>NC_089750.1:34977552-35165052 GCF_040412425.1 Macrobrachium rosenbergii | reverse complement strand
AGGTGGCATTTGACCGTCATCAAGCTACTGCCCCAAAAAGAAAAGAAAGAAATGTAATAACAACCCAAAGACAACAGAAAACAAGGAAAATAAGGATAGCTACTTGGAATGTTAGAACATTATATCAGGCTGGAAAGAAAATGAATGTAGAGAGAGAAATGGAAAGAATGAAGCTACAAGTATTAGGGCCTAGTGAGGTTAGATGGCCCGGAGTGGGATGTTCTCCAACTTCAACAGGAGGAACCTTCATATACTCGGGAGGCCAGAGTGCTGAGAGAGGTGTTGGTGTGATTCTAGACAAATCTGTGAAACCATGTTTGATAGGCTATTGGGCTGTATCTGACAGGATTTTGTTGGTGCGTATAAAAGCCACACCATTCAATATATGCATAATACAAGTATATGCACCTACATCTGAACATGATGAAGAGGATGTTGATCAATTTTATCTAGAGTTAAATCAGGCAAGAGAGCAGTGCAAAGAGCATGAAGTAATTATGGTTATTGGTGACCTCAATGCGAAGGTGGGACAAGGAAGAACAGCGGATATTGTTGGGCCTTTTGGATTAGGTAGAAGAAATGAGAGAGGAAACAGATTTGTAGACTGGTGCTTAGAGAGAGAAACAGATTATATCAAACACCTGGTTTAAGCACCACCCAAGACATCTCTGGACATGGAAAAGCCCTGGTGACAGAGTTAGAAACCAAATAGACTTTCTAACCATCAATAAAAGATTTAGGAACTCTGTCAAGCAAGTGAAAACCTACCCAGGAGCTGATTGTAATAGTGACCATGTACCAGTTGTAGCAACAGTGATGGTGAAGTTGAAAATCAGAGGAAGAGTACACCTAAATCAAAGAGGCAACTGAAATTATTGAAAACAGAGGAAATGAAGAACCAATATAATATAATTGTAAGAAATAGATATGACCAGCTTAAGGAGGAAGGCCCAGTGCTCCAACATCCTCAGCAAAAGTGGCAAAATATGGAAAATGCAATAAGAGAAGGTAATGAAATAATACCAACAACAGAAAGGAGAGCTCGGAGAGAATGGATGACAGAAGATATCTTGATAATGATGGATGAAAGAAGGCTACAGAAGGGTAAAATGAAGATAGATATAGAGCTCTGGATAGAACTATTAAGAGGGAATGCACAAGGGCAAAGGAGAAATGGATGGATGAGATTTGTGAGGAGGTAGAAGATTTGGATAAAAGGGATGAACGGAGAAAGTATGATAAGGTGAAAGAAATTACTTTTAAAAAGAAGAGAAGTATCAGAAAGCGGATGGAACCATAGTAATGGAGTCAAAAGAAATATTGGAAAGATGGACGGAATATATTGGAGAATTGTTTGATGATGATAGAATAGAACATCTAGACTTCAATGACAACGGAGAGGGACCAAGTATAATCAGATCAGAGGTAGAGGCATCTTTAAAACAAATGAAAAGCGATAAAGCAACAGGTGATGATGGAATAGCAGCAGAGATGTTGGTAGCTCTGGGAGAATACATCATTGATATATTAATGGAAATAGTGGAAGGAATATATGAAGATGGAGAGCCTGCAACACAGATGTACAAATCAACATTTATCACAATGCCAAAAATACCAGGAACACTTGAGTGCAATAAACACCAGACTATCAGTATCATGAGTCAGATCACAAAAATAATATTAAGGATTGTTTTGAATAGAATAAGAAATAAGATACTCCCAGAGATTGGCAATGAACAGTGTGGTTTTATGAGAGATAAAGGGACAAGAAATGCAATTTTTATTTTGAGAATGTTGATGGAGAGAGCAATAGAAGTGAAAAAGATCTATATATTTGTTTTGTTGACTATGAAAAGGCTTTTGATCGGGTTAGACATGTAGACCTTATAAGGATATTGGAACAGATAAATATCGATGGGAAAGATCTAAGACTGATAAAGAATTTATATTGGAATCAAGAGGCATCAGTGAAAGTAGAAAATGACGAATCAGAGACTCGCACATCAAGAGAGGTGTAAGACAGGGTTGTGTGTTATCACCTGATCTCTTCAATTTATATAGTGAAATGATAATGAGAGATCTCAGAGATATGGAAGGAATTAAGGTTGGAGGAGTCAATATTAATAATATCAGATATGCTGATGATACAGCACTTGTTGCAGACTCTCATGATAAACTTCAAGCTTTAGTCAGTACTTTACACGAGTCAAGCAGAGAAAGAGGTCTGTCAATAAATATTAAGAAAACAGAAGTTATGGTTATCTCCAAAGATGAAATCCCCCCAAGAACAGATATAAGAATTAATGCTGAAACAGTTAAACAAACCGATAGTTTTAATTATTTAGGATGCACTGTCACAAGTGATGGAAAATGCGAAAAAGAGATCAGGAAGAGAATATCCATGGCAAAAGATGCATTTGGTAAAATAAAGAAATTAGTCACCAACTCAAAAATATCGATGAATCTTAGGAGAAGATTTGTGAAATGTTTTGTTTGGTCTGTATTGTTGTATGGCTGTGAAACTTGGACCTTGAGGAAGGCAGACGAGGAGAGGTTACAGGCTGCAGAAATGTGGTTTTGGAGAAGGATGCTGAAAATATCATGGACAGAAAGGAAAACTAATGAGCAGGTATTAGAGAGAGTAGGCATTGAGAGAGAACTTTTGGCTTCAGTGAGAGGTAGACAAATGCGGTTTGGGGTCACGAGTGAGAAGACAAGAACTAGAACATCTCTCTCTCACTGGTAAAATCAATGGAAGTCGGCCAAGAGGAAGACCTAGACAAAAATATATGGATGGATTGGTGAGAATGACTGGAGGAAGAATGTCTGCAGCTCAGTTGCTGCAGAGAGCCGGAAATAGAGAGGAGTGGCGAGCCATGATTGCCGACGTCCTTGGGGATATGGCACCTGGATGATGATGATGATTCTCTTATTATTGTCTGTAAACCAACTTGTATTCGTAAATTGTTTGTACCAACCTTGTGCCAAAACGTAAGCACTCAAAATTGTCTACTTCTGTTTCTACAGTTATCTCTATACACGGGCCATTGTTAGACTGAGAATAAAGATGAATGAATAAAGAATTGTCTCTCCTTGGACCACGAAGCATAATACATAGGCAACATCATGACACACTAGAAGGCAGGTGGATGCAAACACAGCAAAGTCAAAGATCTCCACCGCCGTTGTAATATAGAGCGCTCTGCAACGTTTCAGAATACTGTAACACAAAGTCTGAAGGTGTCACGTTGCCGAGAATCATCAAGACAACAACCTCTCGTCAGTTACAGCAGGTTATTTATATCTGTAAAAGTTGATACTTCATGTAGCCTAAGTACGGTAGTTACTATTTGACTGTGTTCACAAATTCTGATCCATTTTGTAAGATATGTCAGTAAATATCACCAAAGCTACAGGTAGCCTAGACAAGGAAGGTGAATGTATGGGTGCCGAAGGATTAGGCCGTGGTATGAGGACTCGGCACCCAACAAAAGAGGGAAAACAATATGAATTACACTTATAGCACTTAGCTCATTTAACAAATGTGAAGCCTCACTGAGTGATAAATTGAAGGAAGTTGACTTTAACATAGCAGAATGTGATGAAGAAAGAATAAAGTCCATGGTATGTTAGCTTCGACTAAAGTTAGAGGATTTCAGTAGCACTATTCCAAGGTATAGGAGTCATGTAAGTGATGAAGAACCCCAGCGTGTGATAGATGTGGGCGAGTTAAAAAGGTGATGTGAGACGAAGTCTTCTGAACTAGAGGGCTGTTTAAAGGAGCTGCATGGTGATAAATTATGTTACATCTAAAATGTCAAAGAGATCAAAGGGCCTATCAAACACAAGCTCTAGGTCAGGTGTAGCTAGTTCTAAACGGATAGAGTTGAGTGCAAAGCTAGCTAGGCTAACAACAGAAAGTATCATGAGTGTCGAGAAGCTCGTGCAGATTAAGAAATCTAGAACTAAGTAAACAGGTAGAAGCAACTACTGCCGAGATAAATGCAACTGGACAATATAATATACAGACGATATGGAGCCATGTTCTCCCATTCTTCCCTTAACTGGAAATAATTACCCAACATCCACACTCGTGCATCAGTATCTAGTAGATTGTCATCTCTTTCCCATTCTCAGTCACAAGCAAACAGTGCAATTCCTCAGATTGAGTTATCTAATAATTTAGAAGTTACTGACAATGGGCAAGGGGTTGAAACTCAGAGTAAGAGCAAGTTTATGTTAGGACAGAGCTTAACCCACATGCAAAGGTGTTTGAGTCAGAAATGCAGGTCCTAGTACATGCTGAAATGTCTATGATAGACTAATTTCCAAACTGAGCATATGTCAAACTGCCTTAATGTAGAGGCTAGGCCATGATTTAAGGCAAAATACAGAGTTACCTTACCTGATATGTCTAGGTTATATGTCAAGTCAAATAGGCAGCCTGAGCCTCCTACTGTACAGTCTGTGGTCAGGTTAGTAGGCCAACTCAACCAGGGATTCAAAAGGGCTGTTCAGATTGTATGAATCAGGTTCTAGAGAAGTCAGCTGAATCATCTGCCAGCAAGCAGCGAAAAGATGATTTGCCTGTCAAAGAACCATTTGTGTTTTCAGGGGACTTAATGAAACATCCCTTGTAGGAAGCATCACTCAAGACATTAATTAACAATAAAACAGATGACACTGTAGAAAGGTTATATTATCTGGGTAAACATAATGATGGAGAAGCAAAGGCTGCCATCAGTAATAATATACCTTATGACACACAAACAGCATATAAAAGGGCTCTGAAGATATTTCATGATAGGTATGAAAACCAAATTATACGAAGGCTGGCTAAAGATTGAGAAGAACCAGCTTAGCAAACAAGCTCAATATGTTTCTGCCGGCTGATGGCTGTGGTTACAGTGATTTGCAGCTGATTGGCAGCAGCGGTTTTTTGAAATTTCTCTTCTCTGTTGAGACTTTCTTTGGCTCGCCTTGTCAGCATGTCCGACTCGGGCTCTCAAAGTGTTAGGTATTGCAGTAAAGGCTGCAATACGAGACTGATTAAAGCATGTTATGACCCTCATGCTCTCTGTTCTTCTTGCAGGAGTCAAATTTGTTCCCTGAATTGACCTGTAACGAGTGTCTCTTGGGATCCAAAAATGTGGAAGGCCTTGAATAGTCATTTGGCAAAATTAAACAAGGCTAAAAAGAGAAAAGCAGCAGCTAGGGCTAGTAGTAAGAAGACTTTAGCTAGTCAGGTGTCGGCAAAATCTTTGTCTGATATTTCTGATTCTGTATCCTTTGTTCCGCCTGATCCCATGTCTCAATCTATACCGATTACTCCGCACCCTGGCTCCCTTACTCCCGATCCCGACCTCATTACCAGCCTTGAATCGAGAATTAATCTTAAGTTTGGATTACTCGTTGACACAATGGAAAAAACTGGTGCTTCTGTTAAATTCCTAATGGACAAAGTGAATGTAAAAGGTGATAGTGAAGTGTTACTGGAGGAGGTGGCTGTCTGTCCAGCCGATTCTCCTAGGCCAAGGTCCCTGGCACACTCCCCTAAACCTGGAAGGAGCCAAACTGGCAGCCCAAAGGAGGTCGGTGGGGTCTGCCCACAGGCAGTCGCCCCCTTAGTCGTACCTGTTGCCAGTTCCCAGGTTACGACAGTGCCGCTGGAAAGGTGTCTCTATGGAAGTAAATTGCCTGTCCTCTAGTATTTCCAGCAATGACTCCAGTCCTAGGTGCCAATGGCTAGGCAAATCTCGTCCTCTGTAAGGACGCGCCGCGGGTACTTCTCAACCTTCTGCTGTTCCGATTAAGAAGGCTAAAGAGGCTTCTCCAGAATATCTTCCTTCCTGTAGCTTCTGGGACAGTCTGGAACGTTTCTCCCAGGATCAATCAGCGCTTATGGGACAAATTCTACCTTCTGAGTATGCTACTTCTCAGAAGCACTCTTTGGCATTGAGAACTTTGTCTTCTCCTAAGTGTGCATCTTTGGCTTAGGAGGACATGCCGAGGCAGGTCATGACGTCGGAACGCTCTCCAGTGCCCATGCGCCCAACTCCTGTGCTTGTAGCGCCTGTACAGTCTGCTGTTCCTGAATCTTCGTTGGCGGAGAAGTCATAGGTGGCGCCAGATCTTCCTTCTCCAGTGATTCAAGGTGCTTCTTCTGTTGCGGCTCCCTCTGAGCGCCATTCATCTGCTGTGTGCCCATCATCTCCTGAGTACCTCTTTGCTGAGCACTCTTTGGCTCCTGAGTGTCCATAAACTCCCGAGCGCTCATCGGGTCCCAAGCGCTCACTGACTTCCGACCACATGTTCCCCTCTTGCAGCAAGACACTCCTTTGGCGCCCAGAGCTAATGCTGCTTCCAAGCACCCGATTTTGTCCGTTTCTTTGGCAGAGTCTGTGTCTTCCTTGGTTCTACCTGCTCCTACTACGACACTTGCGCCTTCTGTATTGGATCCTTCTGTTCAGTCGATCCAACGCAAATTGGACAATATCCTGGGCTTAATTCAGAAAGCCCCTTCGGTCCCCAAGCCTATTGCAGATCTGTCACCAATCTCTTCAGAGGAAGAGGAAGTTGCAGACCCTGTTTCTCCTCCGTCAGCGTATGCCTCCTTACTCAATTTTCTGCTGGTGACCTTTTGCGATCACCTCTCTCCTGCAGCTCCGGCATTTCCTGCTTCGACTTATATTATGGATAACCCGACGCCTTCCTCAAGACGGCCTAAAATGGTTCTGTCCACTTCAGCTAAGAAGGCTCTCTGTGAAGTGGAGAACTGGCTCTCACGCAAGAGGGAGCAGGGAAGAGCCTCCTTTTCTTGCCCTCCGTCTAGGTTGTCGCAGAGACAATATCTTTCGTATGCGACAGGAGAGGCTCCTTCCATGGGAGCTCCTGCCTCCTTGCAGGGAGACTTCTCTGGTTTGGTTGACTCCTCCAGGCAGCTGGCGTTAAATGCAGCCAAGATTTTGTTCTCGTCGTCGGAAATGGACCATCTGACCAAGCATTTGTTCAAAGTCTTGGAAGTGCTCACCTTTCTCGACTGGGCAGTAGGAGCTTTGCTCGTAAAGTGAAGGAGTGCCCTCATATCCCTGAAGACTTCTCTTCAGATTTTTTGGGAGTCATCTCTTGCCTGGATAAGGGTATTAGAGACAGCTCTTTTGAGTTATCCTCCCTTTTTGCAATGGGTATCCTCAAAAAAGGGAGATTTGGTGTTCATACACCACGAAGGGAATTTCTCCCTCCCAGAAGTCCGCACTCCTTTTCTCACCTCTGGACGAGAAGCACCTTTTCCCTCAATCAACTGTGCTACAAATTGCGACTGATCTTCAACAGAAATCCACGCAGGATCTCCTCACACAGTCAACGAGACGACCTAGAGAGTCTCCGGTCCAACCCCAGCCCTTTTGGGGTAGAAGTAGACAAAGAGGCTTCCCAAGCCTCGCGGAAACGCTTGTTTCACCCCCAGAACTATCAAAAAATCCTCCTACAAACCACCCGCACGCAAGTGAGGATCTAGTCCTCCGCACACCTGTGGGGGCAAGACTCCTACTTTTCTGGAAGCATTGGAAAGCAAGAGGAGCAGAGAATTGGATTGTCCAAGTTCTAAGAGAGGGCTACTCGATCCCAATTCTGAAAAAACCCCCTTGAGCAACAAGCCTGTTTCATTGACGGCCTACTCAGCAAACTTCGAGAAGTTTTCAGCTCTCTCCCAAGAAGTGATAGCTCTCCTTGTAAAAGAAGCAATCGAACTAGTTGAGGACATCTCATCTCCGGGGTTCTACAATCGACTGTTTGTAGTCCCCAAAGCGTCAGGGGCTGGAGACCAGTTCTGGATGTAAGTCCTCTGAACTTGTATGTACAGAAAACCAAATTCAAGATGGGGACATCCCAGTCCATCCTTGCATCCATTCATCTGGAGGAGTGGATGATCTCGATAGACATGGAAGACGCCTACTTCCATGTCCCAATCCATCGGGGTTCAAAGAAATTTTTGAGGTTTGTGTTCCAGCGAAAAGTGTACCAGTTCAGAGCCCTTTGCTTCAGTTTGTCAACAGCCCCACAGGTATTCACGTGTGTTCTTGCCCCAATGGCAAAATGGTTACATCTGATGGGAGTCAACGTTTCATTGTATCTCGACAATTGGCTTATTCACTCCCAGTCGAAGGAAAAATGTGCAGAGGACCTTCACAAGACCCTTCTTCTCACCCAGGATTTAAGCCTCTTGTTGAATTTCCCAAAATCTCAACTGATTCCTTCTCAGGAGATGACTTATTTGGGGATGAGGATAAACTCTTGGAGTTTTCGGGTTTTTCCCTCCGCCCAAAGGATAAACTCCTGCCTTCAGAAAATTAACAAGTTTCTCGCCCTTCAGTCCTGTTCTGCGAACAGTTGGATGAGCCTGTTGGGGACTCATGTCCATGGAGCAGTTCATGTCCCTAGGAAGGCTTCACATAAGAAACCTACAATTCTTCCTGAGCGTCAACTGAAACAGGAAGAAACACCCGGATTCCTTCGTTTTCCAATAATGAAGGAAATAAAAGAAGATCTTGTTTGGTGGAAATCAAGAGACAAGCTCTCTCAAGGGAAGTTGCCCCTTCCTCTGAGCCCCAACCTAGTGTTTTATTTTGATGCATCAGACCTAAGTTGGGGAGCACTCCTGGGAGACAAGGAAGTCTCAGGCCTTTTGACTTTAGAGCAGAGGAAAGGCACATCATTGTGAAATAATTGATAGCAATTCACTGGGGATTGCAAGATTTACATCGGAGGTGTCTGGGAGGACAGTGACCATCCACTCAGACAACACCACGGCATTGTCCTATGTCAGAGATCGGGGGAACTCATTCGTTTGCCCTTTGCCAAGCAGCAAGAGCCTTGCTCATTTAGGTGGATTAGAATCAAAACCAGATCTTAACCAGGTTTATTTAGGGGAAATTCAACGTTTTAGTGGACGAACTCTGCCACTGAAAGCAAGTTCTCCCCACGGAATGGACTCGGGACTCCCATGTGTGCCTAGTTGTGGAAATTGTGGGGAAGGCCGGTCCTAGATCTGTTTGCGACCTCAAAGGATCATCGTCTTCCTCTATTGTTCGCCAGCGCCAGATCTGCAAGCATGGACGACGGACGCAATGCTTTTAGATTGATTGAACAAAGACCTTTACGCCTTTCCCCCATTCAAGATGGTGAGAGAAGTCATAAACAAGTTCCGAAATCATCAGAATGTAACGATGACTCTAGTAGCCCCTTTCTGGCCAGCACAGGAATGGTTCCCCGGACTTGCTGGAACTTCTCACAGATTTTCTTAGGCTGTTGCTGCAAAAACCCAGACTACTCACACAACCACATTTCAGGCAATCCCATCAAAGACTCCCCACTCTGGCTCTGACCGTGTTTAGACTGTGTACAGATTGGTTCGAACAAAAGGATTTTCACAGGCAGTTGCAGATGCTATTATCGTTGCAGATGACATTCCTCGAGCAAAGTTTATCAGGCCAAGTGGACAGTCTTCCATGACTAATGCAGGAGACACAACATCCCATCTTCTAAGGCATCTGTAGTGGAGCTAGGTGATTTCCTGCTCTACTTAAGTCTTCCAGGAATCTGTCTACCTCAACCATTAAAGGCTACAAAGCAATGTTGAGATCTTTTTTTAGACATAGAGGTTTAGATCTCTCCTCAAATAAAGATCTATCTGATCTTATCAATAAAGTCTGTCTGATCTGACCAAGTCATTCGACACAACCAAACAGATAAAGAAAGGCTAGTAGCCTGGAATCTAGATGTGGTTTTTAAGTGGCTGTCACAACCACGCTTTGAACCTATGCAATCTATCTCTCTTTGAGGGACCTAACTAGGAAAACTGTTCCTTGTAGCATTATCTACTGCCAAGTGAGTCAGTGAGCTTCATGCTTTGGATAAAAAGATTGGTTTCTCTCAAGGTAATGTAATTTGCTCATTTACCTTAGGGTTTTTAGCCAAGAATGAGTCCCCTTCCAGTCCCTGGCCTCGCTCATTCATTGTTAAAAGTTTAGTAGATGTTCTAGGTCTGGAGGATGTAGAAAGAACTCTTTGCTCCGTAAGGGCATTGAAGCACTATTTACCTAGAACGGACAAGATCTGTGGGTCTTCGAGCAACCTTTGATGCTCAGTAAAGAATCCTTCTTGTCCTCTTACAAAAAATGCCTTGGCATTTTTTATCAAGGATCTTATTCTGGAGGCTCACTCCCAGATTGATGAAAATATGTTGCCCAAAGTCAAAGTCAAAGTGCATGAAGTGAGGGCAGTAGCCACGTCCCTGGCTTTTAGGCATAATTTATCTATCACTTCTATTATCCAAACAACATTTTGGAAATGCAAATTGGTGTTTGCATCTCATTATTTGCATGAAATTGAAACTGTGTATGAAAATTGCAGTACCTTGGGTCCTATTTTGGTTGCTGGTGTGGTGTTGGCAGGAGTGTAGGAAGTCTTCCTTCGTCCTTCCTATATTTTCGCCTTCATTGATGTTGTCAAATTGTAGGGGAGCCTAGGGATACTTTGTATTTGGAGTGCTTACCAGTTTTATCCATTAATGGTTGGGTAATGGTGCTTTGTAATGTTTGGCAATAGGTGATTGTGTTTTTTTTATTTATTCTGGTTTTGTTTTATGGTACTGTGCCCAGGGCAGGGGCAACTGTTTTAATCTTTGTGTGCAATTGGATACTCCTCTGCAACAAAGAATCCCGCTGATGTAGTAGGCGACTCCTGGCTAGCCTATACCACCATGCGCTATGTCGAGAAGAGCGCCATCCAGAGGCAGTACTTTCCTGTAGCAGCTCTCTCAACAGGTAAGGAACCAGCAAGCATTTTTACCATTGCTAACAATACAGTACTTCTATTTCTTTTACATTACAATTTTAATGTATTAGGATAGATAATCCATGCACCCCACCTCCTCCAATGTGGGATTCAGCTATGTAATTACTGCACTTCTTATATAAAAATTACATTTTATACTAAAATAAAGTTTTGTAAGTACATTTTTATAATAAAATGAAGTTTTATATGTACTTACCAAATAATTACATAATCAAAGCCCTTCCCCCTCCCCTAGTCACTTGCCTAGCCAAAACAAAAGTAGTTCTACCATGAATTTCAAAATTCTAGCCACCGGTTAACCCTGGGCTGGGTATCATGCCTAGCTAAAATTGTCTGTTGGGTGCCAATGGAAATTCTAGCTGCCGACTAGAAAAAAATTTCAACCTATGTCAACTTTGACTCGACCGAAATGGTAAAACTTTATTTTTATATAAGTAAAACTCTTACATTCTAGTAATATTCAATCATTTACCTTCATTTTGCAACAAATTGAAAGTCTCTAGCACAATATTTCGATTTATTTGAATTTTTGAAAATTTTTCCTTATTTCGGGAAGAATAGGTGAAAATTTCAGAAATTCTTTCTTCATTTAATGACTCAACACCAGTTATTAGCACTGTTTTATATTAGCCGTTACGTACCGATATATGAAAATGTGGAGATTTCATTGTAAGTATACAACAAAGTACAACCCATTAGCTTGTAGTTTTTATAATTTGGAAATATTTATTCATTTAAATTCATGATTATGTCTGACTTTCAATTTATCAACTTTGACTACTGCAAATGGTAAAAATGCAAAACTGTAACTAAAACTCTTAAATTCTGACCAATATTCAATCATGTTGTTCATTTTGCAACAAATTTGTTTCTCTAGATAATATGACTTTATGATGAATTTTTGAAAAACTTTCAGGGTAAATGGAAAACTTTACAGTCTCATTTAGAAAGTTGAAAAAGGACACAATTAGGAAAAGCCAATGCTTGGGCCGTTTTATATTAGTCCATTCTTAAAGTTTTATATTGATGTTTTACCTATCCCTTCGAATGCAACAGCCTCATTTCTTCCATTTCCAGCCCTTTGAGCTTTTTCCCATAAATCACCTGTACCTAATTCTTATTCTGCTGAACCTTGCCATTGCCAGCTTAGAAGCATGGTAAAAACGAAATTTAATTTAAAACTTTTCAATCTGTCCCAAATTGGGAATCATGTTCCTTCCTAATGGACAAATTTAAAGTGTTGTGTCAAGTGATGTTCAGTGGAGGGGCGAATTTAAAAAAAAAAATGCTCCTAGACCAAGGCCCCTGCTAAACTCCCTTGCAAACATGGGAGGAAGCAAACTGACAGTCCAAGGGAGGTCATGGGGTTTGCATCGTTTTAGCAGTCGTCACCTATATCCAAACCCGTTGTCCACCGATCCCAAATACAGCAGAAAATAATTGGAAAGGTATTAGTATTTAGATACGCAAACTCTTTCTTCAAGTGGATCAGATAACTTGCCCACATCTAAGAGACACAGTGACCGTTTCTCTCAGGTGTCTAGACCACTGAAAAGGCTAGGCGCAATGGACTCGATTCTCCCATTCTAAGAGAGCATATTCAATCATTTACCGTTATTGTAGTTTCTGGGCTTCTAAGACAAGAGATTTATGCTCTTTTCTCGCACAAGAAAACGCCCAGACAATGTTCGTAAACGCCAGTTCACAGATGGTTCAGGATCCGACCTTTCACCTTCAGAGCGCCCAAAGTCCAAGCGCCCAAGATCCGAGTGCCCATCATCTTTTATGAGCGAAAACCTGTGCGCAATTTCCATCACCTGAAAATTACTCACTGCTCCAGCCTTTTATCAGTTTGGGAACGCCCAGCTTCCAAGATAAATTACGAGCCCGTAGATGGAACTTCAGAGCTGGAACGGCAACTTCAGAGCGCCCAATGGTCGAAAACTGCAATTGTAAGCAAAACACTTACAGTTGTAATATTCAATCAATTAGTCTTCATTTTTCAACAAACGGGAAGGCACATATCATCCATATTTCGATTTATGGTGAATCTTCAATCAAAATTTTTCATGTGGTCGTTAGGATTCATCTCATCATATTGAAATATTTTCTCTCCCTATTGACTTTTTGATCGCCGCTTACAATTTGTTATATGACAAAATCATTGCAATTTGAGTGTACAACTCCAAAGAAAAAAATAACCGTTAGGACTTTAACCCTCCAGGATTTGTTCTGTCCGCGATCCTGTAAAATTATAACAGCCCATTTTTTTGTGCTGTCATTTATTTCAATATTTATATCTGATAATGATATTTTTTCCATTTTTGATGGTTGCATACTAAACTTCAGCAATGACAAAAAGGGCAAAAGTGAACTCTTAAGGTACCAAAAACTAACGGGTGTTGTCTTCGATTTTGAAAAAGCTTTTTTCCGCTGGCGTAACTCCCGATGCCTGGCTTGCAGAGAAGATTTTTGAAAGTCAGAGGCAGGCGGTTTTCTAGAAACTAATAGCTATGTAATTAAGACAAGTATATATAAAACTTTATTTTATTATAAAATGTCATATTTTTCCTGGGAGGCGCTGCCATCACTTGTATAGGTCACAGGGTCCCGCTCCAGTATTTGATGCTGATAGGTACAACTCGGCAAAGAGGATCAGTTTGTTTACTGCCAGAATTAACATTGGTCATCTTGTTGGTCCACCTTCTCTTTTTGGATTTTGTTCTGCATTTTTGGTGATTTTTCAGTTTTTTAGACTGGTGGCTTCTTTTGCCTTGATTAAGAAAATAGAAGATAGTTAACTTTATTTCAAGAAAACTATGTCAGACTGGCTGCTCTTTTGGGCATTCGTTATTGCATTGAGGGATGGAAAGTAGACTTACTAATCTGGCAACGAGTACTCACACTGGGTGTGTCATTTGTGGTGCAGGATTGTAGTAGCTAAAGGTGTCACATGTCTGAAGTGTCAGGATTGGGAAGATAGTCAAATAACCTTGAAATTTCCGCAAGACATATTAGACCAAGATCTTCAGAAGAAGTCAACCCAAGACCTCATCACCCAATCCACCAAGAGATCGATTCCTTTTTACCTAATGTGGTAGAAAACAGGTCTGTTTCTTCACCTTTGATCCATGCTATGTCTGCAACAACATCCCTTTCAGCCCTCCTACACCTTTACAGTCCCTCCGAGAACCAACCTTCGAACCCAACTCTGTTGCCAGTCTTGAAGCAACATTAGAAAATGACTTCTTGGCCTCCTGTTTTGGGAGTTAGGTTGTCACATTTCTGGGATTTTGTGGGAGAAAAAAGTGCCAACCGTGTTGCACTGAAGGTTTTAAGTGTTGAGGGGTTATACAATCCCGCTGGTGCTCCTAGGTGAAGGTCACTGTCCGCCCCCTGCACCAGGGAGAAGACATGGGCAGAGATGCCATGGGAGGCCTGGTTTGCCCACGGGCAGTCACTTCCCTCCTTCAGCCTGGTGCATGGTCCCAGTGCTGAGGAAGAGTGGTTTTGGAAAGCGCCTCATTCAGTGACTTCTTGTCTGTTGTCGGATATGGAAGACACTTTGCTGGACAGAGGTATCAGTGGCATCATGGATTATCCACTCTTGGCCTTTGAAGAGGCACTCAGACTGTCAGGAACAGCTCCCTCCAAAATGTCAAGAAATGCTGCAGAGGCTAGTGTTAACTCCTCAGCCCTCCTGCAGTTTCACCAATCCACCTGGGCACCGCTGGATGCTGGTGCCAACCTTCAAGGATAGTCTGGAAAACTCTTTAACTCAAATCACCCTATTGTATTTTATACTCAGAATAGTGACATGATTCTCAACATCGACCATCAAATCTGCTGATGCTGAGTTCAGTATTTAAACATAGAGGATTGCCCAGTCTTCCAACCAAGACATATGTATTTAGCCTGTCCTGTAACATTTCAGACACTTAGTACATGTCTTTTGGAACCCAAGGGGATGATATTTGCATTTGGACTATGATGTCTTCAAACAGAAACTTGTCAGGTCCACTGTTTGAACCATCAGGGTGTGGTTAGATTTGAAAAGAATGAAGACGAAGATCAATGGAGCTTTTTTCCACTTGCAAGTTAACTAAACAGTATGTTCAATTCTACCTGCCCTAATTGACAAACAGGATGGTTACATTTTAAGGTTAAGGCATTATATCCCAAGACTGTAGAATTTTTATATAAAAATGAGGATATGATCAACCCTGTTAGGTCCTTTTCTAAAAGATACAAGTAAACCCCAGACGTCAAGAGTAATGTCCTCTGCCCAGTAAGATGTTATCATCATCAGTCATCATCCAGGTGAACCAAAACCCAGAGGTTCAGCCCATAATCTTTGGTGTTCCGCCAAAATCCCATTTTTGTCCAAGAATGAGCTGTCATTCATTTTAAGATCCAGTCATTCTCACCAACCCATCCATAGTTTTTGTCTAGGTCTTCCCTCGGCCTCCTTTCATTGAAATTACCAGTGAGAGAAGATCTTTGGCTTTTCTTGTCTTCTCACTCTTGGCCCATAAAAACAAAATTTTATGGAGATAATCATCCATCCTGCTTGTTAAAATTATGATGTTGACATCAGTGTATGAAAATGCAGTACATTAAGGTCCGTAACTTTGCAGCTGGCATAGTATTTGATGAGTGGTAGGGGAACACCTTCCATTGCTCAGAGTCATCCACTGTCATTTTAAGGGCAGTTTATGTCTTGGGATCTTTTGAGATCTACACTGATCTTAAATGTCATCAATTGGTTTTTTATGGTTTTGGTCCCGAAAACATGTATAGTGTAGAAAGTTAATTTTATCTGGTTTTGTTATTCTTTGAACTTGCACCTGGCTGGCAAGTGCAATCCAATATCATCTGAAAGGACCCATTTTTATTTGAATTGTGGCAACCTGGAAGAAGACTTTCTTTTGTGCAAAGACAACTCAGTAGAACTGATTCTTTCTTGCCATTCTGCCTTTTCAGAAGTAATCAATGGCAGGTTGATTTCTTCTGTTGCTCCTCACCAGGTGGGTTTCAACAAGTGGTTCCAAGATGCCCATGCCAGGTATATCCAGACCTGCTATCAAGTTTTTTGAGGTCCTGAGAGATGTTTCATCCCACCTCCACCAATGGATTCAGTTGCTCATGGTTTGGTGTCTTTGGGTGTAAAAATGACATTTTGGCAAATTTTTACACTAGGAGGAAATAATCCAGTGTCTCCTCCGTCAAGAGGGGTCCCTCTTCTGTCATGGACACAGATTTTCAAAATAAAACATTTCCTGAGCTCCTTGTCTAAAATGTAAGGATCATTCTTCCCCTGTTGGAGACAAGGCAACATTACCTGGTCAAAACAAATCAGCAGGTAGTGGTGTTTTTTCGAATTTTGAGCTGTTGCTGTAAGAAGAAACTATAGCTATTAATTATTTGATCACCCTATATAAAACTATTTTATTATAAAAATGGATTTTATTATAAAATGGAAATTTTGTTCCTGGTCTCATAAACAGTCTCTCTTGTGGGTCCTGACCTCAGAGATGTGGGGCTTTTATCCTTGGGGTCCTGGTCTGACAATTTTTGACCTTGTTGTCCTGGTTTCATCAAAATTTTATGATTTCTGGGTCATGGTCTCAAAGAATTTCAGACCTTCTTACTAGACATTCAAAAAGGACATGAAATCAATAAGGTGTCTCTTTTGTCCTTAATGATCCTAAAGAAAATAAAATTATGCTGTCTTGAAATTACTATTTCTTCAAATTGCAAAAAATGGAATCACATAGTGTTCAAAAGAATCATGTAATGGTCTTTCCGCTCTTTGAGGAGTTTACGATCAGTGTTATGAGGCAAGCAAATCATGTAATCCAATATCATCATTTGCTCATAATAACAAATGGAGTCTCATCCTTTGCACTCAAGTAAACCTGTAATCATCAGGTATTTTTTGCAGAGGTTGATTGCTCTTTGAAACCTGCACATTTATTATACTGCTGAACAATTACTCAGCTAAGGCCTCTTGCCTCACAGCTCAAATGAAAAAATTGGTTAGGTTGCTTAGTTTAGTGTTGGGTGACTGGTCTCAGCTCCCTTTCAACTACAGATCAGGACTACTCAGCAAATAAAGTCATTAAGGAGGTGGCTGCCAACGGACTCGAACTTTAACACTGAGCATCTTTGTCAGTTTTGTTCTTAAATTTGGACAATCCTGGAAGAGACCAGATTTTGGAGTGATGTCTCCTCACTCCTCCTCCTCTTCCTCCTCCTTCCTCCTCCTTTTCCTTGTTTTAAATTGTTGTCCTCCTCCTCCTCCTCCTCCTCCTCCTAATCCTCCTTAACTACTGGTAGCCTCCTTTCCTCCTCCTCCTCCTCCTCCTCCTACCCTCCTCCTCCTCCTCCTCCTCCTCCTCCTCCAGTCCATGATTTTGTCCTCCTTATCCTGCAAATCTCAATCTTAATTAGAATTGGATGGATTGTATGTAAGATGATACTTTTCACCTGTAGCATCATCTTGTGTTGTTAAATGGTTAATTTCCCCTTCTCTTGGTAAGCGTGAATAATATTGTGTTCACTACCAAATTAAGGCCCTTTCTGACTTAGTGTAAGAAACTTAAAGTGTCTCCAACTTTTTTTCTTCTTCTTCTTCTTACAGCCTTAATAAATAATTGCAATATCCACCCATGACAATAATGGTTAATGAAATCTGGCAGCTAAATCTCCCATAACGGGTGACAGCAATTGAGATATGTAAGTATGGTGGTAGCCTGTTTACTTCATCTTGGTGGTAAGGAAAGTGACATTCCCAGACTAGTGTAACAAACCTCCCAGTCATTCAGAGAGCACCCATTATTTTCCAATGGAATAGGTCTGCAAGTCTAAAAACAATGTTTGATATTTGTGTGAGATAAATGTTTGTATGAAAGTAATTTGTATTTTTCAAATTTGGCTGGTAAAAGTTAACTTCTTGACATGAATGGCCCAAATCAGCCACCCACTCTAATCTGCCCTTTTCAGGCTGGAAGGCATATCTGTGGAGTCTCAGACCATCTGAAAGGTGGGATATCTGGGCTTGGTACCTGCTGGTAGTTTAATTTGTCCTTGTCAGTAATTAATTGAATGGATGATTACAACTTGTTTGCAGAGAACTTAAAATGTAAAGAACTGGAGGCTATATGTTAAGAATTTGCTAATTTTGCAATGAAAGCTTTAGATATGACAGGAATTGTAAGATTCAGACATTTTAGCTATTCTGTATAAAGTATTGTTCTTTGTAGGTATTTTTGTGGTTGGCACCAAAACTGCAGAATGCTTTGCGCAGCATTTGGTGGTAAATTGGCTGCTCACACCAACTGATTTGCAAGAAGTAGCTGTTAAAGATCAGCTCTTTCACCTAATGTTAACCTTCCTGAACTTGTTGATCCACTTACTTATTTCTCTTCCTGATTGGGGTGAGTAGATACATTTGTATTTTTTTTTTTTAAACCTCAGTTAAAGATGTTAACCTTGTGATAGTGAAATGAACTTGTGCAGTCGAGATGTGTCTATTTGTCCTGGATTCTCTTAAACAAAGGTCCATGTGAAATTTAAACCTGGGAGATAAATGATGCAAGTCCAAGGGGAGTCATCTTTTACATATAAGTAACTTGCCCCTCAGTAATTACATAGCCCAGGTAGTTTCCAGACAGCCACTGGCAGCTTAAATTTAAAAAGGTGGTGGCTTTCCGACCCTTATTGTTTTTGTGTAGGTGTCCATCCAGATCCCACCTTTTTTGAGTGAATAGTAACAAATAAAAAAAGAGCTTCTGGCGTTTTTCTAATGAATGGCATCGTTGAAGAGGCATTTTTTATTTATTTCATTGGTATTTTGCAATCCTTCTCAGGAGCAGAAGTATTCCCACACCTTATTCTAATGGGGCAGCCTTGTGCTTTTATTTTATATAAGTAACTTTCCAGGTAACTACATAGCTATTACGTTTCATTTATTGACAGCTTAAATTTGAAAATTCACGGTAGCGTTTAATATTTTGGTGTAGGTAACTCACCCCGCCCACTTTCAGGGGAAGGATAGGTAAACACTACTAACGAGCCCAATTTGTTTCTCCAGGTTGACAGCTTAACATGGTTGTTAACTTCAGCTTTCATTTTTTAATGTAATTCACCTGAATGATTTTCATCATTATTTGGTGAAATATTCTTTGTCTTGGTAGTGATTGTGCTAATTGCATTAGCTTATTTACCTTGGAATTTTGCCTTTTTCAGAAGATGTCTGACTCTAGTTCTGCTAGTAGTAGGTTTTGCAGCAAAGGCTGCAATACCAGACTAACTTCTATCAAATATGACTCATACCATTTGTTGTCAATGCAGAGGACAAACTTGCTCTTCAGTCTTGACTTGTGACGAATGCAAAGAAAATGGGAAAACTTTGAAAATGGATAAACTTTAACTAGTTACTTAAATAAACTTGAGAGTAACAGACGTAGGAGAGCAGCGGCTAAGACTGAAGCTAAGAATTCAGTTAGTCAGGGTTCTCCTGTTTTGCCTGCCCTTCCAACTCCTATATCTGCATTTTCCCCGATCACCAGTCCTCTAACCTTACTGTGACTCCCATTATCCAACTTCCAACCTTCTGAACCCAATGCCATCGCCAGTCTGGAACCCAGAATGGACCAGAAATTTGGTCTCTTAGTTAACACTGTAGCTCAGATAGGAGCTTCAGTGAAGGGCCTTATGGATAAATTTAGTGCCAGTGATCTTGGTGCAAGTGTTGTGTCAGTGGAGGAGGTGGCTACTTGTCCCACTGATGCTCCTAGATGAAGGTCCCTGTCAAACTCCCCTAAACCTGGGAGGAGGCAAACTGTAAGTCCCTGGGAGGTCAGTGGGGTTTGCCCCCCTCAACCGTGCCTGTTGTTCGGGATTACCAGGACTCGGCGGACAGCCACTGGAAAGGCATCCGCATTGGAGTTCATGCACTTTCATCGAGTGATTTGGATTTGGGATCCAACGAATCCAAGTGCAAAGCGAGTCAGAAGCGTGGCTGGCACTCTAAGTGCAAAGCGAGTCAGAAGCATGGCTGGCACTTTAAAAGTGCATCCAGGCCACTGAAAAGGCCAATATCCGTGGCTGAGTCTGATTTTTCGATCCTGTGCAAGCGGAACAGAGATCGGGATCAGAGTCCCAAACCTTCATGTAGTTTTTGGGATGATCTGTCTAATGTGTCGCCCGTAGTGTCTGTGTCAGAGCATGTTTTTGTCACTCAAGCAGGTCTCCAAAAAATACGTAGATTGTGCTTCAGGATCCAAGGGATCCAGGGATCCAGTGGGATCCAGTTTAGTGGGATCTGGAGGATCAAAGTATTTAGTGGGATCGGAAGGTTCCAGGCAGTTAGTGGGATCTGAAGGATCCAGGCATTATCGGGATCTGAGGGATCCAGATATTTAGTGAGATCTGAGGGATCCATCCATCAGTGGGATCCGAGGATCCATTCATCAAGTGGGATCTGTGGGGTCCAAGTGTTTAGTGGGATCCAAGGGGTCCAAAGACACAGTGGGATCTAGAGGATCTGATGCACCTGTGGCACCAAATCAGCATGTAGTTTGTAGCAGGTGTCAGTGTGCAATCAGCTCCATTCTGAGTTGGCACCAAATTCATCTGGCATCTGGTGCCACACTACTTCTCATCTGGTTCAAGATCCTTCTCTGGAACTGATTAAACAGCGCTTAGACAGCATTATGGATCTTTTACATGAACCGACAGTGACTCATGAGCCTGAGGATTTGACTCTCTCACCCATTTTGCCTGCAGAAGAGGACGTAGAACAGGATCAGCCTGCTTCAGCCTACCCTTCCCTTTTGAAGTACTTCTTGTTTTGCTTCCCAGACTTCTTTTCGCCAGCGACTCCGTCTTCGCCAGGTTCAGCTTTTGTGATGAGACAGCCTACGGAAGCTTCTAGGCTGCCTACGATGATTCTATCGTCGTCTTCAAAGAAAGCTCTGTCAAGCATTGAGAGCTGGCTGACAAAAAAGGACATGGGGAAAATGGTATTCTGCACTCCTCATTCTCATTTATCCACGAGGAGATACTTATCTTATGTTACTGGGGAAGTGCTGTCGTTGGGAGTTACAGCCTCCTCCCAGGGGATTTCTCCAGTTTAACTGACTCGTCACAAAGATCTGGCTTCTCCTCATCCAAGATCTTATTTACAACTTCAGAACTCGAGCATTTGACTAAAGATATCTTTAAAGTCTTCGAGATCTTAAGTTTTCTTGACTGGACTGTCGGAGCCTTAGCGAAGAAAATAGAAGACTGTACCTCTCTCCACAATAACTTTGCTACATATTGGCTGGGAGTGCTCTCATGTGAGGATAAAGCGATCAGGGATGGATCCCAGGAGCTGGCAGCCTTGTTTGCAGTGGGAGTACTTAAGAAGCAAGAGCAGTGGTGCTCATTCACTTCAAAAGTGGTCACTCCCTCCCAGAGATCTGCACTTCTTTTTGCTCCTTAGATCAGCATAGTCTCTTTCCCAGCGCTACAGTAGAACATATTGCAATGGAGCTGCATAAGAAATCCACTGAAGACTTGTTGGCCCAGTCCACCAAACGCCCAAAGGAGTCTGGACGTTCTTCATCTTCCTCATCATTTACACCTAGAGTGGTTTCACTTCTACAGCAAGCACTTTGAGGCAGTAGAGGTAGATTCCAGCCCCGTTCCCGAGCGTATTCCAGATCTGTTCGACCAATTAAGAAATCAGCAAGCAAACCTTCCTCTCACAAGTGAGGATACTACCCTCCGTGTACCAGTGGGGGCCAGGCTTTTACATCTTTCGAACAAGTGGGAGGACAGAAATGTAGAACCTTGGGTTTTCGAGGTGATCAGAGTATGAGATTCCATCCCATTGAGTAGGAGATTCCATCCCATTCAGGGAGTAACCTCCCTTAGTGTCCTCTCCTATCAACTTGGCGGCCTACTCTTTAGACTCAGAAAGGTATTTGGCCCTGTCACAAGAAGTATCGTCTCTGCTCACCAAGAGGGCCATAGAAATAGTCGCAGATGTCAACAAGCAAGGGTTTTACAACCGCCTATTTGTCATCCCAAAGTCATCGGGAGGTTGGATACCTGTCCCGGACGTCAGCGCCCTGAATTTCTAAGTTCAGACTACAAAATTCAAAATGGAAACAAACCCACTCAGTTCTGTCTTCTATCCGTCAAGGGGATTGGATGGCAACTATAGACATGCAGGATGCATATCCCCACGTTCCAGTCCACCCAGAGGCCAGAATATATTTGCGGTTTGTGTTCCAGGGCAAGGTCTTCCAATTTCAAGCGCCGTGCTTCGGGCTATCGACTATCGACAGCCCCTCAAGTTTTCACCCATGACCTCGCCCCATCTCTCTGGGGATCAACATTTGTCTCTATTTAGACGACTGGCTCCTACACTCCCCCTTGGAATCAAGTTGCAAGGAGGACCTAAAAAAGACTCTTCTGTTAGCCCAAGACTTGGGCCTCCTGATAAACCTAGACAAATCCCAATTAGTCCCGAGTCAATCAATTCTATATTTGAGAATGAAGATCAACTCTCAGATTTTTCAGGCTTTTCCGTCCGACAAGACTCCAAGCCTTCATTCGGACAGTTCAGAAATTCCTCTCTCTCCCGTCATGCTCGGCCAACAAATGGATGAGTTTACTGGGAACTCTCTAATCCACAGAACAGTTCGTTCCATTAGGGAGACTTCACACGAGAGTGCTACAATTCTTTCTAAAAGCCAGTTGGCAGAGGAACATTCTTCCGGACTTGTTTGTTTTCCCAATCACCCCCGAGGTCAAAGAGGACCTTTGGTGGCTTGTAACAGGAAGGTTTGCAGAGGGGAAATCTCTACACCCTCTGAGCCCCAACCTCACATTATATTCAGATGCACGGATCTAAATTAAGTATACCTTAGTTTAACCCAGGGACATGGTCACTGAGCTGATTAACAGCTCTACCAAGGGCTGCCCAAAGGCATTAACTTTCATTTTTCTTGACAGCATGTGGTCAAAGAACCAACAATATGGTTACTCTAGCTTATACAGGCAGTCCCCGATTACAGCTTATTGTGGAATCTTGAACACAATAAAATCAGCAAGAAATGAATTTCTATCACCAAAATTAAATTCACTCTAATTCTTCATTGGCGCGGTCACCGAGAATCAACGCTTTTCGGCCAGCAAAAAATTGCTGAAAAAGCGCTGAAATCGCCAATTTTCGTTAGCCGCCCACCCATCCAACAAACCCGGAACTTACATTATATTCAGACACATCAGATCTCACTGTTGGGATCTTATCTCCTAGAAAATCAAACCAAGATTGTTAGTTTCAGGGACATGGTCAGACAATTGAGTCGTTGCCAAACGGAGAGGACTGAATCGCATATCAACGATTCTTTGGAGCTGGAAAGCCAGTCGATAGATCTATTTGCAACATCGAGGAATCACAACTTCCTTTGTATTGCTCCCCAGCCACGGACCCTCTCGTGGGCAATGGATGCAATGCTCCAGGACTGGTTGAACCTGGATGTATATGCCTTCCCACCATTCAGTATGGTGAGAGAGACGTAATCAACAAATTTCTCCTTCCATGACAACGTGTCGATGACCCTGGTAGCTCCCTTCTGGCCACAGAAAGAGTGGTTTCCAGATCTCCTCAATCTCCTAGTAGATTTCCGAAGATTACTTCCACAGCAACGAAATCTACTCAGGCAACACACTTTCACCGGTTCCATCAAGGACTATCCACTCTAGCTCTGACAGGCTTCAGACTATCAGGAAGCTTGTCAGAGAAAAAGGCTTTTCGAGATCAGCTGCGGAAGCAATTGCGTGATGTAGACATCAGTCTTCCTCCAACGTCTACCAGAATAAATGGACAATATTCTGCAACTGGTGCAGAAGACACAATGTATCATCTTCTTCTACCTCTGTAGCGCAAATAGCAGATTTTTTGCTATTTTAAGGTCTTCCCGAGGATTGGCTACATCCCCGATCAAAGGCTACAGAGCAATCCTCAACTCTGTATTCAGACATAGAGGTCTGGATCTATCGACTGATAAAGACATCGGTGACCTTATCAAGTCACTAGACAATGCGAAACAGGAGAGGTCAGATTCTGTATCCTAGAACCTAGCTGTTGTTTTAAAATGGCTCTCAGGTCCGTCTTTTGAACCTCTTCAATCCACATTCCTCAGGGATCTTACAAGAAAGACACTATTTCTAGTTGCTCTTGCCACTGCTAAGAGAATTAGTACTGGCACTGAGCAAGAGGGTAGGATTCACACAAGGAGATGCGGTCTGTTGCTTTACTATGGGGTTCTTAGCAAAGAATGAAACGCCATCTTTTCCCTGGCCTTGTTCACTCACAATCAAAGGTTTAATGGACATTCTAGGTCCTATGGACCAAGAGAGAGCTCTTTGTCCAGTAAGAGCATTAAAGTATTATCTAGAGAGAACTAAGAGTATCAGAGGCACATCTCCTAACCTCTGGTGTTCAGTTAAGGATCTGACCCGTCCTTTATCCAAGAACGCATTGGCGTTTTTCTTGAGAGACATGATTTCCGAGTCGCACATTAAGATTCAAGAGGAAGACTTGCCAATCTGCAAGGTTAAAGCCCACGAAATTAGGGCAGTGGCGACTTCGATTTCCTTCAAGAGGAATTTATTTCTATCTTCTATTTTACAATCCACTTTCTGGAGGTGCAAATCAGTATTTGCAAATTTTTTTCTACATGACATTGAAACTGTTTATGAGAACTGCAGTGCCCTTGGCCCATTATCCATGGCTGGCATGGTGTTGGGGGAGGAAGGGTAGGGGGTATTCTTACATTCCTCTATCTACTTGCCTTGAATTTAGGTTGTCGAGTTTTGGGAAGTTGGAGGGTACTGAGTATCTGGAGTACCCATCATTCATTGTGTCATGTTAAGAATGGGTTATGGTAACTGGTCTTTTATATGGTGTGTGTGTGTGTAACTTGTGTTTTATGGTCTTGGTTTTGGTACTGCCCAGGGGAAGGGCTTTTGTGTTTTATTGTATGCTTTGGCAGCCATCGGAAGTACTCCTCGGCTGCAAAGCCACGCTGATGTAGAAGCACCTCTGGCTTCACTGCCACGCCACAACGGTCAAGATGAGCCACATCAGAGGCAGTATTTTCCTACTGAAGCTCTCTCGCCAGGTAGGTTACAACTCACATTCTCAATGTTAACTACTTACTATTTTAAAATTCATCTCCATTCATGAGTGTTTTTGAAGTAGTTCATGAGTGTTTTTTGAAGTAGTACATCCCATGCATCTCCTGTCAATGTGGGATTCAGCTATGTAGTTACTTGGTAAGTTACTTATATAAAAATGACATTTTATAATAAAATAAAGTTTTATATATACTTACCAAGTAACTACATGATGATAAGCCCTCCCTCCTCCCCTCTCATGGGCATAGGGCATAAATGAATTGGGCTCGTTAGTAGTGTTGTACCTATCCTTCCCACTTGATAGGTATATATAAAACTTTATCATAAAAGTATCATTTTTGTCTCCTGGACTTCTGGTTGTGGATCGCCAGTTTTGGCGCCAAGCAGACCATCAGTGTACGAGCGTTCTTTTTGTCCGCTTCCATAGCTCCCATTAAGTGCCTGAGTGCCTAATAGCGCCCGAGTTTCCAGTAGTGCCCAACCGCTCTACAGCGCCAAAGCTCCTCTCATATCTAGTTCACAGCACCAGCTCTCAAGCGTCTGGCGCCATCCTACCAGTGGCTGACGCCAGTCTCTCTTTAGCTCAGCACCTGTCTCTCTGGGGAACATACTGTTGTTCTTTTTTGAGCGCAATTTCAATTGAAAGCCAGGCTCTGGTCTTCAAGTGGCAAACAGTGGAATCCCCCCTTTGAGTACCATACAAATGCTCTCAGGTGGTTTTGTATCTTTTTCAGCCTGTTCCAAAATCATTACATGACAATGTTTTGGCATTTGCCTAGAGCTCCAGATGACCCGAATTCCTCCCGTTTGTGACATCAACTGGTGTCTCAAGGCACTGTCCTTTGCAGACAGGGACTTTGGTGTATGGATTTTGAGCTTGTTGAAGAAAGCTATCACCTCTACAGGGAGTTGGGAGCCTAACTTTGGTTTGTATGGAAACGAGACAAGTGTTCTTTGTCCTTAACTACCTCTGATCCTTAGATGAAATTAGTTCTCCTGGCTGCAACTCTTGTCAAGATTGGAAGTAAGGTCTTTCTTGACTGACCTCAGGAGCAGGGGCTAAGAAAATAAGAGCCTCTAAAAGTGTTGCCAAGAGACATCACTTCTGCTGGTCCCTTCATCCTGTCCTATGCGGTAAGGACAGTTAAGTTAGTTTTTTGCGATTTCCACTTCTTCGTTGGGATCGCAATAAGGGAGCCTTGCATCTCTTTCTTCTACTGGGAGAAACACTCAGTCACTATCAGCCCTCTTTTCTTCACCTTCAGCCATCTACCAAGAGAATCACAGCTACTTTCAGATGGCATATATCCTCAGTCCGTTTTCTGTCCCTTTAGCAGCACCCATTCCAAGAACCTGATCAACTTCAGAGCTCTTAGCACCAGATTTCTGGCACTGAATCCCGAGCTCCCGGCACCTATTCCAGAGCGCTCAACATTTTCTATTCATACTAGGCTCCCACCTCTGAACGCCTTGTTCCTTTTAATAGTTTGTTTCTTCACTGCAGCAGAAGTTGTCACCCCTGGTTTTGTTCAAAACCGTTTTTTATCCCATGGCCGGACTTCAGTGGGTTTTGTGGACTTTCCAAGTTCCTGTGAGCATGCCAGATATTAGTTTTGGCCAAGTACAGTTCCACATATGTTTTCAGTCTGTACGATGTGTCATCAAGTCCATGCTGGGCGTTATCGCATAAGAAGTCGATCCCGCCCTGATGGCCATGTCTCCGTGGCTGTCAAGTATCGGCAGGGTCGACAACTAGTCAACTTAGTTGTCTGCGAGTCTGCACTATGTTCTTCGATGCTCGGTTGCAGAGACTAACCGAACAGTCCTATCGTCCATTCTCCGGGCCGTTATGTAGGATTCGTTTTTTTCTTATCCACATATGGTCCAAATGCATCACAGACCCATCTTACGAGACAGAGTCTGCCAGTTCGGGAGTTGTTAGGCTTTAGCAAGCCTTCTATCGAGTCATCACCCACACAGGGGCAAGGAATCATAGTGAGACTCCACTGTTTTTTCCCCAAGACTGGAATTTTCAGTCGGACCTAAGGTGGTATCTGTCCAAATTTAATCTTTCGAAGGAAGTCCTTTCTCATGAGACTAGTCTTAGACTGCTTCTCACTCCTTGTTTTAGTCGAGGGAGCCTGCTCAGGGATATGGGAATTTCCAGGATGTGTCCCAAGGAGAACGGAACCGTCACACTAAGCTGCTATGCCATAAAGCTGAAAGCCTTTCGCTTAAGGCTTCAGTCCTTCTCGACCTCGCTCTTTCCTAGACTATGGTATTCCTTTAGACTAGACCACAGTCCTTAACGGACACCATTCTGCAAGTTTGTGCTAACTTGGACTCTACACTCTTCCACCGTTCGACATGGTCAAGGAAAAGCTGGCCTTTTCAGACTCGTCAGAACATTATGACATCCCTTGTAGCCCCGTTCTGAATTGTAATTTATGGTTCCCAGCTTGCTGCAATTGATTGGTGTACTCTCCTAGAATCCTTCCACCTTTTGTAACTTCTCGAATGATCTCACTTTAAGAGACACCATCAAGGGTGGTACGCTCTTGCATGGACAAGCTTTGGGCTGTCCAGGTGTTTATCGGGAAGGAGATGGTTTTTCAGAGGTGCTACTAAGACATTTGAGAGATGCAGACAGGGGTATCGAGCTATGTCTGACTCAGTAACGCGGGTTGCTTGCTTACCCTGGGAATTTTTAACTGAGAATGAATTTGAATTTGAGCTGCCTAGGTAAGAGTTTAGCAAGAGAAACTCCTAGCTAAGTAATTACAAGGTATATATATATGTAAAACTTTTATTTTATTATAAAAATGTCATTTCTCATGCAATGTCAGTTTTAGAGGTAAAATCTGTATATAAGACAGAGGGAAAAAAATTAAATTGTCTGTGATACTGCAACTAAGGTTGAAAAATGTAATTTATTTTTGAAACTCAATCTTTCTCAGAGAAATAAAGTCTCAAAACAAGTTATGTAAAGGTTTTTTAGAGCTAGTTGGTCACTTTTACATATCTTGTTGAAGACCAAGAAAATGTAACCAACGCAGACAATGGCATCCAACAGTATTGTATGATGAAAGCATAGCTAAAAGATCAAGTACTAGTGACAGTGAGAAGGAGACAGTTGTAATTAATAAGATTAATGTAAACTGCTATTTTTCAAATGATTTCATACCATGATAGTACCAGTGTTGTTAAACTATAAAGATGATAATGAAGTTGTAACTGTTAATACTCTTTTGGCTGATCAGTCAGAGCATGCTTTATAAACAAAAACGTCTTGACCAACATGAGTATTCAAGGCTAAAGTACAGTCATTAGGGCATCCACAATGGTTGGTGAGGACGCTATTGATACAATTAAAAGTGAAAGTCCATGGTCTTTCAGTTAAAGGGATAGATGGGGTCACTGAAGTAAAATTGCCATGCGTTTATTCCAAGCAAACCATTCCTGCAAGAAGGGAACAAACCCAGAGGAAAGATACAGCCTTAAAGTGGCTGCATTTACATAAAATTGCAGGAAAGCTAACGGAATATAATCCTAATGTTGAGACTGGTCTTTTGATTGGCTTCAACTGTATTAAGGCAGTGAAAAATTTAGAAATAATCCCTGGCCCTGATAATGAACCCTATGGACTATGAACAGCACTAGGTTAGGGGTATCATTGGTAGTGTCAACCCTATTACAAATGTAAATGACAGCATACTCCATAAAATGCTAGTGCAAGAAATGGAAATTAGTTCTAAGAAAATCAGGAACATCTTCACTCTCCCTACAAGGGTCAAAGAAGTTTAAACCTCAACATGTAAGGGAAACATTTGAAAGTGATTTTGTAATCAATGTTAAAGATAATGAGGTAGCTCTCTGTTGATGACAAAAGGTTTCTTGACATTGTTAAAAGTGGCATGAACTTAAAGGGTGAAGGGCATCTCAAGATCCCATTGCCAATTAAAAGTGAGAGTATTAAGTTCCCAAATAACTATGCTGTAGTGAAAAAAAATTGTTAAACCTGAAGCAAAGGCTTAAAAAAGAAGTTCAGATGTCAAACGATTATGTAAGGTTCATGAATGAGTTGACAGAAAAGGGTTATGATGAGAGAGTACCATTGTCAGGATTGAATTTAGCAGATGGGAAAGTCTGGTTCATCCCACATCATGTTGTTTATCATCCTAAGAAACCTGGAAAGGTCAGGGTTGTCTTTGACTGTAGTTTTAAGTATGGAAGCAAGTTTAAATGAGTTTAAGCATGTAAATTACATTTTTATAAGAAAATAAAGTTTAATATATACTTACCAAGTAATTACATAGTTATAAGTTTCAACTCGTCGGCAGCTATAATTTTGAAATTCGCAGTAGTGCTACTTTTGTTTTGGCTAGGCGACTAACCACGCCCACTTTTGGGGTAAGAGAGGAACCAGCTCAGCCATGAGCTCAATATGTTTATGTCTTCCTATTCATGTGAGGGGAGGAGGGAGGGCTCTGATCATGTAATTTCTTGCTAAGTATATATAAAACTTTATTATTAAAATATTTTTATATAAGCAACTTACCAAGTAATTACACAGCTGAGTCCTTACCTGGTGAGAGAGCTGCTACTGGAGAATACTGCCTCTCTCTGGCGCTCATCTCAACCTGTAGCGGTGTGGCGGTATAGCCGAGGGGCACCTGCTACTTCAGTGGGGTTCTTTGCTGCGGAGTTTTCTGATTGCAAGCAAAGAGTTAAGATGTTGACCCTGCCTTGGACTTAGTACTGTACAAAAACAACCAGAGTAAACAATGTAGTTGCCTAAACCATAAATTAAAAACCACTACCCAACCATTAAAAGACAAACTGGTGGGTACTATACTTATATAATGCCCCCAGGCTTCCCTACAACTCAACACCCTTGTTTCAAGGGAAAGATAAAAAAAGGATGGAAGGGATACTTCCTACACTCCCTCTCCCAACACCATGCCAGCAACCGGAAATGGACCCAAGGTACTGCAATTTCATATACTGTACTGTTTCAACTTTGCCCAAGCAATGGGAGGCAAATATTGACTTGCACTTCCAATATGTTGTCTGGATAATCTAGGAAAGAGACAAATTATGTGTGAAAGCCAGGGACATGGCTACAGCCCTCACTTCGTGCGCTTTCACTTTCACTAATGGTAAGACATCCTCCTTAATCTGCGAGAGAGCTTCTAAGATTAGGTCTTTAAGGAAAAATGCCAGGGCATTTTTTGAGAGAGGACGTGAACGATTCTTTACCGAGCACCAAAGGTTGCTCGATGCACCACGAATCTTTTCAGTTCTTTGTAAATAGTATTTCAGCACCCCTGCAAGGCAAAGAGTCCTCTCTTCCTCTTCAGAACCTAAGATATCTACCAAACTCTTAATAGTAAAAGAATGAGCCCAGGGATTGGAAGGGGTCTCGTCTTTTGCTAAAAAACCAAGCGTGAATGAACTACCCGCATTACCGAGAGAATTCAATTCTCTTACCTACTGCAAATAGTTCGCTAACATGCTTAGCTGTAGCTAATGCTACCAGAAACAAAGTCTTCCTTGTGAGATCCCTCATAGAGATTGAACATAGAGGTTCAAAATAGGGTTCCACAGCCACTTAAGGACCACATCCAGGTCCCAGGCTACCAATTTTTCCTCTTTGTGTTTGGTTGTATCAAAACAACTTGATGAGATTCGACAAATCTTTATTAGAGGAGAGATCTACTGTACTCCCCTGTGTCTAAGAAATGAGCTCAACATTGCTCTGTAGCCCTTAATGGTTGAGGAAGACAGTCCTCTAGATGATCTTAAATAAAACAGGAAATCTCCAGTCTCCACTACAGACGTCTTAGAAGACGAGATGTTGTCTTTTGCACCACAATCGAAGATTGTCCACTCAGCCTGATATACCTTGCTCGAGGATTGGCGTCTGCATCGAGCAATAGTGTTTGCAACTGACTCTGAAAATCCTTTCACTCGCACCAATTTACTGACAGTCTGAATGCAGTTAGGGCCAAAGTGGACAGCCTTTTGTGGAACCGTCTGAAATGCAGCTGCTTGAGTAAATTGGGTTTTTGAGGCAACAGCCTCGGAAAGTCCATAAGAAGCTCTAGTGAGTCCGGGAACCACTCCACGGCTGGCCAAAATGGTGCTACTAGAGTCATAGTCACATTTCGGTGATTCTGGAACTTGTTGATGACTTCCCTCACCATCTTGAATGGAGGAAAGGCATAAAGGTCTTTGTCCGACCAGTCCATGAGCATTGCATCCATTACCCATGCTTGCGGATCCAGGGCTGGCGAACAATACAGAGGAAGACGATGGTTCTTGGCAGTTGCAAACAGATCCAGAACTGGCTTTCCCCACAGTTTCCAAAGTTTTAGACACACTAAGGGGTCTAGAGTCCACTCTGTGGGGAGAACTTGCTTTTGGAGGCTCAGTTTGTCTACCAAAACATTTAAACTTCCCTGGATAACTGGTTAGGATCTTTGTCTGGTTTTGATCCGCCCACATGAGAAGGGTTCTTGCGGCCTCGCAATGGGTAAATGAGCGTGTCCCCCCCCTGCTTCTTGACAAAAGACAGTGCCGTGGTATTGTCCGAATGGACCGTCACTGTCTTTCTGAACACTTCTACAGAAAATGCTTGCAATCCCCAGTGAATTGCTTTCAGCTCCTTTACATTTATATGACATTTCCCCTGTCCTGGAGTCCAAATCCCAGAGACCTCCCTGTCTCCCAGGAGAGCTCCCCAACCTAGGTCTGAAGCATCTGAATAAAACACTAGGTCTGGGCTCAGATGAAGGAGCGATTTCCCTTGAGAGAGTTTGTCTCTTGATTTCCACCAAAACAGGTCCTCTTTGATTTCCCGCGTTATTGGGTAAACGAAAGTGTCCGGATACTTCTTTCTGTCCCACCTGACCCTTGGGTAAAATTGTAAGTTCCTCACGTGTAGCTTTCCCAGAGTTACAAATTGTTCCACGGACGAGAGGATCCCTAGTAAGCTCATCCAACTGTTCGCAGAGCAGAACTGAAGGAAGAGGAACTTGTCCACCTTCTGAAGGCAAGATTCTATCCCTTGGGGAGAGGGAAAAACCCGAAAAATCAGAGAGTTTATCCTCATCCCCAAATATGCTATCTCCTGAGAAGGAGTCAGTTGGGACTTCCGAAAATTTATTAAAAGGCCCAATTCCTGGGCTAGAAGAAGGGTCTTTTGAAGGTCATCTAAACATAATCTCCTTCGATTGAGAAGGAAGGAGCCAATCATCTAGGTAGAGCAAAATGTAGACACCCATCAGATGTAACCATTTTGCTACTACGGGAGCTAAGACTGGCATGAAAACCTGGGGAGCTGTGGACAGGCCGAAGCAAAGAGCTCTGAACTGATACACCCTGTTCTGGAAAATGAACCTTAAGAATTTCCTTGAGTCCTGATGAACTTAGACATGGAAGTATGCATCCCCCTGGCGAATGGATGCTAGGACGGATTGGCTCATTTCCATTTTGAATCTGGTTTTCTGGACATACAAAGTCACGCCACTTACGTCCAGAACTGCCCTCCAGCCTCCTGAGGATCTTGGGGACTACAAACAGCCAACTGTAGAACCCCAGAGAGCTGGTGTCCTCGACCACTTCGATGGCTTCTTTCTCGAGGAGGGATGACACTTCTTGGGAGAGGGCGGAAAACCTCTCGGAGCCTACGGAACAGGCTGTCAACACGACGGGCGTGCTGGTTAAAGGAGACTTCCATAGGTAAGGGAAGAGCCTATCAAACTGGAGAAGTCCCCCAGGGAGGAGGCCCAAGCTCCCAGGGATGGGGCCTCTCCAGTTGTGTAGGACAAGTATCTCCTCTGTGAGAGCCTAGACAGAGGGTAACTAGAGCTGCTCTCTCTTCCCTTCCCTGACAGCCAGCTTTCCATGTCATGTAATGCTTTCTTAGCTGAGGAAGACAGCACCATCTCTGGAAGTCCCATAGGGTTTACAGTCTGAAGCACATGCAGTAGGTGGGGTGACTGGGTCCACTTCCTCTTCCTCCTCTGAAGAAACGGGAGACAATTCTGCAAGAGGTTGAGGAGTCGAAGGGGTTTTCTTGATTAAATCCAAGATGTTGTCCAATTGTCATTGAACAGACAGGAAAGAAGGGTCCGCTACTGTGGGAGCCTGTTGTGCCGAGGCCAGAGACTGAGGATGAGGGGGCAGCTGAGCAGCGGCTGGATTCAAAACCCCACTGACAGGAGTAGACGCCAGGAGCTTTGAAGTGGCGACAGGGAGCGCTGGCGCCCCAGAAGCTCGGCAGACAGTGGGCACTCGGAAGACAAAACGCACTTAGGGGCTAACTGGGTTTCATGCAATAAAGGGAGCTCGGGTGCCAATGGGCACTCAGGAAGAAACAGACTTTCTGCCATAAAACCTTCAGGCACCAAGGGGAGCTCTGGTGCCAAAGGCCACTTCACAGAAGTAGCTAAAGACTCGGGAATCGCTGAGTGTTCTGGTGCTAATGAGCACTCAAGAGCCCGAAGGAGCTCAGCAGCAACTAGGGTTACAGGTGCTGGGCACTCAGGCACTAATGGGCGCTCAGCCACTTTCTTAAGCACAGGAGAAAGCTCCAGAGCGACAGATGGGCACTCAGCTGAAGACGAGTTCCTATATGAGGAAGAGCACTTACAAGAGGGGGGCAAGGTGCTTAATTGTTGAATAATGTCCCTCTAATTCCAGGTGATCCTGGGAGAAGCGTTCAGAACTGTCCCAAAAACTGCAGGATGGTTGTTGATCCTGAGAAGGTTCTTTGAACCTTTTAGCAGGCACTGAGGGGTAATGAGACACTTCCTTTGAGCATCTTTTCAAAGGACAAGATTCGTCTTTAAAGTGCCACTGGCGCCTGGGACTGGATTCGCTAGAAATAAACATACTAGACGAAAGACGACTCACTTCCATCATGACCTGGGAAGCAACAACAGGTCCAACTGACAGAGCAACTGCCTGTGGGCAGGCCCCACCCTACCAGTTTGACTCCTCCCAGGTTTAGGGGAGTTTGCCAAGGACCTTTGCCTAGGAGAATTGGAGGGACAGACAGCCACCTCCTCCACTGACACTTCACCAACACTTTTAACACTGAACTTGTCTATAAGGACTCTCACTGAAGCACCTACCTTGTTCCATTGTATTCACTAACAACCCAAATTTTTGGTTAACTCTCGACTCAAGGCTGGCAATGGGGTCGGGATTGGGAGTAAGGGAGGCAGGGTGAGGAGATGGTGGAACAGACTGAGAACTGGGATTAGGTGGAATAAAAGATACAGATTCAGAAACATTATCAGCCACAAACTTAGAAGAAAACTGACTAACTAATGTATTTTTACTACTAGCTCTAGAAGCTGTTTTCCTCTTTTTGTCTGTCTAACTTTGACAAATGACTATTCAAAGTCTTCCACATTTTAACTTCCCGATGTTCATATTCATCGCAAGTCAAGTCTGGAGAACAAATTTGACCCCTACAAGACATGCAGAATGTGTGCAGGTCATAACAGGCTTTAGTTAATCTAGTATTGTAGCCTTTGCTGCAATACCTAAAACTTTGAGAAGTAGAATCAGACATCGCTGACAAGTCAAAAGTCGACAAAACCTTAATTGTCTAAGATCAGTAATAAACAGTAAAAAAATCAGCAAATTCGTCTGTAAAGAACCTGACACTCTCTAATTGTGCCGAAAAAGCTACCATAAATGAGAATACCTCAACAATTGTTGCAACATGCAACCAACTGAGAAGCAAACGAATTCCAAAAATCGCTAAAGCTAATCACTGTTGTACAGCCATCACCTGGCAGAAAGATACTGAGCTCTTGCTGAGCTGGTTCCTCTCTTATCCCGAAACTGGGCGGGATTAGTCGCCTAGCCAAAACAAAAGTAGGGCTACCGCAAATTTCAAAATTCTAGCTGCAGACAAGTTGAAACTTACAGCTGTATAATTACTTCGTAAGATGCTTATATAAAACGTAAGTTTAAATGATTTAGGAACCATGCTGTTGCATTTACTTGGATATAGAGGCTATGTACCATCAAGTGGTAGTAAAAAAGAATAAAAGGAATTTATTGAGATTTCTGTGGTTTGAAAATATTTAAATACTAACATTCTCCAATATAGAATGACTGCCCACTTGTTTGATGCTAAAAACTCTCCATCTGTTGCAAATTAGGCATTGAAAGCTATTGCCAACATATTTAAAGATGAACAAACTGAAAGGGCATCAGATTTAGTTACAGAAGACCTCTATGTTGATGATGGCATAAAGTCTGTAGCTACAGTGGATGAAGCTATAAAGATAATGAAAGACATTCAGAAACTGTGTAAGATGGGTGGTTTCCATTTGCACAAGTTTGTTGCCAACAATGCATAAATGGTAAAGGCTACGTCCCAGGTTGAAGTAGCCCAGTCAGTTAAGAACCTTGACATACGATAAGTTGCCTGTTGAGAGAACATTAGGAACTGAATGGTGTGTCGAAACAGAAACACTTTTATTAAAAGGTTAAGCCAATTCGGACAGTTTCAAACAAGAAGGGGAGTCTTGTCAGTAGTCAGTTCTGCATTTGACCCTCTTGGCAGGATATCTCCATTCATACTTGAAGGCAAGAAAATTTTACAAACCATTTGTAAACAGGATCTTGGATGGGGCACTCCAATTCTAGAGACTATTAGCAATGAATGGGCAGCTTTGGTATCACAGCTAGAAATGCTAGAAGATCTTAAAATTCAGAGATGTTACAAATTGCCAAACACGAACCTCATAGATTATGAGTTACATCATTTTTCTGGTTATGGCCAGTGCTCTTACCTAAGAATGGCTGATGACAACAAAAAGGTTTACATTAAATTAATTATGGCCAAATCAAGAGTTTCTCCACTAAGAACTGGCTGCAGCACTAGTTTCTGTGAAAGTGAGTAAATTCTTAAAAAGGGAATTGAAGATGAACATTGCCACAGAAGTGTTTTGGGTAGATAGTACAACTGTCTTGGGATATACTGCCATTGAATCAAAACGTTTCAAAGTTTTTGTTGCTAACGGTTGAGCAAAACCGAAATCACTCATCACCATTGCAATGCAAATATGTTCCATCTTGTAGTAATCCAACAGACTTATGTTCATGGGGCATGTTGGTCCACGATCTGATCAGTAGCGATACCTGGTGGCACGGACCAGAATTTCTAACACATTAATGTTATGATAAAGAGACGTCAACATCCTCCCAAATTGGAGATGATCCAGAATTAAAGAGAATTTTGACAGCTATACATCCAGCTGTCATGCTACCATTCTTGAAAGGTTATGCTACTTCTCAAATTGGACTCCACCTTAGGAAATCAGTAGCCCTATGCAAAAGATTCATGGAAAAATGTAGACAGAAATCATTGTACACGGAATATGTTCCTGTTTCACTGGATGAATTAGCCAAAGTAGAGGTCACAATAATTAAGTTAGTTCAGGCTGAAGCCTTTCATTCTGAGTTTCAGTCGCTAAATGGAAATAACTGTGATGTCAACTGTGTCAAGAAAACTAATCGTCTGTATTAGCTAGATCCCTTTATTGATGATGATAGATTAACCAAAGTAGGTGGTAGGTAACAGAGAAGTAATTTTGATGTCTATATCAAATTCCCTATAATCTTACCAAAGAAGAGTCATATTACTGACTTGATAATATTGCCATTACCATCGAAAAGTTCAACATCAAGGTATAAACATGACATTAAATAAAATAAGATCATCTGGCTAATGAATAATAAATGCCTCCTCTTTGCTAAAAGGACATACTGTATGTGTAAGTGCATTAAGTGTAGAAGTCAGACATGAAACTCTTACACAGAAGATGGCTGATTTACCTAAAGATAGGTTAGAAATGTCTTCTCCATCTATGTACAGTGCAGTTGATTACTTTGGTTCATTCGTACTAAAAGAATGCAGAAAAGAGTTAAAAGGGTATGGTGTATTGTTTACATGTATATCAACCAGGGCAATATATATAGACTGCCAATTCCCTCAGTACTGATTCATTTTTAAATGCATATAGAAGGTTTGAATGTAAGAGACGTATCTGAGTGTAATTGAGGTCTGATCAAGGCAGCAATTTTGTTGGTGCTCAACATGAACTTAAAAAAGGGCTGAGGGAAATGAATGCTAACAAGATTAAACATGAACTGTTAAAGGACTAATGTGATTTCGTAATTTTTAAGATGAACCCACCCCACGCAAGTCACGTGGATGGAGTCTGGGAAAGACAAATTAGATCTGTGAGGAGTGTTTTGAATGTCATCTTATTTGATCACTGTAAAATTTTAGATGATGAATCCTTAAGAACATTCTAGGTTGAGGCTGAGAATAATGTAAATGGACACCCATTGTCTACTGATAACCTAACTGATCCCTTTAGCTTAGAACCTCTGACTCATAATCATTTTCTTAAAATGAAGTCAAAGGTAGTTTTACCTCCACCTGGAAATTTTGTAGAGGAAGATTTATTTAGTAATAAAAAATGGACAAGAGTACATTATCCTCTCAGTCAGTTATGGCACAGGTGGAAAATGGAGTACTTAAATTCTCTTCAAATTAGACAAAAGGTCAAAACTTCAGAAGAATGTGCAAATTGGTGACATAGAAGTATTAAAAGATTATACTGTAATCTACCTCGCAAACAATGGTGCTTTGTTATGTAATAGAAGTCATGCCAGATGAGACTGGACATATCAGAAAGGTTAAGTTAGTCTTGTCGAATTCTAGTCTAGATGTTAGAGGTAAACATAATAAGGCCGCATGTTTTAGAAAAGCCTATTCACTCTGTAGTATTATTATTAGAAGATGAACCAAGGAAATCCCCACCAGGAAGCACCTAAACTAAATATTTTTATGTAATACAGTATATAGTATATGTATCATTGTACTATTTCATGTTTATACATCAGTTGTATTGCTTTATTCTGTAAATTGCTCTCACAATTTAGGGGAGCCACTTTAGCTATCTACTGACAGCTATGTTCCATTTTTTACGAAGCATCACCAACTTGTGATGGATGGCTTCTTTGTCGTATTAAAAACATCACCATCTTGTGATGGGTGTCTTTCTTGGAAAAGCCCAACTGTTTAGAGAAGAGGCTGGGTTCTCTGGAAGGGTAGAAGCCATAAAGGGCCCAATTTGTGGTAAGATATTCTCTTATTATTGTTTGTAAACCCATTTATATTCGTAAATTGTTTGTACCAACCTTGTGCCAAAACATAAGCACTCAAAATTGTCCATTTCTGTTTCTATAGTTATCTTAATACACGGACCATTCTTAGACTAAGAATAAAGATGAATGAATTAAGAACTGTGTCTCTTTGGACCACGAAGCATAATACATAAGGCAACATCATGACACACTAGTAGGCAGGTGGATGCAAACACAAAGCAAGGTCAAAGAGCTCCAACGCAGTTATATATAAAACTATATATATATGCATAAATATATCTATATATATATATATATATATATATATATATATATATATATATAATATATATATATATATATATATATATATATATATATATATATATATATATATATATATATATATATATATATATATATATATATATATATATATATATATATGGGGACAATGGGCATAGGCATATGTCTGTGATGAATAGTTGAACTACTTTTAGAGACAATATCGGAAGTGCTTTTAAAAAAATTACTGTTCAATATCGATAAAGAGAATTTGCATTAACAAAGAATCGACAGTTCTGTAAAATGGAAGAAAGAGTTACTTCTAACACCAAAAGTCCTAGTTGACATTAAGCTGGCTTAATGTAACATTAACAGTACGAGAGAGAGAGAGAGAGAAATGCCTGTGCGTTCTAGGGCAAGAAATTCTAAGAAAACCACGCAAAGAAAGCCACATTACATGACCCAAGGAAGGCTAACAGACTTGGCATTTTGACAAGGGCCAAATGTTATTGCTCAAGCCTCTGGTGAGCACTGCCAGAATGAAATAAGAAAGAGACCCCACCATATTCCCTTCTCTTATCCTGTTACCGGTTTCCTTTTAAAAACTGGACAAAAGGGGGAGGGGGAGAAAGGGAAGGAGCATCAAACCATGAGTCAATAAAATCCCACATGACAGGCCATAAAATCTTGAGAAAAAGTCTTTCCAGTATCTATCCAAGAATTGTGCATTCCGACATTGATGAAAAACCATCCAAAGATTCCGATGAAAAAAGTGAAAAAAAAGTCACATCTTAATCGAGAATAACCATAAAATGTGGGGAAAAATTAACTGGCAAAAAATGATTTTGGTCCAGAACCTCAAATTAATATAGCGAGGTTAAGTACTTTGGTTCCATCTACGGTGGTGCAGATTACCTCGACAAGGTCCTCCCATATGTGGGATTCGGTAATCATTTGTAACAGTTACTGAAACACACGATGTAGGATCTGACTTCAGGATAAGATACAAGGTGCACTTTTCGAACCAGAATCGTGTCTTTCATTCGATAACTGCGCTGAACAACGGCACCGCAACCTGACTCAATCGGCAGGATATGCAGGAACTCACCCAACTCATTCTAAATGTTATGCATTGGCTGAATGGTGATGGTTGAACTATTAACCAGGCCGACACTCCAAAAGGTTAGATATATAGTAGCGCGAACGGTGAGCCACAAACAAGTCGGGCATCATTATGACACCAGTTATAAGACTGTGGTGAAGGAAAGAGCAAATGATTCTAGTTCTGCTGGGTGTGCCACTCAATTTGGAACTAAGCACTCCTGGTCCTGGCTGTCGTTATTTGGGTAAGGAGACCATATTCGAGAGCAATAGTCTCTACTTGATGTGTCTATTCAAAGTCAACCACAGGGCGCAATTAGCATCCCTCTCTTGTCGAGAATGAAATAGTCTCAGAAATCGTACCGACTATTCACGACACTTCGCAATGCTACTCTTTTTCCGTTTCACAAATTACGCCGGTTATGTTTAAAGCACGTGCTAGCTTTACGACAGACTATTTATATTACTATGGTAGATTATATATTTAATTTGTAGCACTCATGCATGATAAATTCCATCATTAATCATTTTTATAGTAAGAAAGTGTTTTCCCTGCCTTGTAGGAGGTCTGAATCAGGCTCACCTGACTTGCAGCCGGCCTGGGTGTTCCAAGACGCCATTTTTGGTTTTCAGTTACAAATAGTATTGAGTAAAAGATTTGTATTCGGGGGCATGAAAACGGCAATAAGGAAAAAAATTCCGTAGTGACATCGTTGGTTCCCTGTGTGACGTCATTCTCCATTTAGCATACGAATTTCCGTCTAAATCCAGCAATGATGTCAGTTCGCTGTCACTCTAGATATAATTATGAGCTGAACAATTTATGACAGTCACAAATTAGGATACCAAGATCTTGGACTTTATCGTGATGGCGTTTCCTACTGGATCAAGATGTAAGCGGAATTTCGTGGATTCTTCCCACAGTATATTTCTCAAGGCTGTCAACGTTAAAGGTCGCCCTGTTTCTATGCATCCATGGATACAACCTTTTCCAAACTGTTGACCATTTTTATCGGCCCTGACTTGAATGGGTTTCAATGGTTTTTACCGGATACTTGGAGCTTTCGAGTCGAGCGGAAATTGTGTAGACACGCTGCCCTGGGGTCAGTGAAGATAGATGGCGTTGATTTTAGGAGTGACTATCGACTCCGATCAGTTGAGACAGCATAGACCTTTCTTGGATAAAGCCATGTTGGTTAACTGGGAGGAGATCGTTGCCTGTAAGATGTTTTACAACTGCTTTCCTCTGATTTGCCGACTACCTTAATAAGTTGGGATGTTGAAGGATATGGACGGCACGATTTCGGTAGGTAGTTTTCGCTCTGGATTTTGGTAATGGGCAACAGAGGAGATGATGAAAGATTCTGGTAATGTTACTATTTTGAACTGTTCAAAGATGAGACGATGATTTTATGCCTCGTCGAGAAATACATTTTGAAGGAGTAATAAACACTCAAGTCTGCTGTTTTTCTATCTTGTTCTCTCTCTTTTCACTGCAGCGGCGACCCACAACGGTATACTAACAACCAGATACATAATTCGATGCTTAGGTCAACACAGACGTACTAGATTTTAGGGAGCTGGCTCATACCGTCCCTCCTCGTCCGGCAAATCGAGCGCTGGTCCCTCTGAGTCTGTTTGTGTGCTGCTGAGTTATAGCTCTTCGCCTCGGGGCCGGAGAGAGAGAAGGTGAGTGCAAAATACGTTGTTATAATGTTTCAGTCATGCACAATAAGCATAAACCCTCAGCAAACAAAAACGCTTTGACAATGCATAAATCAAAGGTATATTGGGAAAAAGTGTGACAATGTTACAGACCTCACTGGATTGATAGGGGCGGAAAAACTAGCACTCGGGCAGAAGGTGGGGATAATGACGCCTTTGTTCATGGAAGCGTTTCATTCGAATAAAACAATCAAAGGGATTTCCTACCCAAAGGCCAAGGACGCCACGCAAACATAAATCTTTCACTTCACACTCCAGCAAAATATGATTATTCACATTCAATATTCCACTTATTATAATCATCAAAGCTACATCGCACCTAGAGTCGCCATTAATATTCGACCATATCGAAATTTCTTTCGCATCCCTTTTGTAATAATAACAGTAATAAAATTTACAGCATAATAATAATAATATCATGAGCATTCAGACTCGGCAACGGCTGAGAAAACCATCCACTAAAAGAACCTTTCTCTCTTATGGTGTAAAATCCTATAAAAAATTCCTAGATCCAGATCCGGATCTCTTCCAAACTCATTTTTTGCCATTCAAGAAAAGCCGCGTTCGTAAAAATCGGTACATAAATTTAGTGCATAATCCAGTCAATAAACACAACATTCCTGGACCCAGTTGCAGAGCCAGAACTAACAAAATCTACTCGCTTACTGCCAGTCAAAAGGTCCACCTTGGTAAAACTCCCATAAAATCCACACATAAAATTTTCCATAATTCAGCAAAAAATTAAGAAGAAAAAATCCCTGATCCAGATGGAGATCGATCTCCCTCCAAACACCAGTTACAAAACATTTTTCCTAATCCTAAAGAAAAAAAATCCTGGAACCAGATAGAGATCCATATCTCTCTAAACATATTTCATAATCGTACACAAAAAAATTCCTGGATCCAGATGGAGATCCTTATCTCCCCAAAAATCTATCACATATTTTTCATAATCCTGAGAGAGAGAGAGAGAGAGAGAGAAACCTGGTACCAGATGGAGATTCATATCTCCCCGAAGAATCTCGTATCTCCCCGAAGAATCTACTAACCTGTTACAGATCACAAGGTTCATTTTTGGTGAAATCTTAGTGAAAATCTCACCAAAATTAAACCCAGGAAGACTAGATGGATCAAAACCTTCACTCCTTGCAACACAAACATCTTCACAACGCTATTCTAGTGGAGTCGTACTGTTTCTTAAACCCCTTTTTCACGAATATTCGAAGGCCAAGCTGCTCTACTTACCGAGGACCACCAAGATGTGACCATACGTGACCTCCAGGGTCAAAAGAGCAATATAATAAAGATGTAACAGTTAAAAATAATGGTTACAATTCTGGGTCCAGATTTTTAGTGCCACTTCCTCTCTCAATCCTGGGGCCTATTTGCAAAGAATACCTGTTCTAATGTCATTTATATTAATAAACCACTTTCATATTACACAACAATGCTCACAACATGCCTATTTCCCGATATCGTTTTCAGTGAAAAAAAAATAGCCATACCACAAAAAAAGTTAATGAAAAATGTGGACAAGTTAAGACCCAACCATAGGGACGTCACGTACCTCCCAAAGCTCGGAGAAAGGCTTCACTCTGTCTGCTTACAGAAGGGCCCTTGATGGCACAGAAGTGCCTCGGGCGGAACTAAGTGGCGTCTGTTTACCGGAGATAATCTGTGTTACACACAAGAAAAAGCTGATACTGCCTTTTATACCATATGACAATAGCCTGCTGTCCATGGAAATAGGCTTCACAAGACAACAACACCAAATAATTACATACCAAGCGCAAAATACACAAATAAATAATATTCAAAATGTTAATATAATATTAAACTTGTTCCCAAGTTAACAATGCATAGTGTGAGGAAGTTTTTGAATATCAAAGATTATAATCATTAATTAACACATTCAAGGAACAAATAAATATTTGCAAACACGCATCGAACTATACTGACACTACTTCCACCTGTCACATCTGCATAGCAAGTTCTGTCCCGGCCTACACATTACCTAAGCGCTCTCTGCCTACAGGTAACTCACAGCCACTCATACCTCCATCGCCCCTACATTTTGAAAATTAATTCGTCCACATCCTCAACAAAAGGATCCTAGTCCTTATCCTCAACAAAAGGATCCTAGTCCTTATCCTCAACAAAAGGATCCTAGTCCTTATCCTCAACAAAAGGATCTTAGTCCCTATCCTCAACAAAAGGATCTCAGTCCATATCCTCAACAAGAGGATCTTGGTCCGTATCCTCAACAAAAGGATCTTGGTCCATATCCTCAACAAGAGAATCTTAATCCATATCCTCAACAAAAAGATCTTAGTCTTTATCCTCAACAAGAGGATCTTGGTCCATATCCTCAACAAAAGGATCTTAGTCCATATCCTCCACAAAAAGAAATTAGTCCTTATCATCAACAAGAGGATCTTAGTCCATATCCTCAACAAAAATGTCTTAGTCCTTATCATCAACAAGAGGATCTTGTCCATATCCTCAACAAAAATATCTTAGTCCTTATCCTCAACAAGAGGATCTTGGTCCATATTCTCAACAAAATTATCTTAGTCCACATCCTCAACAAGAGGATCTTAGTCCTTATCCTCAACAAGAGGATCTTAGTCCATATCCTCAACAAAAGGATCTTAGTCCTTATCCTCAACAAGAGGATCTTAGTCCATATCCTCAACAAAAACAAAAGGATCTTTGTCCATATCCTCAACAAAAGGATCTTAGTTCATATCCTCAACAAAAGGATCTTAGTTCATATCCTCAACAAAAGGATCTTAGTTCATATCCTCAACAAAAGGATCTTAGTTCATATCCTCAACAAAAGGATCTTAGTTCATATCCTCAACAAGAGGATCTGGTCCATATCCTCAACAAAAGGATCTTAGTCCATATCCTCAACAAGAGGATCTTAGTCCTTATCCTCAACAAGAGGATCTTAGTCCATATCCTCAACAAGAGGATCTTAGTCCATATCCTCAACAAAAAGATCTTAGTCCTTATCATCAACAAGAGGATCTTAGTCCATATCCTCAACAAAAACAAAAGGATCTTGGTCCATATCCTCAACAAGAGGATCTTAGTCCACATCCTCAACAAGAGGACCTTGGTCCATAGGCTATCCTCGACAAAAGGACATATCCTCAACAAAAGGATCCTAGTCCTATCTTCAATAAGAGGATCTTAGTCCATATCCTCAACAAAAAGATCTTAGTCCTTATCCTCAACAAGAGGATCTTAGTCCATATCCTCAACAAGAGGATCTTAGTCCTTATCCTCAACAAGAGGATTTTAGTCCTTATCCTCAACAAAAAGATCTTAGTCGTTATCCTCAACAAGAGGATCTTAGTCCATATCCTCAACAAAAAGATCTTAGTCCTTATCCTCAACAAGATGATCTTAGTCCATATCCTCAACAAAAAGATCTTAGTCCTTATCATCAACAAGAGGATCTTAGTCCATATCCTCAAGAAAAGGACATATCCTCAACAAAAGGATCTTAGTCCTTATCCTCAACAAGAAGATCTTACTCCATACCCTCAACAAAAAGATCTTAGTCCTTATCATCAACAAAAAGATCTTAGCCCATATCCTAAACAAAAGGGTCTTGGTCCATATCCTCAACAAAAGGACCTCTGTCCACATCCTAGACAAAAGGATCTTAGTCCATATCCTCAATAAAAGGACATATCCTCAACAAAAGGATCTTGGTCCTCATCCTCAACAAAAAGATCTTAGTCCTTATCCTCAACAAAAGGATCTTTGTCCACATCCTCAACAAGAGGATCTTGGTCCATAGGCTAACCTCGACAAAAGGACATATCCTCAACAAAAGAATCCTAGTCCTTATCCTCAACAAGAGGATCTTAGTCCATATCCTCAACAGGAGGATCTTAGTCCTTATCCTCAATAAGAGGATCCTTGTCCTTATCCTCAACAAAAAGATCTTAGCCCATATCCTAAACAAAAGGGTCTTGGTCCATATCCTCAACAAAAAGGACCTCTGTCCACATCCTAGACAAAAGGATCTTAGTCCATATCCTCAACAAAAGGATCTTAGTCCTTATCCTCAACAAAAGGATCTTAATCCATATCCTAAACAAAAGGGTCTTGGTCCATATCCTCAACACAAGGATCTTAGCCCATATCCTCAACAAAAGGGTCTTGGTCCATATCCTCAACACAAGGATCTTAGCCCATATCCTCAACAAAAGGGTCTTGGTCCATATCCTCAACACAAGGATCTTAGCCCATATCCTCAACAAAAGGGTCTTGGTCCATATCCTCAACAAAAGGATCTTAATCCATATCCTCAACAAGAGGATCTTAGTCCATATCCTGAACAAAAGGATCTTAGTCCATATCCTCAACAAGAGGATCTTAGTCCATATCCTGAACAAAAGGATGTTAGTCCTTATCCTCAACAAAAGGATCTTAGTCCATATCCTGAACAAAAGGATCTTAGTCCTTATCCTCAACAAAAGGATCTTAGTCCATATCCTGAACAAAAGGATCTTAGTCCATATCCTGAACAAAAGGATCTTAGTCCATATCCTCAACAAAAGGACCTTATTCTATTTTTTTTTATCTCTGTAACAAATCTCAATAGGACTCAAATTAAATGTGAATGTAAAACCACCGTGATCAAAACTTCATGAGATCAAGCAAAACAACCAAACTACTAACAAACGTTGATATGACTAAAAAAATTCCTTGTAATTGGAACTCAAGTGCAATAAATATAACAATGTTTTCCAAGTCAACAACAGTATCCAAACAGCAGCACTCACTCAAAACAAACATCAGTAACCTTTCCCATAACGACTTGAACCAAGCCACCATCTCTTCTCGTGAACCAACCTCCATCCCATCATCCTTCTGGTTTGGATGTTCCGATTTTCATTGCAACCTCTCTCTCTCTCTCTCTCTCTCTCTCTCTCTCTCTCTCTCTCTACTCCTCCTGCACCTCCTCCTCTTCTTTTTCGCTCCCTCTTAGTCCATTACACAAACTCCCCCTCAACCAATTCTCAGACTGGCTGGTGGAAACAACCGCCCTTTGCTGGCATTATTCCAACAACGGCGGTAAAAGGGGACAATTGACAACAACAACCATTTGCCACCCTCCCACACCCATCCCCTCTCTTTTTATTTGTCTACCTATCTATCTATCTATTTCTTAAATTTTTTCCACAGCTTCCTATTACCAGAAAATACAGGAACCACACCTAGAATATCTCAACTGAGAATACACGAACCACCTAGGTCCCACGGATAATTGAGAAATTGTACTGGCTATCATAAATGAGTATATAATCAAGCTGAGTACGTTAACAGTACATTACGAAAAGTCCCTGTTTCAGATCTAACGCAATACTGAAAACGACTGTCGTTTCCTTTCACATCTACAAAGGCAAGACAAAACCTTCCCTTGAGAACGTTTAGAACAACAAATGTAATGAAGAGCTTTCCAACCATCAAAACAACCTTTTATATCTCGTATATCTGTATACTATACGTCCATAGTAATACATGGGCTTAACTGAACGTTCATAATGATGCTGACAACTAAAAGGAAAAGAATTATTCGTGTCCAAACAAAAAAATCTTGTTTTATTTGTCAGAGAAAGCACAAGGACTTGATCTGCATATCTAAATGAGTCCCGTAAAAGACCATAGAGCTGCTGCTGCTGCTGCTGCTGCTGCTTCTCTCTCTCTCTCTCTCTCTCTCTCTCTCTCTCTCTCTCTCTCTCTCTCTCTCTCTCGTGCGCGCGCACCAACGCGCTCAAAAGAAACTGGAACCTACACTTTTGTCCTTCCACAATTATATTACTCATATTCATTGAAAAGTCTCCCACATACACCAAGAAAGCGATGGAGGATGAGTGACATAGCAGGTAGGGCCGGACAATGACAGGAGGGATATTGACATTCAGTCAAGTCACCTTGGGTTGATGCACAAGACTTCACTGACATAAAACCAACCTCATCTTTTATATTTACTATTACTACGGAAAAAAATATGAAGCATATATAAAGCAAGAATACAGATTTTACAATAATTCCTCCTACGATTAAATTGCACAGTCACGAGATGTTTTTCACACAGAAAAAGTAAATATGTCGTGCATATATATATATATATATATATATATATATATATATATATATATATATATATATATATATATATGTGTGTGTGTGTGTGTGTGTGTGTGTGTGTTTGTGTGTATGTATATGTATATGTGTATAACTGATTCACATAGATATGGAACGTGATGAATGTATAAATAAAGGCAAATGTCATGAAGGAAAAAAGAAACAACGGAATGGGAGTGGTTGCTAGACCTTTCGACACAACCGTCCTTTACAACGGTCCTTTACTAGTAAAGGACCGTTGTGTCGAAAGGCCTAGCAACCACTCCGTTGTTTCTTTTTTTCTTGGTGGCATTTGCCTTTATATATATATATATATATATATATATATATATATATATATATATATATATATATATATATATGTGTGTGTGTGTGTGTGTGTGTGTAAACTGAATCACGAAAATATGGAACGTGATGAATATATAAATAAAGATAAAATTCACGAAGGAAACGGAAACACTAGAGTGCTGTGAGGCCTTTATCTTATATATATATATATATATATATATATATATATATATATATATATATATATATATATATATATATTTATATATATATATATATATATATATATATATATATATATATATATATATATATATATATATATATATATATATATATATATATATATATAATAATACATTGTCAGGTTCGGTCGTTTCTTTGTTGGAACGATCTTGTTAAGGTAGTTTCCTGTTTCTCCTGCCCTCCAGTGTTTTCGTCAGAATGGCGAGTTTACATCTGTCACAGTGTGAGTGACAGCGGCAGTCAGGTTTTGGGTGGCAGACAGATCGGTTCCTTGGCGACACTCAGCCAAGAAGGCAGCAGCAGCGTGTTTTGATCGAGCAGCGGGAAGTCATTTTATTGGGTAACGGGTGCGGTGGACCTGTTTACTTCGACGGGAGGATGAGGTCCTCGACGTGTGTGTGTTTTGACTTCAGCAGTAGCAGCGAGAGGATTATTTCGACGGTAAAAGACTGTCTCGACGAGTCGGCGAATTCATCCGTGTTGGGGATGCGTTCCTGTTTTGACAGCTAATTGCTGTTTTCGATGGTTCAACCAACTACTACTAATTATCTTTATCCTGGTTGGCGGTAAAAGACTGCCTCGACAAATCTTCGGAATTCGTCTGTGTTTTTGTTTTATGCTGCTTTGGTGATATGTCACCGTTATTGTTATACTGCCTATTTTTTAATTTATTGATTTAATTGAACATATATTGTGATTGATTGTTTATTTCATTTAATGGTGCAGAGCAAGTGTATTGCTCTGGAAATTTGCTGTTTGCGTTTATATACTGAATTTGATGTTCACTGTTTTTGATGGCTGCTGTTAAGCAATTATTTTCATTTATAAATGTTTACTGTTCTCTGTTGAGTAATGTAAATTATTTAATGATCCTTTGTTTGGGCTTAATGTGGTCATCTTAATGATCATTGTCTTTTCGCCACATAAAACCTGTACTCATTTGTAAATATGTACACTTATATGTAATAAATTAGATTTAAGGTATTTCTGCCATTTGTTTTGCACCCTCCTCTGCGGTTCGTCCCGGTCCCTCCGGCCATTTCAGTCCCATCTCTATAATTTTGACTAATGGAACCTGTACAACCAAAAGTGGTTTATTACAATGCAAAAACGTAAAGCTACATACAATTTCAAAATATTTAACACAGGACCTCGAATCATAACTCGAAAAAATTACAAAACACCCTGTCAAGATAATAATCATAAAATGACAATACAATCTTTGGGTAAGGTGGTATGAGGTGGAGTGCTTATTTTGATGAAATAAATCTTGCTCTGGTTGAGTTGTTTCCTTGTTTCACCTGTCCTTTTTTTTTTTTTTTGGGGGGAGGAGGGGGTGGCGAGATGACGTCTGTCACGGGCTGGTTGACAGCGTTAGGGTTCTGGGCAACACAGCCAAGAAGGGAGCAGCATGTTTGAACTGCGGCAATAGAGCAAGAGCAGCTAGAAGTCACTTTGATGGGCGACAGGTATGAGGTACCTGGTGACTTCGGCGGGAGGATGAGGACTTCTCCGTCTGTGCGTTTTGGCTTCTTCATTGGTAGCAGCAAGAGTATATTTTGACAGTGAACGACCGTCTCGACGATTCGGCCGAATTCATCAGTATTGAGGATGTGTTCCTGTTTGACAGCTATATAATTGTTGTTGTCGATGGTTCGACTGATTTCTGTCTGGCTGGCAGTAATAACTGCCCCGACAATTCCTCCGAATTTTTCTGTTTATTCATTTTATGCTGCTTTGGTTTTGTCTCACCGTTATTATGTTACTAGGGTGTTATTTAATTATATATTATTATGCTGCCTGTTTTTGTGTTTGTACTAATAATATATTGCTGTTATGCTGCTTTAGTGTTATTGTGCCGTCTGTTTTTTGTTTATCATGATACTGGTGTGTTCAGTTTTCGTGTGATGTTGCTTTCAAATTGTTTATGATTCATTTATTTGTTTTAAATGTTATTTAAAAATGATTGTTTCATGTGTTTTTGCCACCCAAAACCTGAACTCACTTGTAAATATACATATAACGTATTATAATAAATAGTTTTCAGGTCATTTGATTGTTTCGTTAAGCTCCCTCCTCTTTTGTTTGCCACAGCTGCTGTCAGTCACTTCCAGTCCCATTCTATTTTGCAATTAAAATCTTACAGAACTGAGCGCAGTTCATTACAATATATATTATATATATATATATATATATATATATATATATATATATATATATATATATATTATATATATATATATATACACTGTATATATATAATATTAAATAGCTGATGTCTGAATATGATACAGTTTCGACTGGGCATAGTGGAGAGACAAGAAATAGGGAATTAGAAAGATTTTGCAACAGAAGAAAGTTGAGAGCAAATGAAAGGAAGAGTAAGAATAAGTGGACCAACGAATGTTAACATGAATGGTGAGACAATGGAAAGATCTTTACATAGGTGAGAAATGTGGACAGTAGTAATACGGTAGTAGTAAAGAAGCTGGCATAGGTGAAAGGAAGGTTCCAGGTGTTTTGAGGCACTTCACTAGATCAGTGCATCAAAATACACTCATACAAAAAAAATACGAGAGAATGTGAACTCTCGATAATATTCTTCTACAAAATATAATAAAGAAAAATAGACCATCGAACAAAAGAAATGTACCTACTGGAAAATACATCAGCAACATACAAAAAACATATATGAACAAGCATACTCATTCTCAAGGCACTACTATCGTAAAACATTCAAACAAGGCGCACACGCTAAAAATACCAAAGGCATCCAAAGCAAACAGCAACAGAGAAAAATAAACGCCAACACTCGGCCCGTTGGCAATAGGCATCAGCGACAATATCAACATGATGGCAGACTGACAGAGGACGCCTGATCATGACAGATGTAGACATCAACGGGCATCGCATCCATCGTCACTTCCCTTTCCACGGGATTATACACTATACTTGTATGTCTGTACACTAACAACGCTCAAGAACACAGGGTATGAAGTCACTGTATACGCAGGGGATAAATATTCGCAATATATATAAGTAGTCTTAACAAAGTGTCGCACTTTCAGCTTCTTTTCAGAATAAAACACACTTAAATCATGGAAAACCTGAAAATTACCGTTCGTAGAGAGAGAGAGAGAATTTTCTAACAATACAATGACCAGGACGTGGACGTTAGAAACACTAACAGCCTCGTGTGCACAATATTATGAAATGAAGTTACCAAAATAAACCTTGAGGTAAAAAAGAAATACTTGAAATTGTTCACACCAAAACTTGGATACAATACGTACACACAAATACAAAAGTACATAAATGCCAGCAGATGACACATTTTTCGAGACTTTGCTTGCCTGTCCTTTTAAAGGATGGTTTCAACACATTCAGATGTTCAACAATCCATATAAACAGACAAAGAAGCTCGAGCAAAATCGAAAAGGTAACACCTTCTGAACCAATCCTTAAGATATAATAAATATATATATATATATATATATATATATATATATATATATATATATATATATATATATATATATATATATATATATATATATATATATATTCTATATATATATATATTTCTCACATCAGGATCGAACCCAGGTCTTTCAATTGAAAGGGAAGGGCGCTGCCCACTAGGCCGGGCAGCGCCCTTGCCTTTCAAATGAAAAAGCCCAGGATCGAACCCAGGGAAGGGCGCTACCCACTAGGCCGGGCAGCGCCCTTGCCTTTCAATTGAAAGACCTGGGTTCGATCCTGATGTGAGCCAGAAATTTATTTCTGTTCCACACGTGATCGCGTGTTGATTATGTCTGTATGTGTGTGTGTATATATATATATATATATATATATATATATATATATATATATATATATATATATATATATATATATATATATATATATATATATATATCGATAATGAAAACGTAACTGTACACCTACCTCCTAGTATCTTCAAGATCAGAGACCTCCGTTAGAAGACAAGAGTGATGGATGAGTCATGAGACCCCATCAACAAATAAGATAAAAAAAAAGATTGATGATATCAATCAAACGAGATTCAGCCTCCCAACAAACCCCCTCCGAGGGAGACCAGCAGACAGCCAACCACCCATCATTATCTCTATCGCTATCATCACCATCACATACATACACTATCATTGGAAACAGCGCCTGTTCTACACGTCACATTTTATTCCCGGATTTTCCCCAGGAATGAATAAGGATTTTGGTTGGAACTCTGCCTTTGTCTGGTCAAGCTTACGAGTAGTGTGGATGAGAGAGAGAGAGAGAGAGCGATTGAATATTTTGTTACTATGGCTTCAAATACACATTAGCAAAGCAAATACATGGCTAGAGTGAAACGAACGACGAACCAAAGAGCAACAAGAATTCGAGAGTAAGAGTAATGTACACACACGCACGCTCCGCTGACAAAGTATCCTTTCAACCGTTCGACAGTCAGTCTCGTTTTAAAACGACGCGCACCGAATTCAACGAAAACATATTAGCTATAAACATTCAAACGCAGCGTAACGGCAAAACACTCACGTATCCTGGAGGGATGTCGCGAACACAGGAGCAGATATACATACACGCTCATTTCAGTTTCTTTTCAATGCTAATCGTTTCATCGTGGTTTCTTATTTCCTTTCACTCAAGTAAGCAAGAGCATACTCTTCAACTCTCTCCTCCGAATATAGATACGAGTTTACTGTACTTCGCAATTTCTTTCACTTCAGATATCCTCAAATACTTGCGACTCTTCACATGGATTACTTCATAAAATGAAATATATATTATTTATATATATTATATATATATATATATATATATATATATATATATATATATATATATATATATATATATATATATATATATATATATATATATATATATATATATATATATATATATATATATATATATATATATATATATATATATATATATATATATACACAAAACTTATTTTAAACTCACTCCTGCCTATCACAATCACCTTAGAGAGAGATATATGATTAGGGGCTTCTAATAAGGAACTGCTCGCATTGCGAGAACTTAAGCTTTTGGCGCTCATACATTCAAACAACATAGGAAATAAAAGATTTATTAATTAATCGAACTGACTGAAATGGAGGAAGAAAGTGGAAGAGAATTTAACCCTGGGTTAGTAATTACACTGGTGAAGTTTGCAGTGCTTATCGTGTTCTACAAGCGGTAAAAAGGAGAAAGAGAGAGAGAGAAATTATATTCCGTTCACAAGTAAACATTGTACGTATATAGCGTGGGCAGATATCCTGGAAGGGGAAAGGATGACGTTGCGGGGTTGGAATGGGTTTGTTAAACTGCCTTCAGCAACGAGTGGGTGTTGCTCTGGAAGGAAAATGAAAAATAAATTAAAAATTAAACATGATTTTATTAAAATGCACTAAAAAGTAAAGAATAATATTTTGAGACACCACGATTTTCTTACAGTTAATCATGTCTACAAAAATAAAAGCGTGGGCGCCCAACATGGAAGGAAAAAGAAATATATTTCTTTTATTTCTTGTAGTATTTCCTTCAATGTTTGGAGCTTAGTGCATTTTAATTAATAAAAGCGTGTTAAATTTTTTTATATTTTCTATTTTATACTTTTTAGTTTTGACAGAAACTGTAACCGATTTGTGATCGTAACTGTTTGACAGAAATTGTAACCGATTTGTGATTGTAACTTTTTGACAGAAATTATAACCCATTTGTGATTACAACTAAAAAAAATTGAACATGATATCTTGTCGAGCCAAAGAAGGTTAGAAAAATCCGTACAGTTATTAACTTATTCTACCGAGTGAAAGGCGGTATGAAAAATCCGAAAATTCTCATACAAATCCTGAGATACTGGAAGAAGTCACTGCCGAGTCACTACACGTCACTGATGACCTACTGATCATGTAAGGTTGTACTGTCACCGGGATTGAGTAATCATGCAAAATTTCAAGTCCATCGGACGAAGAGAACGGGTCGAAAACTGAGTTACAAGATTTGACCCGAACAGATGTGCAGACACAGAAATCAAGTTAAATAAAAGCATGTAAAAACAAGTCAGCCCATTCAGATCCGACTAAGTGCTATCTTTTTGTGAAATGTTTATAAAGAAACTAAGGTCACTGACCATCGTCTATGCTGCCAATTTTAATACATTTCTCTCTCTCTCTCTCTCTCTCTCTCTCTCTCTCTCTCTCTCTCTCTCTCTCTCTCTCTCTCTCTCTCTCCCCGAAAGATTTCATTATAATTCGAAGTGGCAACATCAGTTGAAGAAACAGGGCTAAAAGAGGAAATCAGTCAAGGCAACAGAAACTGAAGCTGTCATTCTGATACCACAAAAATTTGCTGTTCACTAATTCTGACGCCTACCCCGTATACACTGAAACGAGGCTATTCAGAAGAGCTTGGCGATTTACAGGCTACATTACAACTTGTAATGTCATGGCATAATCCTTCATGGTGTCGTCGACCAGTTTTGAAGCCGAAGGAATGCACAACGCGAGAACAGCACTGAAAGCAACAGCAATCCTTCTCTATCGTAAAGAATGGTATGGAAGATGGTCACCTCCTGGAACTCTTGAGACGACAGTATTTATCGCAATACAATGACATGGAAAAAAAAAAAAAAAAAAAAAAAAAAAAAAAACCTTCTCCAGCAATTTCATCGAATATATAAAGGTCCAGGATGTTACAGACTCCCGGGCAAAAGAAAAATATCACAATAAAGGTCGAGAAAGATCTGTAGCACTTGGCATTAATATCGCCACTTGGACAGATATAAGGAATCTATAGAGCAATAGTTACTTAGTTCTCTAGTTGCGCAGGTGGGTATATTTTAAATGCTACGAAACTGAACGTTTGGAATCGAAGGATATGCCCTATATAATCAAACTAATTACTGCAATAAATCAGGGATTGGATCATGGTACAAGATCAGCTAATAAATGAAATCATCTCCAATATTACTGATACTCTACACGTCCAAAAGTGTACTGTACATTTCGAGACAGCAATTAACGATTTATCTGACGATATTACGGAATTTCTTCAAAAAATCTCAAATATAGAAAGTCTTACGACCTAAAATTATTTGTGCTAGACATCAAAAATTCATAAAATCTTAGAAACCTCAAAATTTACACTTTTAAAACGGAAAGCATAAACTTAAACTTTACAAATACCTTTCACCCAAAGTACACCACCAACTATTTACAGTATACAAACAGCAATACATTTCTCATGCCTATAAAACAATAATCAAAAGCCAACATTTTTTAATATACCAAGTGTTCCATTTCACAGATCTGGTGCACCATCGTGTATTATTAACATTCAAATCGCCACGGATGATGAAAGTGTGGAACAGTTACAAGCATATTATAAAAAAACAAGATTAGCCCGTTTTCCACGTATTGACATTATTCCTGTCGTCGTTAAAACCATAAGTAAGAGAATCTGTGACTCTATAGTTAGTTCTGGTGAAATATGTCTAATTCGACATAGATACGATGCATCCCTGAGTTCGACGGGGATTTGTAGGTGAGAGTCGGTATCAACTTATACCTCACTTGTTGGCCGTGTGGTTAAAGTTCGCGTCACTGTAGTCCTGAGTTCTTGTCTTCCGTGGTTCGAGCCCACGAGACGACGAACTTATTATCAACTAAAAATAATTCCCCTTCGGGTAACATATATGAAAATATATTATTCCCGAGGTAGAGTGAATTGGATATTAAAGGACGTTTGTAGCTTAATGCTTATATATATATATATATATATATATATATATATATATATATATATATATATATATATATATATATATACACACACACACACATAACACATATAAGGTCACGCAACTAATTCAAGTCAAGTAACAACTTTACATTATGTGTAAATACTATCAAGAGTATCCTGTCATACGCCATCTTCCAGTCAATAAGTCATATGAAATAAGGACTAAGCAATTAATTAATTTATTATAGCATGATTCACTGTAGGCGAATTCGCCTCTATAACTTCTCTCTCACCACTGCCTTTGGGGGGAACCACTCTAATCTCTTCCTTGTCCAAGTGTTGCCAGAATTCCTTAAATTCCAGGTGCGGACCTCATCAGAGCTAATCGTCGCCCGAGGCAGGTCAGCTGGTGGGCTGAACACGTGCATTCCGCAATCTTGAAACTGCAGCCATGCTGCCACGATCGCAACACCACCTAGGAAGAGGAAAAACGTATTTCCCGGAAGCTCTAAAGGGTCTTGCAGAGAGATGCTCGGCCTCAGAATTACTCAGGGCCACCATAGGACGGATGTCCTGTCCCTTGCTCCATTAAACTGCCTATTTCCAAAATGTGGCCGGCAGTAACCAAAGTAACTTTTGTTGTGAACTTATTCACTTGCCCTCCCTCTCACTGGCCCTCATAAGAAGAGAACTTCAACTCCTAAATAAGGTAAAGTACTAGGATTTACGGTTTTTTCGTCAGCCATGTTCCCTATTCGTCTTTAACTATTTTCTGTTTCTTTTCGTAGTGCAATATACCTACAATGAGACCTGTATTGCCTTTTATATTTTGTGCTATTTAATTTGCAAAGCTGTGACGGGAAGTGTAACATAATCATATGATATTCGATTCACTGGAATCGAGTTCAGTCTAGGCATCTTCTATGCAATTCCTCATTTCCTTCATTACGGTGCTAGTTTCAGGTGAGTAACTGTAAGTGTTTCAATTGCAGATCAGGAATTGTTCAGCTGTGGATCTGCGTATCATCTTGCATGCGTAGTGGTTCCCACTACCTCATTTTCAACGCCCTTTGAAGCAGGCATCCCATTTTATTTCCTACAGCAAATTCCCCGACATTTGCTCTTCACCTTATTATACCAGAATTACGTTATCATTCTTCTGATGTGTTTTCTTTTGTAAATAAAATTAATTAAGTTAAAACCCAGAGTTTATCTAAGCACTCCCCTCCTGAAGTAGCCCTTCAGCTGTATATTGTTGTTTATAATTTTAGCTGACCTCAACATTTTTGTGGTAATTATGGTAATTAAGGTAGGTTGCGTAACATCCCAGTATACACCACTGATCAGGCCAGACCCCAGTTTTAAAATGATAACACCAGACCTTATTTGCCTTAGATCTTGTAACATGGAACGTCACAGACTGAGTCCTTACCCCTTTGCAACTTGCAGTTATCAGCTAAATAGCCACGCTATGAGCTGAATGCACAACAAGAAATGAACCTTCTTTTAGCGTAAATTCCCCAGAAGCTCACAAATGACCCATTTCCACAGTACCATGTTATTATTTTTATTTTTGTTAGGTACGAACAAAATCGTGGCTGAAATACAGTTAGGAATTGTTAGAACACGTGCATGCACCCCAGTTATAGAGAGGAGAGAGTTATTAACCTTTACACAAGTTTTGATGGCTAACGCATGATAGCTTGCATGCCTTTCATGATAGGCTAACTAGGAAAAGTGAAATTACGAAGAGTGTAACAGGAAATAGTATGGGTATTTCCTTCACCATGTGATCCAGACAAATTTTCGTTAGAGAATCCTAGTTAGGCACATTGCAGCCCATGCGGTCTGACCCAGTCCAGCAATTTTCATATTCCTGGAGATAGGATATTTTTTTTACTCTCTCTCTCTCTCTCTCTCTCTCTCTCTCTCTCTCTCTCTCTCTCTCTCTCTCTCTCTCTCTCTCTCTCTCTCTCGTAGAGGCCAGGAATTCGCTAGGCAAAGATATTCTTCCTTATCAAATAAATCCCATAAATCCGTAAAAGTTTGTTCAGGCCATACGAGGTGAAAACCTTGGTTAGTATTTGCATCTGTTTAAATTACTCTATAAAAGAAACTCACATGGTAAATTCCATTCCATTCAAATTCTTCCAGTAAACAAGCCGTGAAAAAAGGAAACACCTATTCATTCATTTTTCACAGAAGAGAGGAAATCTTCCGAAATTTCTCTGTAGTCTCATTAAAATTTGCGCAAAGCTTCGCTCGGCCAGGTGTTCAGCTTAGCGAGACGGCGTTGTATTTGTTGGTTGCTTCTCTTCACGCACACGTGCTGAACTGTCCCCTGACCCATGGGATCGCTAATGTAAACACGCCACTCCCATCTGCCCGTGCATGGTAACTTAAGTTTTTGTACCTGTCACATTCTACCAAATTTTAATATCATGCTTTCGAAATAAGCACATTCTTTTCTCGTTGAATTTTATGAATTTATTTTTTATTTTCTTCTCTCTTGGCTGAGAGGCCAGCTACATTGTTTCTCTCACATTTAATTGTGTACATTTCGAAGCTACTGCTTCCTACTTGGCTAGAGCAATACAATTTTATAATAATTGCTGAATCAACAGCATATTCTTTCATGGCCAAGAGCAATATTATTTCATAATAATGCTGCCACTGGCAGCATAATCATTCACTCATGCACTTAAATGTGTATATTTAGAAGCAACTGTTTCCTATTTGCCTAGAGCAATACAATTTTTATAATAATTACTGAACCAACAGCATAATCATTTACTGCCGAGAGCAATACAATTTTTAATAATTGCTGAACCAACAGCATAATCATTCATTCACGCTTTTAATTGCGAATTTTCCGAAGCTTCTGCTTCCCATTTGCCCAGAGTAATTTTATAATATTTGCTGCAACGCCAGCATAAGCATTCACTCAGGCATCATAACGATTGATGTGAGCAAGTAAGAACTCAAAAGCATATTAAGCGGTACTCAATTCTACATATGCCTGTTATTTTAATTGCATCCGCCAGCTCCAATAATTATCTGCAAATCATTACTTACGGCTTGCGTTAAACCTTATGCTAAACTTCAAGTTCATTTCGAGACTTTATATTTGGGCATTTCACAGGTCCTTATGGGACTGCTTACTCCAGTTCATTAGAACAACTTCGAGTCTTCTTAGACATACTGAATTAGTTCATTAGAACAACCTTGAGTTTTACAAGACCCTAAATCGCTCATTTAGCACAAATCCTAAGTTCTCAGGAGCCCAATTAACTGCGTTCAAGACACCCAAACCATCGTTCTCTGGAACGCCTTAATTTCACACTACAGCCGGCCAAGTCCGTGTGTGACATATAATCTAACTAACATCTTTTGAGACATTAAAATTCATTCATCACGAAAAAACTAAGTCTTATCCAGACATATTAAGTTTGTTCATCACGAACAACTGAGTTTTTTAGACACACTGAAAGCAGTTCATCACGAACAAACTTGAGTCTTTCGAGACACCCTGGAATTTGAGCCTTTTCAGACATATTATCTAAAGGGTCACGCCCATACAAGCGTTATCTCAAGATGTCTATGACATCCAGAACCTAGCAAAATGAGAACTTCAAGTTCTACATGTTTGCTGGAAAGGACATGGGACCGTCAGGAATAGCCCTGAGAATAGACGATGCCAAGGCAGAAAGAGAGGCAGAAAGGCAGGAGAAAGAGAAGGAAAGAATAGCCCAGGAGAAATGAGAAGAGGCAGAAAGTCAGGAGAAGGAGAAAGAGAGAATAGCTTGGGAGAAATGAGAAGAGGTAGAAAGGCAGGAGAAGAAGGAGGAGAGAATAGCCCAGGAGAAACGAGAAGAGGCAGGAAGGCAGGAGAAAGAGGCAGAAAGGCAGGAGAAGGAGAAAGAGAGAATAGCTCTGGAGAAATGAGAACAGGCAGAAAGGCAAGAGAGGGAGAAAGAAAGAGCTCATCAGCTTGCAATGGCTGCTCAAGGTGTGCGCAACACACCAACACCCCCTCCACATTCAACCCTCAGCAGTGTAGGCTCCCTCATAAGGAAATGGGACGAAGCCAAGTCTGAAGCCTGGTTTGACCATATAGCAAAGGTCCTGACGACATATCAGCCCTCTACTGAGGAAGTCTCTCTGATCCTGGGACGGTACCTTGAAGGGAAAGATGCCACTGCCTTCAATGCTCTCCCACCTGAGGATCAAGGAAATCTCGCCCTTGTCTGCCAAGCCATTATATAAGCTTTTGAAATAACTCCCGATTGTTGGAGGAAAAGGTGGAGAAATATGCCCAAAGAATCAGGCCAAACCTGGTCTGAGTGGATCTTCAGAAAAACCCAGGCCTTAATACAATGGCTAGAATCTCTCAAAGCCACTAGTGTGGAGGACATCCTCAAACTCTTCCAGCTCGAGGACTCCTTATTTTATGCCTCACCGCCCCTCGCCACCCATCTATGCGACAAGGTACCTAAGACAGCGGTCGAGTGCTGTCGTTGGGCTGACACCTGGGACACCAATCATCCTCATCTTAGTTCCCATGGAAGAAAATTATATCCCTCCTCGCCTGCCCCATCCAACTCTCAGCAACCTCTCAAACACGGGCAAGCCCCAAAGAAATCAGTGTGTGGATATTGCAAAAGAATAGGGCACCCCAATGAACAGTGCCATTTCAAGGCTGAGGCTCAGCCAGAAAAGCCTTCTAAGTCCTCACATGGGAAAAAGCCCCAACGAGCCCCGTCTGGCTCTTGGACGAAAAGTAAATGGCCTGCTCCCTCCAATGGAGCAGTGTCAAGCAAAGATTATTGCAGGAGTTATTGCCCTGCTTGCAAAGTTTATGGGCACTCCGGCCAATGGGCAAAATACCCTAATAAATCAAATACACCCACCATTGCTTTGGCAGTTACAAATTCTAAGTCTCTGGGCCCTCCAGCCAAAGGTCCTATATATGTGGCACCTCCTCTATATAGCTACCCTGTATGCCAGGTCAAGGCATTTGATGACTCTGGTGTGCAAATTTCCCTCAAAAGAAGGACAAAGCTCCCTGTGGAATTAAAATTAACCAACACAGACTCATCACCACTGAGGGTATTAATCAATTTAAGATGATACTTCCTACTGTTCAGTTGCGAGTCATGAGACCTAATAAATCGAAAATCTGCAACCTTGCCGCAGCAAGCTACATTCCCTGGAGGTTATGACCTCCTCCAGGGACAAGACTTCCGGTCTTCATCAAAATTAAAACAATCCAAGTTTCCGAGCCCCTCAAGTTATTCATTACGCATGAGTAATTCTCACGAGCCTCCATTCATTCCACTGCCAGTGCCACCTGAGTACTCCGTGCAGTGGCCACCTCCAACCAAGCAGATTTCAAACCCCAGTCCTGTGCCATGCCCTGCCCCAGTGCCAGTGCCACAGCACCCAATAGATCTTCCCCTGGAGACCCCAAAATTGACTCTCAATCTCTGCCAGTGCCACTTGAGTGTACTGACTGGTGCAAAGCTCAGTCCATCCCAAACAGCGAGCAACCTCCAAATCTTATACCAGTGCCTGACCCTGTCTTAGTGCCAGTACCAGAGCATGCCCCAGATCTCCATTCAAGAGATCCCAGTCCAGATCCCCTCTCTTCACCTGGCTTGGCTCTGCTACCAGTGCCAGTAAGAGAGATGGATTCTTCTGACCACAGTGGAAGCCCACTCAAAGGTGCAGTCTCGCAATCCGTGCCTGAGCTAGTGAGCCGGTCACCGCAACCTGCAGGCCCCCACGCCCACCAGAACATCTTCCTCTTTTCCCCAGTCCTCAGCAGATGTGAGTATGAGTAAGGATTCTGTCATACCTCAACTTGCCAATGAACTCAAGCAACTGTAACGACTTGGGGCAGTGCCTGTTATGAATGCCCCTGCTCCAGCCATCAAAGAAGCCAAACGGGGTGGCACTACGTTGTCTTCCTCAGGCATGGTTCGACCGGTTCCCCTACCAAGGAAAACCGTCAACCTAAAACAGGTCCATGGAAGAAAATCATGGGTGTAGATGGCTCCAGATCGCCAAGAGAGAGCCCCTGAGCTCCTTTCGCACTAATGCCACCCTGGCACGGTGCCACCCCTTTATCCTATGAGGACCTTGGCACCTCTATCCAGAAAAGGGTGTCAGGTTTCCTCACCTACGTACTTTCCTTATAACTTTGTAATTTATTCTTTTTCTTTAACATTTTTCCTTCATTATTTTGTTCAATTAATCAAATTATTTTATGCCTCACAAAGGCTTATAGTTTACCTTGTTTCCCACTCTGCCAATGCTGTTGACAGATATCCCAATTTTGTAAGTCCTATGACTTCCCTTTGAGGACTTTTCGGCTAAAGAATGAACCTAGCCGTTTCCATAGGCTAAGGAATATAATTTCGGCATATTTATCATCATTTTTTATAACAATTATTAATTACTTTATATCTGTCATTCATTCTTTTGTGATGCATCTCGAGTCCCAGACTCGCAAACTGTGTAAATTACACACATAGTTATACCTCACGTACATAGATGAGTGCCACAAGACACCTATAAGGTTAGTGCTGTGCTGTTGGTCTGCCTTATCAGTGACTCCCAAAGTGAGATACTATCTTTTATTAGTGTTCTTTTCCTAGTAATTTATAATCTCTGGCTTCCATAGCCAGTGCTATGTACTGATACATCACATGTACTTACAATAAGTGCCCCTGGCACAAGTGTTTATAGTGCCCCGAATGGCACTGAGCCGTCGCTCTCAAGTATAGTGGCAACACCTAACTAAGCCCACGAATACTTTGTTGTACTGCCTCCTCAAGGTATATTAACCGCATTAACTTGTGACTAAAAGTTTTACTAATAGGTGCACAGAGTATTCTAAGTATAACAATATTAACCTCTCGAAGTTAGGTTCAATTTTATTACATATTAAGTAATAATCTAGTTATTTTATACTCGTTAAATGCTACTTACTTTCAACTCTTAGAAAGTAAAATTACTACTTTGCCAGCGGCGTAAATTAATTTTGAAAAGTAGAACAAAAGTCACAAGTGATTTCTTTTGTTTATAATTGACTCTGATATTTAGCAGAAATATATTTTAGAATAAAATAATGTACCCCAAAGGTTGTGAAGAGAGATATTATTGCCTGTTGCGATAATGTAATTTTAGCCACATAACCCAACTAAGGGTGTAAATGCCATCAAGTTGGGGGAGGTATCAAGAGTATCCTCTCATACGCCATCTTCCAGTCAATATGTTAAATGAAATAAGGACTAAGCAATTAATTTTTTTTAGTATGATTCATTGTAGGCGAAATCACCTCTATAACCTCTCTCTCACCAGTGCCTTGGGGGGGGGGGGGAACCACTTTAATCTCTTCCTTGTCCAAGTGCTGCCGGAATTCCTTAATTCCAGGTACGGACCCGATCAGAGCTAATCGTCGCCCGAGGCAGGTCAGCTGGTGGGCTAAACATGTGCGTTCCGATTCTGAGAAAGGATGGCTGATTGTAAAATTAAGAAAGTGGGATAAATAATTCTAATATGGCAAACTGGAGATAACATAAAAATTATAATAAAATGACTAACAGGAAGAAAAATTTAAAAGCACCAATACATACTGTATATGCCACATACGAAGCACGTAAACCTGGACTTTGCACGAGGTCTTAGCTTAAAATATAATTTATGATCAAGTACACAACCATAACTAGTAAATGCCACGCATGTGGTTTTGTAAGTGTTTGCAAAAATTATGAGAGTTACCCATACAGACTTTTCTTCATGAAAGGCTTTACGTGCGTTTATGTATGTATGTATGTACGTATATATATATATATATATATATATATATATATATATATATATATATATATATATATATATATTATATAACATTATATGTGTGTGTGTGTGGATTCCATAAACCAATATACTCCATACATTTACACTCTTTCACGAGTGGGGAACAAGCCGCGCTGCACCCTCGAGTGCATTTAGGTTCATGCATAAGCTGTGAATAGAGCCTGTAAAGGCTATTAGCAAAAATATACTAACATAATCTGCGTAGTTCACCTCTGACCTTCGGCCTAAGCCAACACAGCTAACCTTGTCCGGTCCACAGTCTTGCCTGAAGGGAAAATGACAGTGGAAAACAAGTAGGGAATTATTTCATCAACACATTCATTCCAATGCCACTAACAGTAGGTCCGCCGTAGAGGAAGACTAGCGAAGCTGAGATGCCGGTAGAACAACACAAAGGAAGACTGAGGATAATAAAACTGGACGAGAAGGAAAATCAGTCGAGCGAAAAGATATGAACTTCAGGATTTGATAACCTGGAGGCAATGAAGTATCTTAGGTATACCAGAATGTGTTCCCAAATCTTGCTACTTTTCATTTTTTTCACTTTTTCTGTATATTTCCATTATGTTCCGATAGACACCTGAAGGACAAGAAGTTAATGGATCGAAAAGCATAAAACAAGCCAAACTATGCACTACTCATTTTGTGAAAAGCGGCATTACGTTAATCACTTTAAATCAGCAAAAGAAACTGTCCTGTGCAGTCCAATGAACTTAAAATATTTCCGACAGTCGGTGGTAGGAAAGGGCGTTCCACAAGTAAAATTCTTTCGCTTCGATGATGCTCCAGCATCTCAAGATAGTAATTCCCATCCTGTGGTTCCAGTGGTTCGGCGGAATTTACTGAGACCAAAAACCAATCATTAAATCTATCCAACGGAAGTGTGTGCATAAGACAGATAAATATTTAATAAAAACCTCTGTAATAAAAAAAAGTGACACCTAGTATCAGCGAACACTTTCCTAAGTCCCGTGGTCTTAATCGCTGGCAAAAATAAAAAAATGAAAGAACTGCTTTGCATATTTGTGTGTTTTCTAAGCAAAGATGATGATTAAAATACAAATGACCAGCCCAGAAACCACCCAAAACCAAAATGTCACAAATAAAATACCAAGAGAAAAATTATGTCACAAAACCAAACATGAGCGGCCAATAAACGACCCTACTAATGAGCCAAGTATTGCACTGAGGAGCATAGCCTACTGTACAGTACGGCTGAAAATTCAGTAGTCCTCTTATAACTTCATATACCATGAGAAAAAAAAAATTAAGCGTACTGCACTAAGACATGCATTCATTGGGTTATTACTAACTGGAGCAGCTTGAATTACGAGGAAGGTGCTCTTCAATAACAGAAAACAACAGATACTGGTGATCATATAATTATACACACAAATACATCGAACGACGCAATTCCTTATGTCTCTAGAATTCCATCGAATAATTCAAAATTGGCGATAACTTAGCCATATTGCCTTGAACACTTCACCCGTAGTTGCTCACAGACTTTATAGCCAAAGGTAATATCCCCCTTAATTGCTGTAATTTCTGCACTCCCTAGGGCAAGAACTCCAGCCTCCAGGCAGCAACTATAAATTTCCGCGGAGAATCATGTTATTAGGCCTTTTTACTCAGTGCCACTATTAACAGCAAAGCATTATAATACACCCTCTTCTATAAGGTACCTGAGGAGAAAGTAAAAGTAAAAGACATTTTGAAGTGAGTAAACAACAACCAATATGAATGTGTAATGTCTGCATGCAAGGTAGTATGCATTCTATATAATTTATAAATATATATATATATATATATATATATATATATATATATATATATATATATATATATATATATACATACATACATATATATATATATATATATTTATATACACAGTATATATATATATATATATATATATATATATATATATATATATACTGTATATATATATATATATATATATATATATATATATATATATATATATATATATATATATATATATATATATATATATATATATATATATATATATATATATATATATATATATATATATATATATGACTTTATCACATCATCGTGATTCATATACAATCAGTAAGCTACAAACGTCCTTTAATATCCAATTCGCTCTACCTCGGAAATAATATGCATGTATACGTAAACCTGTTGACATATTACTGACTTAGTATGAAATAAAAACTTCCTGTGGTGACGGAGAAAAATAGGTAAAAAAACAAAAAAAAACTGGGTATTTATACAATCTACAAAGCAACTCTGAGTGTGCACAACTTGTAACTCTAACGTCATACTTGATGTTTATGACAAGCTTACGTTCAAATTTTATATAAAAACAAGTAAAAAATGCGCCGAAGTTTCTTCGGCGCAAGAGTTTTCTGTACAGCGTATAATACTGTACGAAACTTTCAGCCACGGCCCAGTGGTGGCCTGTGTTGTTGGCACCTTTAGCGGTGCCAGACGCACGACGGCTAACTTTAGCCTTAAATAAAATAAAAACTATTGAGGCTAGATGGCTGCCATTTGGTGTATTTGATGATTGGAGGGTGGATGATCAACATACCAATTTGCAACCCTCTAGCCTCAGTAGTTTTTAAGATCTGAGGGCGGACAGAAAAAGTGCGGACGGGCAGACAAATAGCCATCTCAATAGTTTTCTTTTACAGAAAACTACAAGGAGTGGATTGACAAAACGATAGCTTCATGTATTTGCTCAGTTCCCAACATCTGAGAATCGAGCCCCAAACACTTCAGAAAAGGAAACTTTAAGACAGACTTTCTTGTTGTGACACATTATGCATGTTCACAAACATTTAGCTACAAATATCACTTATCGAATTCATTGTACCTTGGGAATGACGTCCGCCAGAAGGTACTGTGGGTTCGATATGAAACGATATTCGGGCTTATTATTTCTGAACATAAAAAAGTCACGAGCGTATGAGACAAAAATTCAAATACGCATGTAAACATCATTTAGGAAATGTTTACTGACTTATTGTGTAATCACTACTCTCAATACCAACCATCAATCACAAACACTAGTCCAGTACAAGCGAAAGCTTTACATAAGAATCGGATGCATACATCAGTGACTACAGTAAAAAAAAAAAAAAAAAAAAATTCGACTTGATACTGCCACTACTGGTTAGGGAACCTTTCATTGAATTTTGTCCTTAGGATGACAAACACCAGCACATCATTATAAAACGACTGGCAAATGCAGAGCAACAAAGCTAAGGACAGGAAGATTGTGTGTATCGGGCGACAAAGGCTTCGATGTACATCGAAGAACTCCCAACAAACAGCGAGTACCGGCGACGAGGGCACCTTTAATTCTGAACCTGCAAATAGCACGCTTCATGGCACCTAAATGATTGGCTTTTAAATGTGTTAATTTCACAGCACCAGAGAGGAAAAAAACCTGCTTACTAATTACACCTGGTAAAGAGACGAAACTGTTTTATCAGCCAATGGCAAACATTACATGTTGACTTCAGAGCCACGCAAGATATGTGAGAGAGAGAGAGAAGGGGGAGAGATTTTTAAATAGATGAGTGACACAGCACCAGGCTCGGTACCTCCCTCCATACCAATTACCGCTCAATCTAATACCGTACATCGTCGAACGCCAGTAAATAATGACATCCACTAATTAGAAAATTTCGAACGTACATACACACTAAAACACCTTTCTGTTTCATTTTTAATAGCCAGGGCTTGGTTGACCTAGTCGTACTTCTCTGGCGCTGCCATACAAAGCTAATTTCGTTGGCATAAGTCTATCTGAAATATTTAAGAAGAGGTCTAAATTACTCAAATTACCTGCGTACAGGCCAGATTTGCACTGCATCAATTGCCTACATTAGTCTTTGTAAGATCTGAATCAGCCGGGTTGCATTGGCGTAAATCCAAAGCACTTTTAATATCTAATTTCATGGTCTGGACACTTGATGGGACACTATCACACTGCTTCCTATTCAGTCAACATAACCAACAACTAGTTGGTTTAAAAAGTTGAAAGACTCATAACACTCAGTGCTCTGGGTATAGAAGATACTCTTATATAACTGCATACTAAATATAAAAAAGAAGGCATTCTACATGATGAACCTCACTTCAAATTGTCTGAAGCTTTGCCAAGGTACATCGAATCCCCGTTGAGATGATCGAAAACTTCACAGCAATTCGTGAAGCTTTTTGAACGAATGAACCAAAACTCCAGCTTCAACAAGACAAACTTCAAGCAGTTAATATTGAAACATATTGCTGGAAAAGAGAGAGAGAGAGAGAGAGAGAGAGAGAGAGAGAGAGAGAGAGAGAGAGAGAGAGAGAGAGAGAGAGAGTCTTATGTATCATTTCACCGCAGAGGACTGATGATTATCTCGTCGAAACCCTCCAGTACTGATAACAAACGTCGATTACAAGCAAGTACCTTAATCACTGGCTATATGAAAACAAGCATACGGGATTTATAAGAAACTGCGTCGGCATCGTTCCATTCCATGAGAGAGAGAGAGAGAGAGAGAGAGAGAGAGAGAGAGAGAGAGAGAGAGAGAGAGAGAGACATGTAAAATAACATGAATTCTGATTTCACTGAATCACTGTACTGCAACTATTACAAAATCGTCTAGTAAAATTGTACTGGCAATTATACTCAAGATGTATCAGAAAAAAGACTGAAAATGAAAGGAAATTTTTCCAGCATCATAAAGAAAGAGAAACGTCCAGCGGCTGCTATAACCGTGACTTAACTCGGCCATAATCGTAAAAATAAAACAAGGACCAGTTGGAAAGCAAACAAATTCTCAAATCCAGAAGCGAAGCCCAAGGAAAGGAAATTTACTCTTCAAGCAACAACTAAGACACTGAACTTTCCATCATTTTATGGAGCGTTTAATTCCTCTCAAAAGCCCAGTAAACAATTCATTTCTGTTAGACGGGGTGAGGGTGAGCACTCCAAACACTTCATGAAGTTATCAGTTTGCTAGGAATTTAGTTCGTCCCTCATAAATAAATAATAAAAATCAATGTGCAAAAACCTTCCCTATTTTTTAAACAGATAAATTAGAATCCCTATATCTTTAATGGCGATTAAAGGATTTTACAACTTCCACCCTTTCTGAAAACAACAGCATAAAGACCAGAAAGGTTTTTTGTTCAGATTGGCTGAGAGAGAGAGAGAGAGAGAGAGAGAGAGAGAGAGAGAGAGAGAGAGAGAACCACTGCGCGTAACGAGTGCATTCTTAAACGTTGCTCAATACTTAATCATTACCAAAAATAATTAGTGAGGATGATGCCGCCATACAAACTTTCATCTGTTTACTTTTTGAACTGAATTCATTTATGGGGAAGCCAGCAGGTATGCCAATAGCGAAAATAAAAATGTAAGCCTTAGATACAGATTTTACAGGAGCGTCTCTCAAAAGGCATTTTTAGCTGAGGACCGTGTCATAACTGCTTTTAAGGGGCACTCTGTCAACACTTTTAACCATTTTTAGATGAGGACTCAGTAATAACTGCTTTTAAGGGGGCACTCTGTCACCACTTTTAAGCATTTTTAGATGAGGATCGTGTCGCAACTGCTTTTAAGGGAACTCTCTGTCACCACTTTAAACCATTTTTAGATGAGGACCGTGTCATAACTGCTTTTAAGGGGTCTCTCTGTCACCACTTTTAAGCATTTTTAGATGAGGACCCTGTCATAACTGCTTTTAAGGGGGCACTCTGTCACCACTTTTAAGCATTTTTAGATGAGGACCCTGTCATAACTGCTTTTAAGGGGTGACAGAGAGTCCCCTAAAAGCAGTTATGACAGGGTCCTCCCCTAAAAATAGTTAAAAGTGGCGACATAGAGACCCCTTAAAAACAGTTATGACGGTCCCCATCTAAAAATAGTTACAAGTGGTGACAGAGAGCCCTCTAAAAATAGTTAAAAGTGGCGACAGAGAGACCCCTTAAAAGCAGTTATGACGGTCCCCATCTAAAAATAGTTTAAAGTGGTGACAGAGAGCCCCCTTAAGAGCAGTTATGACAGGTTCCTCGTCTAAAAATGGTTAAAAGTGGTGACAGAGAGTTCCCTTAAAAGCAATTATGACAGGGTCCTCATCTAAAAACAGTTAAAAGTGGTGAGAGAGAGTCCCCTTAAAAGCAGTTATGACAGGTTCCTCGTCTAAAAATAGTTAGACAGGTTCCTCGTCTAAAAATAGTTAAAAGTGGTGATGACAGAGAGACCCCTTAAAAGCAGTTATGACAGGGTCCTCATCTAAAAATAGTTAAAAGTGGCGACAGAGAGACCCCTTAAAAGCAGTTATGACAAGGTCCTCATCTAAAAATAGTTAAAAGTGGTGACAGAGAGCCCCCTTAAGAGCAGTTATGGCAGGTTCCTCGTCTAAAAATGGTTAAAAGTGGTGACAGAGAGTCCCCTTAAAAGCAATTATGACAGGGTCCTCATCTAAAAACAGTTAAAAGTGGTGAAAGAGAGTCCCCTTAAAAGCAGTTATGACAGGCTCCTCGTCTAAAAATGGTCAAAAGTGGTGATGACAGAGAGTCCCCTTAAAAGCAGTTATGACAGGGTCCTCATCTAAAAACAGTTAAAAGTGATGACAGAGAGCCCCTTAAAAGCAGTTATGACAGGGTCCTCATCTAAAATAAAAGTGATGACAGAGAGCCCCCTTAAAAGCAGTTATGACAGGGTCCTCATCTAAAAACAGTTAAAAGTGATGACAGAGAGCCCCCCTAAAAGCAGTTATGACAGGGTCCTCATCTGAAAGTAGTAGTTATTAGATTTAAAGAAAACCGACGCAGGAGGATAATGCCACAACTTGTCAATGAGAGGGAATAACCAATCCCAGAACTTGTAACAGAAAATCTCCTAGAAAAATCTAATTCTTGAAAAATGTTATTCAAAATTTCGCTTGCGGAAGACAATTCTGATCCAAAATCGAAACGTTACAATAAAACGTTTTACTTCATCGTTTACAAAACTGTACATTACAAAATATGTGATGTGGGTATTCCATTCGACCAATAAAAGACGAGAAAAGTTCGGTATTCGCGAAATAAACTTTGTGAAATACTTACTACGCCATTCACTAAATACGGTTGAAAAAGCTTCTCAAAACAACTTTTTTTTTTTAACCCACAGCACAAGAAAATCACTTATTTGTAGCCTGAGCAGCACCAGTGGGCGACGGAGCAATGTCTTAATACGTTCATTATGATTCTACAGGTCAAAGCTGCTACAGCAACAGCATCTAAAATGGACACTAATTACTACTATCACCAAAACACTTGGTTATCAAAGTAGGTATGAAACACTCTTAACAATAACAAAAGATACAAACATGCAGCAGTACTACTACTACTACTACTACTACTACTACTACTACTACTACTACTAGAATAATTAATAATAATAATAAAAATAGAACATACCATAACATACAGTGGTATCTGTGTAGATTGGTGTTCCCCGATTAGTGAGAATAAATGTTTAAACATTTACATAAAAGCGAAAAAAGTACGAAAAAATTTAGCTTCCTTCACTCATTGTTTGCTTCTTTCCTCTCCCCCTATGGCGGCCCCCCCGAAACCCCGGGGTAAATTCTTTCCAGATAACTGACATTCATGTCCGCAGGTGGCAGCAGTACTCCACTAACCAACAAGGAAGACCATGGAACGTCGTTACCGCTTTATATAAATTATTAAGATTATATTAATAATAATTTCGTTTACTTAATTTCATTAAACAGTAAAATATAGAATAAAATAAAAAAAATCCATATGATAAATTTAATTAACTTCAAAGTTTCTGAGCACTGTTCATATCGCATTTAAATCTCTCTCTCTCTCTCTCTCTCTCTCTCTCTCTCTCTCTCTCTCTCTCTCTCTCTCTCTCTCTCTCTCTTACACACACACACACACTCACCCAACAAAACTATGGACTATTGCCAGAAGCAGTGCTAATTCAGTCACCGCTCCAATAAAAACGTCCGAAGTAAAAGTTATTGGTTCAATTCAGTTCAAAGAGAAAAAACGAATACAGGCAAAAATTCTTGAGAAAACAAAAGCGACGTTGCTATATTTAACGAATCACTACACCTTGAAACAAGGAGAGGAAGAACGGTTGGATAAGCTAGATACTAGTTTCTGATGATCAGCTGAACGACTGCAGATACTGTAGTGTCACATTAGCAGGCAAGTTCAGACTTCCAGCTTTGATTCGGAATGCCATCCCCTCTCAGAAATTAAATACATCGTAAATGGACTATAAAATAATATACGAAATACGTCGTAAAAGACTATAAAATAATATAAGAAATTCGCCGTAAAAGGACTATAAAAGAAGATACCTCACGAAATATTAAGGATGAAAAACAATTAAAAGGAAATCAAATAAATAAGCAAATGGCAACGAGAAAAAGTAGGAATGAATACTTACCATTCAAGTGTTTGTTGGACAAGAAATTAACGTAAAAAATTAAATAAAATTAATTTCGCTACTCCTGCGTCCATCTTATGAGTCACTTTAATCTACACACCTTTTAATTCGCACTTTATTTCATTTCCATACAAAGCACAGTGATTTTTTTCTGAGAGTAATGCATACGTATTTATGAGAAAACTCAAGTTTCATGATTTAAAAGTAAGTGGAAAATACCCATACAAAGCCCCTGAGAAAGACCGCGTAAGGTATTTACCCTAAACACAATTGCATGGCCCAAACGTATATTAGTCTATAAACCTCAACCCAGAGTTGCAATCTTTTACATACATACATATCTAATATATATATATATATATATATATATATATATATATATATATATATATATATATATATATATATATATATATATATATGTGTGTGTGTGTGTGTGTGTGTGTGTGTGTGTGTGTGTGTGTAAATAAAGACAAATTCCACGAGGAAAAGAAACAATGGAGTACTGCAAGGCCTTTTGACTTCTTGTCCTTTACTTAGCAGACTGAAGAAATATAAATATAAGTTTACAAAGAAAGCTTGTATAAATGACTGATGGGGATTACAAAGGAAAAAAATATGCACCTGGAATCCAACACAACTGAAGAATTACTAAAAATGCCAAAACAGGGTTAAATATTTAAGAGGTTTTACAAAGGATTAGGCCCAATAGCTCGGGAGCAGGGAAAAGACATTAAAAGATTATACAAGGTAGGTGACTGACCACAAATAAATGTTATAAAATTGCAACTCAATCATTCTTTTTTTGGTAAAAAAAAAAAGAATTTTTGCGAGGTGGACATTTTTACCCAAAATTTTTATTAAACATACAAATACATAATAAACATAAGGTAACTAATTTGTAATTAAGTCAGTGATTTTATCTTTTATGTCATTCTTGAAAATTTTACTAATAAAGGGGTCCAAATAATACATGCCAGGGCTAAGATTGAAATTACAACTGAAAGCAAGCTGTATAATAGCATATTTTAAAAGATTTTGTGAAGAGAAATCTTTCGATCTGGCGACCACAGAACTTTCTGCCCAATTTATCCTGAGAGTTTTCACTTAAAAGAATTAATGTATCATTGGATGTTTGCCCAGTTTTGACAGAATACTTATGCTGTTTAATTCGTACATTTAAATCCTATGTGAATTTGTCTTTATTTATATAATCATCACACTCCATATTTTTTCGTGATTCAGTTACACACACACATGTATATATATATATATATATATATATATATATATATATATATATATATATATATATATATATATATATATATATATATATACATATACACACACATATATATGTGTGTGTGCGTGTGTGTGTATTTTTTTGATCACATCACTGTAATATTTTACATACAAACATTAAGCTACATATTTCGACGCTAAGCACAAATCCCTGCACTTGATGGGTATATGTACAGCAAAGTTGGCATTAACTTATACCTCTCTAGATGGCCAAATGGTTTTGAACGTCGACTGTAAGTCATTGATTCGTACTGTCGAGTGTTCAAGTTACTTAGGTACCAAACCAATTATCACTTACAATTCCCCTTCGGTGATATGCCCGAAGTGGCGCGAATTGGATATTAAACAACATTTGTAGCTTAATGTATGTATGTCTGTATGTGTATATATACATGTGTATGTGTATGTGTAAGAGTGCAACTTTACGTTGAGATTTAGAGACTGATATACATTTGGGCCATGCAATTGTCTATAGGCTAAATACCTTAATCGGTCTTTCTCATGGGGCTTTGTATGGGTATTTTCCACTAATTTTTAAATCATCAAAGTTGAGTTTTCTAAAAAAACACTTATATGTGTGTGTGTGTTATGGTTGCGCGTGTGTGTGTATGAGCGCGCGTTTATGGTTGTGTGTGTATAGTACATGAATGTGCTATAAACTTGTATCGCGCAATGATTTTTAATTAGAAAATATACCTAAGGTATCACAGTTTTTCATTAAAAGAATAAAAGTATGAAATCAAAATATATTTACTTGCGTTCTCTTCTATTTGTCCACCCTAAGGCATCCCAGCTTGAGTAGGAGATAATCAGTTGAAGTTGCCCTACAGACAACCCGCCCTCTTCATACTCCGCCAGAAAGCAAAGTTTTCCAATATCAAGAGGATAACAAAGTCTGCATAATGTAAACCCAATTTGTTCTTTTTTTTTCCCTTCTTTTCGTATTCCCTAACGAGAATTCTTATCCTGCTCTTAATACTAACACTCCTCATTGGCATTTTGCATTCACGACAATGGTTGCTTGAAAATCTAATCATGGCCGAGTCATTTGCATTTTCAACTCCAATGTCATTACAAGCCACGGGAATACAAGCAGCTTTCTTTGAGTCCTTCCAAGAAGCCCAAAAGAATTTCGCATTTTTATTCTTTAATTAATGGCATCATGTCTAACACTTATCTGTCCTCGAAACTGCCGAACATCATATTCTGTTAATATTTGCAGATATAAAGATTTCCATTGCTTATCATTATTCGCAACAATAAATTTTAAATCACAGAGCCAACAATAAGATGTCAGTGTATACCACTGCATGTGCACCAAATTCTTTTATTAAGCAACTGCAATTCTTTACTGTTTCAAGCACTGTTGCAGTCGACAAGGATATACTGGTTACACAGTTTAAACTGTTCTTAACGATTCAAATATCCGGAATCGCGGTTCTCGCCTGCATCACTACACGTAACTGTTACCACTAGATGACCTTACATCTTATGTAAAACATCGCTGGAAATAGCGACTCCAGAGATATATCAGCCTAGATCGTCTTCGGGAAAATGGCCCTCGGGACGGCGTTCACTACCAATATCGACCTGGTCCTGAAAATGCCCTCCTATTTCGGCGATGAATGCCATGCCAGGAATAGCAACAGGACAGCTGGGATGGGAGGAAAATAAATCTAAAGACACATTCAGTTTAAAGAGATTCTAAACCACCATCAAAGACACGACCTTGTGTTCGGAAAGGAATTCTCCCACAAGCCGGTACAATTACAAAACCACAAAAAGGAATGCATTCTAAAGATACTGATTATGTTCACTCAAGATATACACGATCTTTATGAGTAAATACACCAAAGTCTATATAATTCAAACGAATATTGTGATTATATATATATATATATATATATATATATATATATATATATATATATATATATATATATATATATATATATATACATAGAGAGAGAGAGAGAGAGAAAGAAAAAGAGAAGAGAGAGAGAGAGAGAGAGAGAGAGAGAGAGAGAGAGAGAGAGAGAGAGAATGTGCCATTCACAACAAACATTATAAAAAATTGAAAAACAAATACACGAACAAACATAAATGCAAAAATTGATGTTAAAATCTAAAATAAAAGTCCCAAACAAGCCATGGAATATACAACAACGCATCACAAAACTAGTGGGAATATAACAACACAGAAAAAGTAGAAACATTGTAGAGCAAAATAAAACAAAAAACACACACGCACAAGAGAAAACATCTGCTAAATAGACCCGAAATAAAACGGGGATAATCACAAAGGCCAAATGAAAAAATGAAAACTCCACCATAAAAACCAGACGGCATCACACGAAAAACAGATTTTAAATCGCCTTTTTATCGGCGCGTTACGAGGTTACCAACCCACTTGGAAGGAAAAATGGTGATCGGGGCTCTAAAGAGGACAATCTAAAAACCACAAGTGTACGTATGCATAAACCAATGTCTGCTAAAATACATACACACACACACAGGTGTAAACACATACACACACACAACACACACTGCAGTATATACAGTATATACACCTGCACAAATGTGCTTTAAGAAATGTTTTGTGCATCTCGATAAATAAAATATTCATCATAGAAAGTGCACAATTTTACTGTAACGAATGTATGTGCATGAATAAATAACGCAGAGAGAGAGTATAAAACGAAATAAAAAGATGATCTGTTGAGCTAATCTTAAAACATCTGGTTAGGTAACTGCCTATGCCTATGCCTATGGCTACATTTACTCACACTGCTCTGGCCTGTTCTACAATGCACATTCATTTCTTATACCCAGAAAACACCAAGACATTCTATTTCCCATCTCTTTTAGTTTTAGAAATTGTTCTTATAGTGTCCGGAAGTATATGCTGCCTAACGCCCCACGTCCTTGACTTAAGATCAAACAGTTTCATTGACTGCAACTGACTGATTCTAAAGTTGGTTCACTGAAGAAGGACAAGACACAAAAGACAGCACAAAGGAGATGGATACCACGGATAGAGAACTAATCTTCGCATTATTACACAAGCAATCTCAGTCTTATTAAAAGGCAACCCATAACACCTTTTCACCCTAGCATGCTGGGGGTTTCATTCAAGTAATAAACGTTCTCTTCAGACCCCCTCTAACTTCTCTCTACGAGCATCCTAAATGATGCTATCTGCAAGAGGACACCATTATAGTTTTCACGTAACCAGATATCCCGGAAAATGTGTTCCTGACACTCGAATGCTCTTTAACTTTTGCCTATATTCCTTTGATATTCGCCTTATATGCTCTTCTGACTTCTTTCCTTACAGACTCATTCTTTTTTTCAGACAGCATGTTCCCACACCATCCTCTCTACACAAAACTTATACCTTCTTGATTTGCACCTCCATACAATAATCAAATATAACTCCAGCCACATTTCTTTTCATTACATCCATCATCCTGCTCCTTCATCTATTCTATCCTAAGGAACGTGTGTACGTGTATGTATGTATGTACATATGTATGTATGTATGTATGTATGTATGTATGTATGTATGTATGTATGTATGTATGTATGTATATATATATATATATATATATATATATATATATATATATATATATACATATTTTATATATATATATATATATATATATATATATATATATATATATATATATATATATATATATATTTATATATATATATATATATATATATATATATATATATATATATATATATATATAAAATATATATATATATATATATATATATATATATATATATATATATATTTTATATGGGTGACACAGCACATTGGTAGAGAAATGCTGAAAACAGGAGACCTCTACCATTCTGACACTATCCCCCTAAAAAAAAAAAGAAATGGATGTATAATAGAAAAGATATTTATATAAGAAGGATAAATCCACGATGATATAAGCGCTAAGTGGATAACTTTATAAAACTGCTTGCTCTCACTTATAGCTCACAAGTTTCTTCAGTTTGAAAAAGCATGTTAATAGCAAGCCAAAGCACACAGTTTTTTTTAAATTACCAACAAAACACTTACGCTGCTCTGGGTTTATTCATCTCTTACATTTTTCTACGACTCATTTCATACACAAATACACACACACACACACACACACACACATATATATATATATATATATATATATATATATATATATATATATATATATATATATATATATATATATACATATATATGTATGTATGTATGTATGTATGTATATATATACATATATATACATATATATATATATATATATATATATATATATATATATATATATATATATATATATATATATAGATAGATAGATAGATAGATAGATAGATAGATAGATAGATATAGATATTATTATAAGGTGTTATAATATATATAACCATTCTACAAGTGTTATATGTGTCTCTGAAAAATTTTGATGTTTTGCTTGCAGATTTGTCATTTGTTATACTGATATAATTTTAAAATGTCTTTTTCTTACAGATAAATTGTGTATCATGTAATCTTAAAATGTTTTGATATGTTTTTTCCAATTGTTTGATGTATTAATATGTATACGGAGTATTATGAACCACGAATTCTTAGTGTGTTGTGGAGAGAAAAGGTGAGATTTGGAGAAAGGCAAAGAGCCCTCTTGTCTTATCATGATGAGCTGTCAGCCAATCTGTGAATTGCCTGTTACATATTTATTCTGTGTGCCTATTCTGAGGTTATCAGCTGTGTCTATGCTTATTATGTTTTCATAATCTGAGAAGGAGAGAATGAGTGAGTGAGGTAGTTGAGGTTGACATGTTGACAGCCAACCAGTTTTGGGTCTAAAAGCACTTCCTTCTGTTTGTTCAAGTGTTCGAGTGTCCAGGGGAAATGTCCATCATAGATATAAGAGCCCTGGCATGTTTCCTTCTGGGCCTTGGAGGGCCTGTATGTATACCACGCATGTATACTTGTGTGTATAATGTATGTATACTTTATGTATCATGTATTCTGGGGGAGTTTGGAGTTAAAAGTGCAGTGCTGTTCCAGAGACAGTCATAAAAAGGGGTCCCTGGGATAAGCATCTCTCTCTCTCTTTCTCCATAATACCATTCATATATATAAGGGTGTTATACTGATTGCTTTCCTATTTGTAAAAGTTTTGTTAAACTCACCCAAGAAGTGTATTCATTTTGTAAGAGGTGATCCGAGATATTATTTTGTGCAAGCATTGTGTAAAGTGTATAATGGTGTACCACCTAAAGAAAGGTAATGTGATGATTACTGGTTTTATTATGTTAAGAGTTAAAGCAATGTTCTAGGTGAAAGAGAATAATTATTTTGATAAGAGATGAACATATCTCTTACTGTGAGCTCTAATGTGTCTTGCTGCTAATTATATATCATTGTGTCGTTGTGACTTGGCAGTGTTGTCTTTGAGAAAGTCTTAGAAAGACGTGAGTTTAAACTTTTTTAAAAGTGAAGGTAACCTTTTGAAAGGTTGATATAATCTTTAAACACATTTTTGTCGTGGGAGATTGCTATTGGTATATTTCCATTTTTGCATATTTCATTCTTATATGTCTGTGCTATCATATTACTCTAATTTTATAACTACTATTTTACAAAGTTTTGTGCTGATGATTACTTAGCATTTTGTTAGTGCATACTTGTTATTGAGATTTCAGAAAATATTTATGTGGATTCCAGTCAGTAATATTTTGGTGAACATTAGTGTTGAGTGTAATTAATCAGGTATATGTTTGAAACCTGACTGATAGTTAATGGTTTGAATCTTACTTAACCAAATTGCTCTCTTAATAAATTAAAGTTTTGATTAAGAAATACTTAAATCTTACAGTTATCAATTAATAGTAACTCTTTTGAGATTGTGAACTCTGCATATAACTTTTGGACTTAGAAATAAACCTGTTTGTTTAAAGTTTAAAAAATACAGCGTTTCATTTTGACCACCAGTAATTAGAGAAATTAATGAATGTGTACAAGGTAAGTGACATATCTGTTTGTTCACCTGAGACTTATCTAAGTAAAATAGAACCAGAGAAACAGTTATAGTGTTTGTTGAAGTGATACCCATTTTCCACTAGTCTGGATATAACTTATTAATTGTTACCTCGCCCATAACTTGATAAAGTTACATTGATTTTCTCAAGAGATAAGTAAGTTTTATGGGATCAATGTACCTTCAGAGTATTCAGTTTAATAAATTTATGAGGTTTCAAGTATCTGGTCGATGTGAGGTAACTTTTTGGTATTATTATTTGTGTAATAACCAGGTGCTTGATCACTTTGTGACAATATAGATATAAAGACTTAGTCCTTCTAATGTAAAGCCTCTGTTTACCTTCACTGCTTCCATGGCAGGATTCGATCCCAAGCCCATGAGCACATCTTCGTTGCAAAGTGAGTTAGTGTGGTGTCATCGATGGTATCTCTTGTGTTAGTCTTGAAAATACTCTTGACATTGCACTTAAGCAAAGGGTAGAATCCCAACACAAGAGGTGCCATCAACGATGCCACACTAACTCACTTTGCTACGAAGATGTGCTCACAGACTTGGGATCGAATCCTGCCTTGGAAGCAGTCAAGGTAAAGAGAGGCTTTACTTTAGAAGAACTAAGTCTCTATATCTATTCCCCGCTTCGATATAAGTTTGCAATGACAGGCGAATCTAAAACATGCAAGGTAGTCAAGAATATGTAAGATGTCATTGTAGATATAAAAAACATATATATCTGGTAAAAGTAACTTTTGATTCTATATATATTTAAATACACACCACACATTACAAAACTGGGAGCTGTAGGAAGTTAGCACCATGAGAATCAAGACACAAAAATACAAATACATATATTTTCATGTTCTAAATTAGCGGGGAGGAACTTACCGCAAGGGATGACACTGATCTGACTAGAATGGCATGGTCTAGTAGAACATAAGAAGAAAAGGTAATGCGCTGAGGGCCTTACTAGAGAGGGAATTTGAGATAAACTCTTAGAATAACTAAAATCACATATCTACAATAACATAATCTGAAGATGGGGAATAATTAAGGCAGGTAAATGGGGTCCTGCTGGAACACAAAATTAAGATGAAAAGATGATAACCGAGGTACGGGGATTTCACTTCAAGGGCACCGAAGATTTGATTGCAATGGTTTGGGCTCGGCAGTAAAGCACAATCAAAGCAAAGGATCCACAGCAAGAAAACTCTGTTTGAAATGAAGAATGCATACAATTACTCAGCGAAGTTAGCGCAAATAAGAGTGCAAGGGTGTGCTGATGGTGCCAAGATTCCTCAATTGTAAACACTGTTGAAAATCACTATGACCACAAATAAATAACGAGTCAGGTCTACAGGAGAATTGCGTTTGGAAACGGAAAATGAGTAGCAAGAGAAAAGAACAAAGTGACTGGTAAAACCACAGAATCCTGGCACTTTACCTTATTCCAAAGAGATGAGCCCTCGCAGATGTACCAATGAATGGGGGGGGGATTAGAAGAGATTGGCACTGGAAAGATACTGGGCTGAATATGCAACCACATGGGGGAACAGGCTCTAAAGAGCAGAGATCAAAGGGGGCACTGCGTGTCGGAGCTGCATCTGGGAGTGTCTTTGTTGAGTGCTAGTGAGGCAGCCCCCTTTATGCCTTCTGCAGGATTAAGTTTCCCATTCTTCCAGGTGTCCCGTTTTCTATGGCTCTTTGGTGCACTACCTTTGACCTCATGAGTTGCTCCGTGGACCACGTGGTAAGGGCTTTGACCTTGTGGGTTGTTTGTGCGCCATGCTGTCCATCTGACTTTCATTTCTGCTACTGGACAAGCAGGAATTATCTCCAAGGACAACTTAATAACCTGGAAAAAGGGATTACGCAGTCAAAGTTCAGGGAAGTCATAGAGGGGATACAGTTTGGCTAGGCCAGACCTTAGTTATGCTGTTCTTAAAACCAACTTTTCTGTGACCTGTGTACTTGCAAGTCTACTGTCATTTCAGGTCAGGCCCTGGGTATGCGGAGTTTTAAAGCAAACAGCAGAAGCTGCCCCAGCCTCAACAGACTCTCAGCAGATATCCTCAGAGCAGGGAGTGTAAGCCCTCTCTCTCTGAGCTCCCTTTGTCTCTCCCCCTTTGTTCAACACGAGGGAGAAAATTGTTATTCCAAGCGGACCAAGGAATCTTATGCAACTGATCACCGCATTAGCTCATCCAGCAGTAAGTCTGATTTGACAATTATTACCAGTTCTCTTTCCCTTCAACTGAAACTCATTTTCCTTGTTCAAATTTTCCTCTCTTAAACAGTCACTAACTAAGAAATCCTAGCAAACATATCCCATATATGAAGTCATCTATTAAGCACAATTATTGTTGTCTAGTGAAATCACATAGCTTATCCTCCATGGTGTTAAAAGTATTATTCTTGATATAAGAATCATCCCCTTGTGATTAAGTAATGACGAGTGAGAGTTTCTGTAGTGCAAGATTGTTATCTGGATACGTCTTTTCCAGAAGTGTGTATGCCGTGGGCCTGAACAAAATCCTCTTCCCTGGAGAAGAGTCTGCATCAACTGTACCAAGATGGCTCAATTCAATGTTCCTTGCAGTTAAATGCCTTATAATGGTTTTGAGAAGCACATAAATCTGTTGCATTCATTCTATTTAGCACTGGGGTATTTGTCTTAATTAGGACCAGTATTCTGAGCTGCTGTTAGCTCCTGTAAATAATCCATTTCATTTTATTGTACTTTTGTTAAAACTAGGTTTCCAGTATGTTTGCTGAATTAATTCATGTGGTTATGAAATAAACCTCTATTCTTTGTTAAACTAGTTTTCAGCTGGCGACCAAATCTATTCAGTATCTGTCCTTAGAGTTTAATTTTAGCCTTAATTGACAGAATTACGTGGGTCTTAGGTTAAGCAAGGCGATATAAATTCAACTGACTAATTATTAAACTCATTAGCCGAATGACCCACGTAAATATATTTATTTATTATATATATTCTTATGTGGGTCCTTCAGCTGGTGAGTTAATTATTAATTACTGTAATTTATGTAGCCATGCTCTACCTAAGACCCACATAATCCTGTCAAAGCTAAAAGTTACCCCACCAGACAGACAATTACTTAATTAGATTAGGTTGCCAGTCAGAACTATGTTATTGAATAATTTGATTATTTCTGGAACAAATGAATTAAATAACCCATTTATTACCAACCTAGTCCCAACAAAAGAAAGAATGCATGGTTACACTAAAGGAATTTACTTGAGCCAATTAATCAACTTCAGACTCAGTAATATTTTCCCTACTTCAGTTATAACGCAACAGATGATCATTCTCGTAGCGCTATCATAAGCATTTCGAGTATATTAAAGGCTATTCCTCTTCCAAACAATGGTATGATCAGGTTCCAAGGCTTGCCTGAGTATTACTTATACTTGACCTCACCCTAATAGCTACTTACTGCAAGGGGAATATCTTATGCAATCTCACCAGGCAATAATGGTTATACTTCATGTACTAGACTCCATACAGGAAATATGGCTCCACCAGGATTTTAGTCAGTGGATGAAGAAGGGGGAAAATGAAATTTGGAAGTACAGTGGAAGAAATACCAGCAGGTAGGCGAAATCTTGTCAATTCCAGACTTACCTTCACGTACGCTGCTTGCTCACTGCAAAGGACGCCTGGGATTCTGGAGCAACACGTAACGTCGATTCACTTAGTAAATATAATACGAAAAGGGACAAAGGACAGAATTTGCTGGAGCATGGACACGTACGTGTGCTCTGTAAGACGGCTGCGCTCTCTCTCTCCGACTTTCTTGGGTCTGATTGGGCCGCTGTGTTCTCGTAAACAATGGTCCTTCCATAGCCTTCCGCAGCCTGAAAAACGACAAAAACATCGCCGATACATAGTACAGAGAAAAGGAATGCTTAAGAACACCCTCACTAGAGGTGACCTGGTGAAAAACCTCCCTTTTGGATAGGTCTCTAATACTGACTTATAAGCTGTTAGGAACGGTTAATTTTGAAAACAGCCTAGCACGCTTCCCTCTGCTTTTCCCAGAGAGTTCTTCTTGTCTTTGTTGGTATATTCCTGCTAAAATAGGCTAATGCATGGAGGTCGAACAGCAGAATATTTATATATATAAATATAAATATATATATATATATATATATATATATATATATATATATATATATATATATATATATATATATATATATATATATATATATATATATATATATATATATATATATATATATATATATATATATATATATATATATATATATAGTCAGGATATATCCCTCCTCATTTAGAAGCCAGTGTCTCACTAATTTTGAAATGCAATTCGTTGTTCATTTGAAGATTGGGGCAGGGAAAATTGGCGGGCGAGGGCGAAAACAAGCGTAGTTTGAACCAGATCATAGCTGTTAGCACCAGTGTGTAGCAGATAGGCTTCCCTTCCCCCTTCAATCGCCTGATCAGGGGAACATTGGGACCCCCTTTTCACCCCCATCATGTGATGTGGGAGTAGTTAGAGCTGGGGAAAGGTTAATAGGCTTAGTAGGGCTGGCGGCCAGGTAGGACCTTAACCTTTAAGTACTTAACATTTAAGGATCCTCTCCCTCTGCTTTTTGCTGGCTGTATGAATCCTTGCAGGTCCAATCGGCCTCTCTGTTGACAAACAAGATATTGCTCACCGCCTCGGCGATGGGCAGAGACTCCCTTGGTTCCATTTGGAACGCAATGTCTGGCGTTCCTCTCCGCTCTACGCTGGTTGATCTATTTCCGACGAACGGCCGAGTCAATTGTTTGGTGCCTGCAATTGTTAGACCAGGTTCATGCATGCAAATGGTCAGTAAGCCAGCCCTTTCCCTCCTCATTGAAACCCCTTAAATTTTCCATTCCTTTAAACTTCAATTCCTTCCTCCACAAAGCATTTTTCCTTTGTTAAGTGTCCTGCTTCGGCATCCCGTAAATCGCCCAGTAACGTGCCTGGAATTCCAGTAAAAGATCCAGTGATAAATATCCAGTTATCCCTTCCCCAGTGCAACTTAAGGGCAAATTAGTTTAAGCGATACAAGTGTTGAAGTTTTCTCTTTGTGTGACGGCGAACACGTGTTCATTGTGCCTGAGCCCAAATCCATTACTATTCAAAGACTGTGATTACGTGATTCCGTATCATTATCTGTTGGGCTATGTAATGTTTGGTATTTAAGGCGTGCATTTGTGTAATATTTTATAGGGAGATTTCATTTCTCTCAGTTTTGCGGTATTAACTCATAACCTCTCTTACAGGGGAGATACCGTCTGCTCCGTTGCCAATCTGTGTCCTCTCAGTCAGACTGCCATTCAAATTTCGAACCATTCCTGGTCGCAGCCCGGTTGCAAATCCGTTGTTGGCCCACCAAATTTTATATGACGTAATTCCATCATCCTGGAGTTCATACCTTTGCAGCATAATTAACTGAGACCATTTAATGTAATTTTGGCCTAACCAAGTTATTATTATAACGGGAATAATTGTACATTGGCCCCTTCTTAATTAGCTTGCTTGTTTGCCAATTACTGCATTATTGCTCACTGTGTATAATTAATGAGCCTGCCCATTGGTTACAATTTGCATTCTGTTTTGTCTCCTTGCATAATTGCTTAGTCTCTGTAAATAAACCCTTTTAATTGTAAAAGAGGTCTAATTTCAAACGGCGACCTTAAGCATGTACGTGTAAATCCAGGAAAACCTAAGGTAAGTTTCAGATAACGTTCTTTTGTTCATAACCTCGGGCCTACTTGGTTCGCTGGCAGTCCCCATTTAACAACTGTTCCAATTCTCTCCTTAACAAGACCCCAGTTTATGACATATATATATATATATATATATATATATATATATATATATATATATATATATATATATATATATATATATATATATTTATATAATTTGAAGTCACACAATCTCCAAGGGAACAGTTAGCTGACAAGCACATTAAACAAGAAGATAAGGTCTGCAACGTTACAATATGCTATCTTGGCGATGCAATAGGGAGCAACGCCTAAATCGTTCTACTACTTCGTGACAAAGGGTGTGATGTGCCGTTTACGCAGGAGTGGGCTACCGTGTTACTCACTTGGCGTGAAGCGTAACGCCATCAGAGGATTGTAGGGCAGCAGGGAAATAAAATGGAACAAACAAATTCTTATATAAACGTCGAAGCCTTTTAGGACACAGCACTGCGCCGTCGACAATGCATTTCCATGCAATGGGTTCATTTATCCGTTTCGCAGTGAGCAATACAAGAGCAAGAGGCGATAAGAAGGATTCCTGATCCCTCAAGGCACTTCAAGATATGCGATTCCCGTTCCTGTTGTAGCGAGAGAGAGAGAGAGAGAGAGAGAGAGAGAGAGAGAGAGAGAGAGAGAGTGCGGTATCCGTCGCCAATGACATATCCGGCGACTGTGTCAAGACAATGCTGGTCTTGCGGAGGGAATGTTGTTATCTTCGTGTTATCTGCACAGGACGAAGGAAGTGAACACAAAGACGATAACGTCAACAAATGCCAACCAACGCCAATGTGCGTCAAGAAAACCTCTTAATGGATAACTTATAAAACCACTATTAATCGAAATGAAAAAATGAGATAAATTAAGGAGTGCAAATACACTTCAAAGCCTCAATCTAAAACTGAAATGAGTTGAAATTTATATATTTGTATTTAAAATACACATTTATGAGTCATTCCTCTTTGTGCCATTCTTATAAATTTATGATACTCGCTAAAATCCGAAGATAATTAAAAAATATGCATCTTCACTCAAATTGGTAACACAAAACTATTTATTTAAGCATACGATGACAAGCTATACTCTATCGGCTGAGGGTTTACGAAGAAAAATTTTGTACCCTAAGTTAAGTTTGTCACCTACTTTCAATAGTAGACCATATGGGTCACCAGAAAAGGCAGGGTAGACTTTTGGTTTGATGGGCATTTGGCAGAAATTCAGGCTTGTTTGGGGGTTCATTGTAACAAGAAAGTGACTCAAAATAATGAGTGAAGAAACTTGAAAGTGTCATACCTTCTTTCTCTAAGAAGCATGCAAGAATAGTAAGTGACTACTCAAAATGTTCGTCCCTAAAAGCTCTACAAGATGATATAAATTATATCCCATAACTTGAAATCTGATTTGAGGGTCTCTAGAGGTCAAAAGGTCATGAAATTCTAGGTTTTCTCCAAATTTCAGTTGTATGGCTATATTTTTCTCTCTTACTCTAATAAGAGAGTATTTGTGTTAACTTGAAATTAAACCTTTTGGTTCCAGCCTCGGTGGGCCAAATGAAACATCAAGTCTCATTTTCATGTATAATATAGGATAGGTACAAAATGAAAAAAGCTATATAATAAAAACATTTAAAAATTACAATTTGCTATTTAATAACAACATTTAAAAATGCCAGTTTTTGCCTGAAAATTCTGAAGTGCGATTTGTTTGGATTCGCTGTTCTTAGATGTGATCTCAATAAGTAATGAAGGTTACTAACTGTGAAAATCAATAATATTTTTCAGGAAATTGATATAAATTCTTCGTTCCAGGTTACTGAGTAGGAATGGCTGAGAATATTGTAAAGCTTAAAAGATCTGGACTGTCTGCTGAAATGTTCGACCTTTCCAAGTGTATAATAAGTCAGGCATCAGGCAAGGGAACTACAAGCAGTGAAAATGGAAGGAAGAGAATTAGAGAAGCAGCAGAAATCAGAAATGACAATGTGTTAAGTTGATTGGAGAAGAAAATTTTGTGTATCATATGAACAACAAAATAAGAGGCAAGGGAAGCTGGTAGAAAAAATTGGGAAGAGGCGTTTGGAGAAACTGCTAAAGCAGGACTGACCCATCAATTAAGATCCAAGAGTACTCCCCGTGCACCTAACAGTAGGCAGAGTCCTTTGTCTCGGTATAAAAAAAGACATGAAAAAGACATGTGTGATATGCGCCATGGCGCACGTGAAAAATATCAGATTTCAGAGAAAGACAGAGCAGCTAAATTCTTAGAGGCAACAGTTTTCTTGCAGGATGATGTATACGGAAGGCCCTGCGGTCTTCAAGACATTAACTCTGTTTTTGGTGCAGAGTTATTATGTCATAAACGGTGCATCAATAGATATTTAAGTTGATTATGAAAGAGAATGCTTAAATCAGAGGGGAGATTCAGGGAGTAGAAAGAAGGAAGCGTGGTTAGAGGTTGTAATAGAGATTGAAATGTGCTTGTCTCGTGATGAGGGTTTGGAACTTAAGATCGTACGAATGAAAAGATCTCTTCTAGCACAATCACAAACCAAGAAGTCAAGGTACTTCTCATGAATTATTTTGGAGAATAAATTAAGTTCTCTCAACCAAAGCAAATGAACAAATCTTTGTTGTTTTTCAGTGCCAGTGTCACGAAAGAATCATTAGCAGAAAGAATACGGTGTACAGACCCTATCCAAGAGAGTGCTGAAGTACTTAGAAAGTCTTTGATATCAAATGATTTTGATTTGACAGACCGTTTCTGTTATGCAAATTACTTAAAAAGCGCATGGAGTAATACAGTAATCCCCGAACCTCTTCTCAAGTTTTTTAGCTATTTGTTTAACTCTGATGTAAACACATTCAAGGAATGCAAGTTTAATGGTGATAAAGGCTTAGACCCCGAGTTGGAGGACAGGAACACGACTGATGATTCAGCTGTATCTCCAGCTAACTTCAGGTACACCCAGAGCATGTTGCAAATCATGTATCATGTTCTTCATAGTGGTAGAAAGCGCACACCCTTACACATATTGAATGCTCAAGCCATTTATGATATCTGTAAAAGTGCAACATTAATCATCAGTTTCAACAGATTTGGCTTATGTTCCAGCTACGATGAGTTAGCTCGCCTCCACAACGATATAGCAATGTTCATGGTAATTAGTGACAAAGAGCAAATTATTCCATTCCCCAGGCATTTTAGCACGGGTAGTCTTCACATCAGTCGCCATTGATAATTTTGATCAGAATGTAGGGTCTCTGTCAGGAATGAAAGGGACTCATGATACTGTTGTGTTTCAGGATGATAACAGATCTCAGCTAAGGAAACCTAAGGTATCTGAAGCTGGAGTTAATCATGGTCCGAAGTCACTTCAGGCAAACTTGAAATGTCAACAGTTGAAGGAGTTCTATAAACTTGCTATAAAACCTGAACTCCTAGAAACTTACAAAGTTCCTCTGACTCAGTTCAATAACACCAACCCACTGCAGGATGTGCGAATAAGAGATATGGCTTAGGTGTTAGTTAGATTGGCCTTTGGAGATTCTGGTTCAAAGCATGTATGCATCAAACTCAAAACTCAGGAAATGCCATCACTGAGTGCAACAAACTCAATGTTATCTTTAGAAACTTACAGTGCAAAAAGGTTGGCTTCCTCCCTGTGCTACCCTACCCTATGATGCTGTTTATACAGCAATAAAAAACCTTCAGGGTTTCCTAGAACATGTTGATCAGTCAGCATTGCCAATAACATGTGATGAGGGTGTGTACCATATTGCTCGTCATATTCAGCTTCTTCGCCCAAATGAGTTTAAGAACATAGTGCTTTGCCTAGGGTCATTTCACATGACCAAAGTAGCTCTGGGATGCCTTGGAAAATATTGGAAAGGAAGTGGTGCAAAGACTATTCTAACAGAAAGCAGTGTTTTTGGGCTGAATATTGTTGATTCTGTCATGAATACAACGTGCTATACCATCTCACTGAAGGGAATGCAATTACTGAAAGAAGCTTTGAGCCGGTTAAAATTACTTTCGGTGGTGTTCACTGCATTTGAAAGATATGTACCAGCTTCAACATAACAACTCTGAAGTATATGAAGCATTCAATGAGGGGAAAAGTTTGCAGTAAGAAGGACCCCAAGGAAGTTCAAGGCAGTTGGAGCAGATATGGCCCTGGAACAAACAATCAACATGTCCCAGAAGAGTATATCTGGGATCAATGGTAGAACAAGGGAAAAGCAGTATGTCACATGGTGGAAGCTAATTTACCATGAAATGTTGGCAGTAACAAATTTGGTTAGAGAACTAAGTGGAACTAATATAGCATCTGACCTAGATGTCAATAGGGCATTTAATGCAGCTACAACTGAAAGTGATGAAAGGAACATTCAGTCTATTCTATTTACCATAGAGAGAAATGAGCAGATAAGAGAGAAATGAGAACCCTTTCATTGTACCAACACCTGAACCTAAATTACATAACATCTTAACCAAGGAAATTATGACAGAAGAAATCAGGAAACAAACATTGAATGTTGAAGCCATTGGAGAAACTGACTACCACAAATTCAGGAGAGAAAGGTTCATCGAGAAATCTGTAAAATTTGATGAACCAATCCACAGAACAAACCTGAAAACATTCCTCACACTCTACAATAAAGCTGAGTCAATGAAGAAACATCAAAAGTGATCACATAATCTTAATGGACAAAGCAGCGGCTACTGGAAGTTACTAAGGCTCGTGGATGGAGAAAGGAGTAAATGGCTGCATATGATTTATCATCTTCATCTCCCCTCTTTAAAGATAATGATGGCTTGATGACGTAGGCAAGAAAAAGCACCATGGTAATAGAGTTGGGAAAGTCTTATCAAAGAAGACTCCAGAACACCACCTCAGAAATATGCTTGATGTGAGGGCAGCTGTCCACAAGATTAGGGCGAAAACCCCCTCAGCTGATAGAGTACTAAGTAAATATGAACATACATATACACACATATTCATGTATAACTGAATCATGAAAATATGGAACGTGATGAATATATAAATAAAGATAAAATCCACGAAGGAATGGAAACACTGGGTGCTGCGGGCCTTCGACACTAGGTCCTTTACTTAGCAGTCTGCTAAGTAAAGGACCCAATGTCGAAAGGCCTCGAGCACTCCAGTGTTTTTGTTTCTTCTTCGTGGATGCTAAGTAAAGGACCTAGTGTCGAAAGGCCTCACAGCACTCCAGTGTTTCCGTTTCCTTCGTGGATTTTATCTTTATTTACACATATTCATATATAAATAGATGTATATATATATATATATATATATATATATATATATATATATATATATATATATATATGTATATGTATATGTATATGTATATATATATATATATATATATATATATATATATATATATATATATATATATATATATATATATATATATATATATATATATATATATATATATATATATATATATATAAATATATATATTGACACATTTCTAACTGGGGGGTCTAGTTTATTAACGAGGTACACTAAGGATTTATGCAACTTACCTTGGATAACGCAAAAATCTGGATTCTGGAGAAACATGTACATCAAAATACAACTGAAAGCTTAACTTCAAAAGGGGAGTGATTAGGTAAACTCTGGGGTTTAACTTAATTAATTACATTTACTAAAGAAACGCATGCCAGAAGAATGTCAGTGTAATATGGGACAGGCAAACAAGGTCCCTTCATACAAGATGAGAGAAACAAACAACAGGGAATTCTTGAAGAGACGCAGTGGGAGCCTACTTCAAAGGGCGTTGGAAATGATGTAGTGGGGTCACTAAGCTCACAAGGTGCTGCACAGATCCACAGCTGATTACTCCTAATCTGTAATCAAAACACCTATGGTTACTCAACCGAAAATAGTACTTTAATTAAAGAATCGAGGAACTACAAAGAAGATGCCTAGACTGGACTCGATTAAGATAACACGAATGTTAACGATTTACGTTACACTCCACTTAAATGCTTGGGAAACTAAACAGCACAACAACAAAAAGCAATACAGGTCTCACTGTAGGAATATCACTCTATGAAATGAAAAATAGAAAATTAGTTGGAGACGAATAGGGATGTGACTGATGAAAAAAGCCTTAAATTCAGCACTTTACCTTATGAAGGAGATGATGTCCTCATCTTTCAGGGAGCCAGCGATAGGGAGGGCAAGTGAATAATTTAACAACATAAGGTAGTATACAAGGTATGTTCAATAAGTAATGAGAAAATGTCAGGAGAGACACTATTTATTTTCATAAGCTTACACAACTTTGTCTCCTTCAAAACAATTGCCTCTCGCAGCTACACACTTCTGCATGCATCTCTCCCAATCCTGGAAGACCTCCTCAGTCCTTTTTCAGTAGTCCCTTCAGGTAACTTTCCGATGCCTCTTTCAGCTCCTCTGTTGACTGGAATCTGGTTCCCCTGAGGCTGTCTTTCATGCGTGGGAACAGGAAGAAGTCATGAGGGCTAGGTCAGGGCTGTAGGGTGGGTGTTGTACCACTTTCATTCCCCAGTCGGCCATCCAGGTGGTCACCAGCATTGACTTGTGGCATGGGGCATTGTCCTGGTGGAACTACCACTGACCACTCCTCCACTCCTCTTCGGTCAGAACTGTCTCTACTGTGCCAATACTAATACCAACAGCTTCAGACAGCATCCTCACAGATATTCAACGGTCCTGCATCACTAACCTTTGCACTTCCTCAATGTTTTCCTCCTTGAGTGCACTTTTCGGTGCTCCAGATCTGGGTTCATCCTCAACCTGTTCATTTCCGTCAGAAAATCTGCTAAACCACCGATAGAAACTTGCTCGGCTCATCTGTTCATCCCCATAGGCCTCCTTTAACATTCCATAAGCTTCTTGTTTGGTTTTCTTAAGTTTAACACAAAATTTTATGGCATAACGTTGCTCCATGCATTTTGACAAGTGTTCACAGATCGGCAAACCGGATCAGACTGGTTCCACCATATTCACCGCTGCACTCAGACCTACAAATACAGAAGGTTGCCAGTTTGTCATTTTATAGAATATATGTATGTGTACTTCACCATGGAGTAGTATTTTGATCAAATCATATTTAGTGTCTCGCCTGACATTTTCTCATTACTTGTTGAACATACCTCGTACTATGCCCAAACTGCCACGTGTCAGGGACGGGCAGCTTATTAGAGCAACGGCCAGGACCTGAGTCCTGGATGAGCTAGCAACAGAGTCCAAGATCAAGCAGATCCTTCCGAGCTCCTTTATAGCCTCCTGGGATTATGCCTCCGATCCTCAAAGCTGGCGCTGGTGTAGCCTCCTTGCAGCATGGCCAAAGGTTTAAGATGGCTGCAAACACATGCTCAATTCGGGCGAGGATTTACTCCTACCAGATTAGCACCTGGAATTTAAGGATTCTCGGCAGTCACTCGAACAAGAAAAGAGATTAAAGTAGTTTTCCCCCCAAAAGCCAGTGGCGAGGGAGGGCTTATTGAGGCAAATTTTGCCTACAGTGGGTCCTACTAAAAATGAATGTATTAGTTGAAATTTATTCATCTTATTTCTTTTGCCAGGTGAGATGGCGTGAGAGAGAGAGAGAGTGATACTCTTGACAATATCTATATATATAAATATAATTCATACATATCTTCATTCATATCTGCAGTGTGATGATTTATCACATTTAAGTTTTTCTAGTTGTTATAACTGAGACGTCATTCTGTGCCGGCGCAGAAGCACTTACCAAATATAACTGCTCTTGAGTGTTAGTTATTTCCAAGGTATAGAAGAATAATTGTGCCTTTATATACATTCATACACAAATACACACACACATATATATATATGTATACACACACAAACACACACACACATGTATATATATAAATATATATATATATATATATATATATATATATATATATATATATATATATATATATATATATATATATATATATATATATATATATATATATATATATATGGGTTGATTAACAAATAAGGTCTCCAAAAGTCTAAAACAATTTTAGAACAGACAGGATGATGGAACCAGTATCAAAGTTAAGGAAATTCATTCCTCTTTAAATTATGCGTGCTTCTTTCATCATGGTGTCCATCTAATGCTACAACTTTCCCTAAACGCTCAATCCTCTTTGCATCTTGTCCATGAAGAAATTTTCTGCAAGAACTTCTCATCCAATATCGTCGCAAGCGGGATGATTTCCTCACGAACATCCCCACGGGAGATGAATCTTGGGTGGATTGATTTTATCAAATTTAGGTCATCAATCCCCGAACTGGAGCACTTTCGGCCATTCAGAGCTTACGACAGTGAAAAGAGAGAGTTGGGGTGGTTAGACAGCAAGATAAAAGAGATCCAGAAAATAAACTAGGATGAAGCATAAGGATCTAACAACGGAACTAGAGAAAACTCCATAGTTGCACTAAAAGGTGATAGTTAGAGAGGTTGGACAACAAGACTGAAGGAAGGAAGCGGGATTGGATACAGTGAAAGGATTTCAATAGTGGGTAGGCTACAACCAAAGTCCTTCAAATATACATATTTAAAGGACCTTGGGCACAACCGGGAGCCGAAGAAAAGATGCAAACAGCACGTGACGGCACTACCCTTCTACCGTACATGGGATCTTGGGTTGGTCATTGCTACCCAAAAAACAAAAGGCAACCTATGATGTATCGCCACTCAGTCTCTCCGAAGCTAGGAAATTCAAAACAAATCCACCAGCAAATAAAACCACTCTCAGCTTTCTTATATACAAAATGAATATCTAACACAGGAAACGACGACTAATTCTGAAAGGTATCGTTCTACTCATACCTGGCAAGCACTCAAGCAACGCAATCGCAGAAAAAGGCAGAAAATGAGATTGTTTCATTTTTTTATTTTCTTTTTTTAGTCCCGACAATGCAAGGCCACACCGCAGTCATCATACAGCGGAAACAGTCAGGAAGCACAAATTCGACGTTAATGCGCACCCTCCGTGCTGCCCGAATCTGGCCCCATCAGACTTCCGGTTATTCCCAAACCTGAAAGCGGCATTTAACCGGACGACAAAGTTCAAACTGCTATTTGGAACTACTGTATATCAGAAATAAACAAGAACATTATCTTCGTGGGCGGGATGAAAAACTGGATTGACCGTTTAGAAAAAGTATAGCAGTAAATGGAAATTATGTTAAAAAAAAGTATTCAACATTCAAATCAACTTGTATACCCGTTTCATTATCCCATAAGGTCTAATACTTGTTTTATAGGCTTGGAAACCTTATATATCAATCAACACTTGTTTATATACACTGCACAAACAGCTGTAAATCAAACTACAATTAAATCGAACTAAAACTTGCACAAGTATGTTGACAACAAAGAACCAAGCAAGAGCTTGGAAAAGATACAGCAGACATGAGCATTAAAGCAATTCTGCAGAAGCTGACCCTCTTTCCCCTTCATCCCTCCATCAGTTATAGTTTGCTGTGGCATAGGTACATACGTAGCTATGCCACCCCTATACATCGAGCTGAAGCAGCACTATCAATCTATCCCCTTCGGAGAGAGAGAGAGAGAGAGAGAGAGAGAGAGAGAGAGAGAGAGAGAGAGAGAGAGAGAGAGAGAGAGAGAGGTCGATAGGTATTTGATACAGACCCAAGCTAGGATAGGGAGGCACTCTACACCATCACGAATTAATCGGTTTATGCCAGTGGCCTTTTGTGATCTATATTGACATCAAACGCATTCTCTCTCTCTCTCTCTCTCTCTCTCTCTCTCTCTCTCTCTCTCCATGGACGAATGATATACTCACACAAGGAAATAGAAAAAAAAAACAACAAAGCATGAGGAATAACAACAACAGCGGAATTACCAAACCCCGCACTAACTTTTGGTGAAACACTGCTACAAAGCACAACTCGTACATTAGGTGAAAGGGGGAACAGGGACGACACAGACCATCTGAAAAAAGCATCATAATCACTAAGTTAACACCCACGAATGAACATCGTCTGTGACTGACCTTACTGCATGGAGATTTTAGGACTATCGTCCTACTGAGCCTTCAAACTAATCTCATCCGGACTAACTATTCCATAAACGAGCTACCATAAAGTACAGGGATGAAAATCCAGAGCAATTAAGTCTCTTATGCGGTCACAAATGGAAACATATCACTCAGACTTGATGTTTACTTCCAAGCAGCATATCGCAGGATCCTTACTGCTTTCTTAACAATGCTTTACTTTACAACGGCGACAATTTCGCTGCACCTTTTGATATCCTTTATGATGTGTTTTCCGTGCCCTTAGACAAGGTAATGAGACGCTAACCCAGATTTTAATATACGAGCCATGGCTGTCAAAACCGTCATATTACTGCAATAAAAACAGGCAGAAGAAATTCTCCCCATTTCAAAGCATGGGCATGAGATGTACTTCTCTTCTGTGATGACACCAGAAAGACTTTAAACCCGCAAAGGCCGCAAAGTTAGACCCCTTCGCCTTTCGCATAAAAGTGACAGCGCAATTTACAAGTCTCCGCAAATGAGTGCACTGCAAAACGTGACTAGCAATTGACAGCTTTACTAAATTCAAGAGAGTGTTTGACTGGAACTAAAGAAGCATCAAATCTACTGTCTACTTGTCATATGACATTACGACTCATGAAATGACATGTACAGAGAGACAAATGAAGCAGCAACGATTCCAATCCATTCTCCAAGGCCAAACAATTTGATTATTTACTTGCATTAACAATTACAGAAAATGTTGCTATTAGTGATCAGATTTTAAGGAGAGGAGACAGACATCTAAAATGATCAGATTAAATAATTTTCCATCGGTAATGAATATGAATTAAGGGTGGAATAACCAGATCCTTTTTGCCTCAATAGTTTGATAATTATGCTCGTACCTCAAACCACAACTATCAAGGGCATACTACGAATAAAAAAATTCCTAACTGCCCTTTCATTATATTTAATGGTATTTCTGTTATTTTCATTCGTAATTGTTTTCCAACATTTGCCTAGGTCAACTGTGTTCAATGGATCATTCTAACCAACATCAAGCCTCCATGACTGCTAAAAGCTGTCACAGCCTATGTTTGTTAATATTTCCTTATCCATCATTGGGTAATTGGGTCTCCCATCAGCATCACCCAATACTCCTCAAAGAATATCAGTCACAAGTCACTGTAGCCCCATCTTTCATTAATCATACCAGCAATGATGTCATGAATTCTCCACATTCCTCATAACAATCGTCTACAGACTCCATCATTTCAAAAGTCCATGCACATGTCACTGCCAAGCCCCATTACTATTTAATCAACATCTTCACATCACAGTCATTCCAACCATACGACTCATACCAGTTTTCCGGTTTAAATGAGTCGGTATCATTCCAACCTCAACAGAAACATAACAGCAGTCCACAGACCATCACTTCAATATGCCGAAAGCTCCTCTATTAAGAGCAAAATATTTTATTGCTGCATACAGGAATACTGCTCAGTCAATATAAATTCCCAACAACTCTAGTATATTGTACCATACTCTATCATCCCAGCTCACACTTTGATTTCCCAAATCAGCAGGAGATCGCCGGCTCTGCTGCTGCTATAAAATACTGTAGCTACCACACCAATGACCTATGCAACTCAATCAAAATACATCCAGTAACCATCAAGATCACCATTCCATAAATACTGCTTGAACCAATACACAGCAGAGATAAACTTTTATCACCATTAATCTTCTAAGTCTACTAATTTCTCACCTGCATTCATTTTGTCTTCCATTTCTGCTATTCTAACTGTTCAGTATCCCTATAATTTAACAGACTTCACACTCACCCGCAGTCAAAGTCTATTGTGCGCACAGGATAAACAAATATATTGCCATAGCACATAAACATATAAGTAAACTGTTACTTCCAGCCATTATCACCTTCCTGTAGACTGTAAACCCCAACTGCTGCCTGCCATATGAATCCCAAAACTACTGAAGCCTTCAATAATATTGTTAGCTTATCAAAACCATCACCATAAAAATTTAATAATAAGCTTTACATTTCCAATACCACACTGACAGTTATGGCAACCTTACTTTTATCATCACAACACTCGACTCCAATTCAATTCCTAAAAATGTTTTTAAGGCTTAATCACCCACAAGATTCATTCCCTGGTTCCCGAACCGTTCACCATAACAAAAGAACACCAAGTTCTACTATAAACTGCGATCAAAATTCCACCTAAAATTTAGAAACACAATCAACGCAACCTTTCCAAACCATAGCAACTGTCCTCGAAAAACTTACTTTTCATCTGCCCTGGAACAGCGCAACTTTCCCAACAAAACAATGTGATTAATTTCAAATGCAAACACTACAAGAAGACGAGGGCATCGAGTACACAACAACAAACTGTCCCTTCATTTTAAACACCACAGAATTGCACTGTCACACCAATCCCCTAATGAGATGTACGACAATAATCGAGTTTCATTGCAGCCAAAAAAAAGCATAAGAAGCTTCTTTCCATGCAGATTGCCTATGTATATTTCCTAGCAGCCTTATTTTCGTTCCACCAAATTCTCCTTCCTCTCTCTATATATATATATATATATATATATATATATATATATATATATATATATATATATATATATATATATATATCAATACAGCACATAGGAACGCGTACTTGAAAATATCACTAAGTCCACGTCGGAAGGTGAGTGAAAACCGGACTTTGAACAAGTACTTTCGTAGTTTATTCTACATTTTCGAGTTCACACTGAATACAAAAGAAGTTGACAGAGGTTTATATACAAAAACAGAAGGTGGGGCGGGGTTACAGTTTGTTAATCTGGGCAGCATGTTCTTTAAACAAAAAAGACAGGGACAAAGGATCAAGGGATAATCCAGGGTGGAGATTAACATTCCTGATGGAAGTAGCTTCGATGAAGACACTCTAGCAGATTTCTTTTTCGATGGTCGTTGACCTTGTAGATGACCGTTGACTTATCCCAGTTCATCCCATGACCTGTCTTAAGCCAATCCACAATGCCATTATTTGATAAGCCTCTTGAAATGGCATATTTGTGTTGGGAGCTTCTTACTTTTAGTCCTTTTGATGTTTGACCAATAAATCTTATTACATTCTTTACCAGGAATACTGTATACAATATTGTTTGAATTGGGTGGGCTATTCTTAATTAGTTTATTTCTCAAAATATTATTATATTTCAATACTAAGTTAATATCAATAGTTTTTAAAATGGGCACTGCAGGAATGAAATTAGGATGAAATGGTAAACAGAGAATATTATTAAGTTCGTTGTTAACAATGGTTGGTTTATAATATGACCTTTTTGCTTTATTTTTACAAAGTTCTAAAATATATGGAGGTAACATAATCGCTTATTTTATCAATAATTTTAAACTCCTCTTCCAAAAATCCAAAAATTGTTCGTATGGCAAGTATATCAACCCGTACAAAAGCAAGGTTTGTTGAGCACCTAACGGTCAATTCGTATCTTGGGTAATGACGTAATACGGTATCATAAACACAAACAATCCCTTCGCGGAGGAATGTACGGCAAACGGTTTATTGCTTAGAATAAATACATGTTGATAAAAGATAGAAATGAATATATATCATTTTAACAAATAACCATACAAAAACATTTTATGTCCCTAAATGACTGTTTGCAGCAATAGGCGCGAGCTGACTGGTAGTTACTCTTCCAGTCATGCTGTTCCCGGGTCACTCTGATTGCCGAGAATTAATTCCAAAACTCATTTAAACCTATATAGGTTTTCAATGTTGATTATATTGAGGTAATAAACAATGATGTTGATAACTCTCATAAATTATGATCAAAATTCACGTAAAATCTGATAAAAAATTAATGTTATAGGGGATTTGGATTTATTGTTGTAGGTTAATCATACATCTGACAGCGCTGGAAGAAAAGGTGGAGCATCAGGTGAAAAATGAGAATTAACCCATAAAGCACTGAAAAAAAAGGTGGCGTAAAAATGAAAATTTCATTAGTTTTTTCTGTTTGTATGTCTGTCATGGGGTAGGGGTTTGATTTTGAGTTATAAACCTTTCTCAGGTGACACAGAGGCCGTGTGCTAAATTTTGTTTGGGCCTGTCAAGCAGTTTGGAATCACTTTTATATGTTTCTAGGTTTATGTATGAGTACATGGCAATACATGACAATGTAATTTTCAAGGCGCTCAACACATTAAAGCTCATAGGTTAATGCTTGATGGTCTGCGAAGCTCGGCACGGAGTGCTGAACAAAAGTCACCTTGGATACAGCTCTGGGAACAGAAGTGCCCGTTAGCATTTTGTCTTGAATGTTCTAGAAGCTCTGTCAAGTTTAGTTCCGGATATGGGTGTGTCGTGGCAAAGGTGTTCATATGTTAGTCGGTACTGAAAAGCGGCTTGTATGGAAAGTGTTGGGAGCTTTTGTGAAAGGCCGTACTGTACATTTGATTTGGAGGAGCCAAATGCGAAAGATTCTCTGGGAACCAAATTCCTTGCTGGAAGGGTGAAAGCTGAAAACAAACAATAACTTCACACTTTAGTGGCCTACCATTTTGTTACTATTTCTTATCATTTATTTTGTGGTGTTGTGGAGTGTCATAGGCTAAGTCTAATGAGAGATGTTCCTCTCTATACAGATATTTCAAGCAAGTGCTCATGGATGCCATGGATAGCCATAGTTAGCCATGCAAAGTCATGCACAGGGGCATGGCCACTTCAGTGAACTGGTGACATAAAGACATGAAAAGTTAGAATGAAGAACACTGAGTGACTGGATGGGGGATAGGAATTAACCCCACACTTTATTTTCATTTTTTGACCGACTAATGGGTTTGGGAAGTGGTTCAATAATTTTCTATTATCATATCACATTTTTAACCTGTCTTATGTTAGATTTGTAGTATAAATTATTTTTGTAAACCAGGTTTGATCTGCACACATATAATGTAGCACATTTAGTTTCATGAGAGAGAGAGAGAGAGAGAGAGAAAGGCGCATCGCTCACCCACGACTACCAACACTTCAAAGTAAGTGTTAAGAATCTGTTTTCCTTATGGCATATATAACAGAGTATATATACATACATACATATATATATATATATATATATATATATAATTTCAAACCGTCAAGAACACAGCACATTATCGAAACTTACGACTAGCCACACTTTTAAAATGTAAAAAAATCAATAACCAGTATGTGATAACAATAGCCTGCCTTTCACTACTGCGCCATTTAAATATATATTTTTTTAATCAATCCCTCAAACTGTGTACCACCTCTCTAAAAGAAAAGATAAACTCCAATGGCCACCTGCACAAAAAGCCAACCACATCCTCTCTCTCTCTCTCTCTCTCTCTCTCTCTCTCTCTCTCTCTCTTGTGTGTGAATGCACATACTCTTCCAAAGCCCCTCGTCTTTTTGTAAACCATTCCCTACCGCCATCTCCCCTTTACTTTTTTTTCTGCATTCTTTCCCTCCTGCCACTACTTCAGCACGTCCCATCAGAAACTCTCATCGAATTCCCTTTGTTTCAGAACTCCCCTTCCTCCCTTCAACTGCATCCATCCCATCTTCAAGAAGACAGGAATTTTTTTCATTTATCCAGGAGGGAGGGTGGTGCTGAGGTCACCGGAAAAGGGAAAGAAAGTAGTGAAACAGACACTGTCTGATATCTGACAACCAGTAATGGAACAAACACGAGCCATTTCAGCTCCGAAATATCTCAATCAGTCAATCAATCCCTTAGTCCACTAGGAAAGAGTATCAATTAAAAATGAAGTACCTTATCACCAGTAAACAAATTTCTCTAACCAGTAATGGACGCTCTCTCATCAGCACGGTGAAGCTTATCAACAGTAACCTAAATATCAAACCAATATCCAAGACCCTTCCACTGGAATAAACAGCTAAAATATTAAATGTTCAAAAAGTCCCTGCTTACTAAGCAAAAGGTTGTCCTGTTTTCTGCACTCTTACGAGAAATGTATTGCCTAAAAACGGACACTAATAACCTATGTATAAGGAGCGTCCCTAATTAACCTATGAGGGCACTTGGAATTTAATCCCAGACCATCGATAAATAGCCATTACCCTTTGAACACCTTTACGATAAGCAGGGGCAAAATTTCATCTTGTAACAAGTTGTATAGGCTAAGTTAAATAAGACAAAGATAATTACGTTCATTAAAAAGCCATTGCCTTTATTTTTCGATATACGGCAGTTTCCCTTAACAAGAGGCGGCTTCAGGAAAAACAACACAGTAGTCATTTCCATATTTATACATTTACTGTTGAAGTGTGGATGACCCACCGGTGCAGAAACCTTCCATAACATCAGCTGGTGCATGTACCCACACAGACGACTCATCGACAACGTGATGAGACCCTTCTACACACTGCACCATTCACTTCAATCTTGCTCGCTCTCGAGCCGTTCCAATACCTCGTTCATATCTACCCAGAGCGTTCAAATTATTCCTCTCCTCGTAGCTTTAACACTTCCAAATTGTTCCTTATTTTCACCGAACTATCATCATTCATTCGTTCTACACAACCACACCATCTTATCTTTTACCACTTCTATGTATCTTCACATATCTCCCCTTTCAGTTAGTCTTACACCTTATACACTACGCAACAATTCATCTTAACAGCCTTAACCTTTTTTTTTAAGGGATGTTACCTTACGGAACAGTTACGCTCGTTAAAAATAAATTAATTTATGTTACTATAAAATAACTGAACTTGCTTGATAAACACTCTCATACACAAAATGCTCGGTCTCTTCTACAAAAGGCATAGTATCAAAACATTGTACAATCCACGTAAAATAAGGGTACCTTTCATAGGAGATACACTATTTAACATACAAAGAACAATATAGTATTCTTTGTGAAGAGGGAAAACAGTTTACGGTACGTTACCACTAACTCATGACATTCGATCGATGAATACCAATAAGACAGACTCCAGTCTCAATTCACATTAATACAGCATTTAACATATGCATGAACGCTGTACATAATATATACATACACACACAACACACAACACACAACACAACACACACACACACACACACACACACACACACACACACTGTCACGTTAAGTGATGGTTTTGCGGGAACTGCTGGTTCCCCGCTCGTTCCCTTTTGTGGATTGCTGCCTCCTTACCTTCAAGTTTTTTTGTTTTGATGTTCTCGTCGGTGAGCTGCCGTTTTTCTTTTTCGCCAGTCGGGTCTGGTAGGGCAGCGAATGTAGCGGCAGTGGCAGCAGCAGCAGGCAGTTTTTGGAGTCGACGTTGGTCGAGTTTTTGAGCAGCAAATTGGACACGGCTACGAAGTGGAGCACGTCGTAGAGGTGGAGTGTGACCATGAGTAGTCGTGTGACCACGAGCTGCTCATCTTTGATGACAGCGTGAGGCTGTCCTGACGTCTCCATCAAATTCTGGTTTGTGGGGTCTTGTCCCTGTTGTACAGCTGAGGGCTGTCTTGGTGACCCGATGGAGGACGTATGTTTGGTTTTTTTTCTGCCTGCTGTTGTTTATTTTTGCCTTTTTTTTTTAATGCTACTTTTTGTTTATTTAACTTGGTTTTGTTTAGTGCTGCCTTTTGGGCTTATTTTTTTGTATTTATGGTTTATCATTTTACCAGACCTGACTCACTTGTAAATATTGTTAATAAATTAATTTTGAGCTCATTATATTGTTTTTGTTGTTTTCTCCTCCTTTGTTTGTTGCATCTGCCGTCAGTCATGACAGCCCCGTCCTGAGTATATTAAAGAACCTGCATAACGGCCCACTCAATCGTTACAATGGCGACTGTGACAGGGCGGCTCTGTTTTGGCTGGCGGGGTTGTTAAACATTGAGGGGATCATGTGTGTAAAAAAAAAAAAATAATCTTATTTTTTTTTCTTTTAGGTGGGGAGGTGTCACGTTAAGTGATGGTTTTGCGGGAACTGCTGGTTCCCCGCTCGTTCCCTTTTGTGGATTGCTGCCTCCTTACCTTCAAGTTTTTTTTGTTTTGATGTTCTCGTCGGTGAGCTGCCGTTTTTCTTTCGCCAGTCGGGTCTGGTAGGGCAGCGAATGTAGCGGCAGTGGCAGCAGCAGCAGGCAGTTTTTGGAGTCGACGTTGGTCGAGTTTTTGAGCAGCAAATTGGAGCACGGCTACGAAGTGGAGCACGTCGTAGAGGTGGAGTGTGACCATGAGTAGTCGTGTGACCACGAGCTGCTCATCTTTGATGACAGCGTGAGGCTGTCCTGACGTCTCCATCGGGGTATTCTGGTTTGTGGGGTCTTGTCCCTGTTGTACAGCTGAGGGCTGTCTTGGTGACCCGATGGAGGACGTATGTTTGGTTTTTTTTTCTGCCTGCTGTTGTTTATTTTTGCCTTTTTTGTTTAATGCTACTTTTGTTTATTTAACTTGGTTTTGTTTAGTGCTGCCTTTTGGCTTATTTTTTTGTATTTATGGTTTATCATTTTACCAGACCTGACTCACTTGTAAATATTGTTAATAAATTAATTTTGAGCTCATTATATTGTTTTTGTTGTTTTCCCCTCCTTTGTTTGTTGCATCTGCCGTCAGTCATGACAGCCCCGTCCTGAGTATGTTAAAGAACCTGCATAACGGCCCACTCAGGTCACACACACACATATATATATATATATATATATATATATATATATATATATATATATATATATATATATATATATATATATATATATATATATATATATATATATATATATATATATATATATATATATATATATATATATATATATATATATATATAATGTACATAAGAATCGTGAATGGAGTGAAAATGAGGATCTTTGAGGACGATAAAACGTTGATTGGGGATAGTTAAGAGTTGCAAAAACTTGTGAAAGATATTGAACATGTTTGTCACAGTAGAGCTGAGATTAAATGCGAGCAAGAATTGAATGTTAATGGATGATGATGAAACAGAAGCGGTTCACTATAGCATAGGTATTTCACCTTTGTGTAAATAGTGTACAGATGTTGCATACGAATGAGAGAAAACTGTTGGATTGGTAGAGATTACTTGTTTTTTTGCAGTATAGCCTATGTGGCATTAGAACGAGAAGGCTTAGAAACGTGGCAATATGCATAATCGGTAAAAAAAAGGTTTGCTGAAGTGCAGAGGTGGATCAGCGTGTTCTGAGACAGTCTAGTGATGTGGAAAGAATGTGGAATGATGGGTCTGAAAAGTGTGTCAAATTTGGAAGTATCTGGACGGAGAAGGATGTGAACAATTACTATGTGCTGGGGAGACGCTCTGGTAGAAGTATTGGAAAGGAAGGGCCTTCATTTCCAGAGAGTGAAAAGTACTTGCAAGACCGAAGTGAATGGTGGAGTGTCTGTAAGAGGCACACGACGGTTAGTTGATTGGCTTATGGTGAGGCAGCTTTTGCACAAGGGGTTCATTCACAGTTCATCAGTTCAGTATGTATAAATGTGCAGGGTATCCAGTGTGTTGTTTTTTAAAAACTGGAGCCACTCCTGTCAAGGGAAACTGGTTGTTATACATACATGTGTGTATGTACGAGTGAGTGAGATAGAGAGAATTTCTGTTAGTACTGAAGATAGGTCTGGGTGTTCCAGCTGGTGACCAAATAAGGCCACTGACTTTAACAAGTACTGTTCTTCAGTGGGATGTGCATAGGACATATCCAAGCCATCCCCATCTCCCTTTCATCATTGTATCATCACACATGACTTAAGTAAAATGTCATTTTCGTGCGTAACTTCAATATTCTTGATTTCCTAGTCTTATTCGGCCGGCTCGTTATTTGGTTTGACTTTCTTTTTACTCCTTTATCATTCCTCCACTGAATTCCAACCCCAAAGAACCTTTACTGGATATCACAATTCCAAAATTTTTGAAAGATTCAACCTAATCAATCCTTTCTCCATTTAATCTTGTTTCATGCCTTTGTGAATAAATTGTCCTCATTACTTCTGCTTTCCACAGGTTTATTTTGAGTCCCACCTCTGATATATGATGCTTTCTTTTACACAAGCTCTGCAAATCTTGTGGCGTTTTGCTTACGTAACACCATAAGCATCATTAAGTAAGGAACATATAAATATACGAATAATATACCCAATTAATGAGACTTAGTGTGTGGAAGAATTCACCTAACAGGCTGCTCTGAAAAAAACGAAGTCAAGGTGCGTACTGTAGAGCTTGAAATACTGTGATCACAGAGTGCTCCTTCAGTAATTTTGTCCACATCATACGCCAGTTTATACTTTCATTCTGTCGTGAAAGCGCAAAATCATTTGAATAAAGAACGCGCGCGTACGAGACACACACACACACACACACACACACACACACAGAGAGAGAGAGAGAGAGAGAGAGAGAGAGAAGAGAGAGAGAGAGAGAGAGAACTTTGTGACTTGAATGAATGCATATGCTAACAGCTTCACAAGTCCACTATAACCTTCACTCATGGGGTAATAAAATTTCAATTTATTTCCTGCTGATTATTATAACAGTAATGTTTACATTTCATAAAATACTTAACAGGCTCCAATCACTTGAATGAGGAACTGCAAAAGAAAAAAATTAAAACCACCAGTGCCATTAATAAAAAATTACTAAGAGATCCCCCCCAAAATTTAGAAAAAAAAAAAAAAATTAAAGAACAAACTTCGATAACCCATTTCCCTTGAACTTCATAACATACGACGCGGATTTTTCACAGAATGGACTAAACCAGAAATCATATAGCCTATAGTCTTCGTTCGTTCCAATGAAAACAGAGAGAGAGAGAGAGAGAGAGAGAGAGAGAGAGAGAGAGAGAGAGAGAGAGAGAGAGAGAGAGAGTCTGCGTGGATATAGTAAAGTAAATAGGAAAGAAAATTAATATTACATGAGAGGGTAAGATGTTGAAGTATGATGACTTAGCCTTAAACCCCGATAAGTGTCTTGATAATAGGTTCCGATTAAAATGGGAAGTCCATAGAAGTCTTTTTGATGGTGGGATATCGGGTTAGTTCACCTCCTCAACAACTTGAGTTTGCTGAAGGCTGTATTATTGAGTGCCACATCATTACCGTCTTACAATACACAACTACAGATACACGTATATATACAATTCTGATGTGTTTATTTACACGTTCTGCAGAATAATCAAACAGCAGAGGTAATTTTCAAATCCACTAACACGAACCTCAATTATTGTTCAAAAACAAAAAATGCAATCATATGAAAACCGGAGTAATTCAGTCGACTGCTTGGCACAGGTGACTGTTAAAATTTGAAAAGAAATAAACGATATCTTCTTCCGAACATACCTTGTTGTTAATGGAAGACTACAAAATCAGTTGTGAAAAGCGGTCTAGGCGCTATGAATATTAATGTCCCACTCTGTTTGACTTAAAAATTAATGTAAAGTACACACCGCACTCTCGCCTCTTACCCTTCCCTTCAGTGCCTTCAGTAAATGAATGTTCGAATATCTGGCTATCTTTATTATTATTATTATTATTATTATTATTATTATTATTATTAAAGTATAATATTTTCGTGTTACCACTGTCACATTCCCTTATTTGTAATCACACTTTTTCATCTGATCCCAGAAATTTGGCAGTTAAGTACCTTACGCCCATCAAACGATTAACACTACGGACTGCTTCACAGTTAAGAGGTTATAAAAAAAACTGCAAAATAAAAAATCGGATGAGAACTCTGTTTCATAATTTAATGTAATAATTTCATCATATTTCGCATTACTATCATTTTCCAATCTTCATAATTTAATGTAATAATTTCATCATATTTCGCATTACTATCATTTTCCAATCTTATGTCACCTCACACCTTGTGGTCTCCAAAAAGGTGGATTACGGATCAACTGTTTATTCCGATGCTTTACGTTTACCGCTATTTGTGTCACTCAACGGCATTCGCATCTGCACCCCGATGAGAAGAATATCAGAAACTGACCTGAAAAGGCAATGTAAAAATCGAAGAATTATTGCAGAAAAAAAGCTGTGCTTCAAGAAATAAGGGGGAAAAGGGGGGAAGGCTGAGGCCAGTCTCCAGAATTTTCAATGAAGATTTCAAAATGTTTGTTGCATTTAGGTCCGTGACAGTTGAAACAATCAGCTCACTCCCTGGCATCTTCGTATTTATCAGCTATCAGGGACCATTACAGATCTCTAACTCTTCCTATCATCATTATCCTTATTTTTACTTTTATTATGACTGATAGTTTGGGTCATTTAATTTTACAACCTACATAATGTGTATGTAATAAGAAAGAACCATCCAAAGGATGTACAGAAGACATGAGTAAAACAGAAAAACTGAGAAAAAAATGCTAAAAATACGAAGAGGAAAAGTTCAGGAATGAGTACACGCGCATATCTTCAAGCAAGAAAACTCCAATCCAACACTATGGGAGGATGTGGCATTCGGGATTTGGCGCCGACAAAGGTTTAATAATGCTCGTAGTAACGGTTATTTCCAGTGTAAAAAACTATATGACCTGTGATGACCAGTAACAAAGGCATAATTAATAACAACTATTCTCCACGAACTTCATTTCATCATAATCTTAACATCACAGTTCTTAACAGTCTAAGGATCTTTTTAAATATATAAACAAGTACAGTTTGGCACACAACATTCTTCTCCTCGAACGCCTTCTTTCAATTTGAATGAACTCAGGACGAGCTTAGTCGACGAGAAACTACATGACAGATTATCGAAAAAGGAAGCATTCATCATCTCTGGGGTTTCCCGTTTCCTGACTTGATCAAATTCGGATAGAAAATAATAACACAGTGTCAACTCCACTTAAGTCCCTACGAAATCATGTTCTGTTCTTCGACCAAGATTTTAGACCTCTTACCTCTGTGAAAATACTGTTTATATTGGTTTGAATTAGGCTGTCTCGCTCGACGCTCTCATTGCCATGTTACCCTCAAGGCCTAAGCGCTTCGGTTCCGTGACTGAAACTCCACGCTTTATGATGTGGTGGTATTAATAAACAGATATGAGGACAACAGCAACAAGTTGCCAGATCTCTGTCACATCCTGTCCTAAATTATCCATTAAGATAAATTCTCACCACTGTCATATTATACTTTCCTTGGAACAGGTCACCCTTATGTGTTCAGCTTTCTCCATAATCATGGAAGAAATACTGAACGAATGCTAATGTAAAGAAAATTGTGAACATCAAAACGTTTCTTCCGAAGAAAATAACGTCAGCATTACTAAAAACTATTTCTAGAAGATTTAATAAAATAACTGTTAATTTTCAAAGAAGAAACATCTATATGTACTTAGAATAGAGGTAGGTAGAGAAAAAAATCTATTTCCCAAATAGATGAGATTTTCAGTGGGAACTCAAAAAGGATTACAAGGGCATGTGTTAAATTATATATATATATATATATATATATATATATATATATATATATATATATATATATATATATATATATATATATATATATATATTATAGAGAGAGAGAGAGAATATTTGTGTAGGCAACTGTTTAATCTCAAAAGTAACCATTATCCGCTCTGGCCAGAACAAGAAGCCTTAATGTCACTGTTTCTCGCAGAATGATTCAGTAGCAGCAGCGGTGGAAACAGCAACAATCCTAATATTAATAGTGGCCACACCCCCATTACCAATAATAATAATAAAAATAATGACAATAATAATAAAAGAAAATTATAAACCAGATTTCCAAAAATAAAAACTACCTGAGTAGACTAGGTAAAAATTTCCGTAGCCACAAACATGAAGATGTAACCTAAGTAACATGTAACCACCCCCCTCTTCAAAAAAAAAAAAAAAAAAATTACTCTTGCCCCCAAAACTACCTGGTTATGTCAAATCACAATCGTCGAGTATCGGGTAGAATTCCTGTTCAAAATCTCACAAATTTTTTTAAAAATCCGACTAGGCCTAACTACCAGAGCGCATACGAGTCCTTAAGAAATATTCCTATTACCTGGATTGAGCCAAATCTTTAGTTTCTTGGGAATGAGCACACAAATGGCTTTATCACATATATGCATACTCTTCTACATACCTTTGGTTGCAAACGCGTGTTGCAGCTCAAGTTAGTATTAAGTAGGAGCAATTCCCTGAAAGGATTGTGCTACATTTACAAGACAGGGTCATCGAATCAGCACGGGACATTTGTGGATTTAGGAAAGTGAGAAGAGGATGTGAAAGAAGCGAGAGGTGGGATGAGGAAAAGAGAAGTTTAGTGAGGTAAACAAAAGGGACGTGTATATCAAGCGCGGTCTTTCCAAGAAACGGGATAACACTGCTCTCGACATGGCGCATTTTTCCTTTCCGCTTTTGCCTCACTTTTAAGGCCATGCAGCTCGTTCGCCGTGTGTTGTGTTACGACGGGTATGGTTCTCAATCTATGGCCACAAGTACATTACATTCGCGCTGCTATAAGAGATGAAATCCCCAGGGCCATGCTGAGAGAGCTGGGAGAACGAATGAGCCGTGAGAGGTAATGCCTGGCCACACACAGTAAGAAAGGATAACGGTGTTATGTGACAGCATCAATGTTCAGTTTATACATTCAAACACTGAAGGTGTATATAAATGATTATGCCTGGTGATTTGAGAGATTGGTATATCAAATGAAAGAAACTTTGCCAGGCTATGCAAATATGGGATTTCAGTGAAAGGAAACAAACAAGAATAGAATTCTTACAGAACAGGAATAATCAGGCACTACGAGAGAACCTCAAGGAGAAAAGTAGGGAAGTAACGAGAATAAACAGAAAAAAGAAGAGATGCATTAAATAAGAAACTGGATGACACGTACATAAACGTGAGAAATGGTAGGATAAGGGAAGGCTATATGGGTATCAAGAAAATAAAGAATGGATACCAAGCAAGGAGCAGAATAGTGAAAGATGCCAATGGAAGTATTACGGTACGTACAAGAGGAAAAAGTATAGCAGATATGGAAGAACTATTTCTGCGAGCTGTTACGTAGAGAAGACCCAGCAAACCCTATTGAAGGGAGACATAAGCCCACACCAGATTTAAGAGTGGAGGAACCCACACTGATAGATGTGAAGAATGCAATCAGTGGCCTGAAGAATAAATAATAAAGCACCTGGTTTAGATAACATACCAGCAGAGCTCCTTAAGAATGGCGGCCAGATGTTACACTCAAAGATCTCTGAGCTTCTAATAATGCTCTGGAGAAAAGAAGAGCAGCTAACAACATGGGAAACAGGCAACAATATCCCGTTACATAAAAAGGGAGATAAGACAGACTGGGCTAATTATGGAGGGATTACCCTTCTACCAACCTGCTATAAGGTACTAGCCAAAATTATAAAAGATACATTAGAACCTTAAAAAGAGACAGCACTGGGCGAATATCAATGTGGATTCAGAAAAGGAAGATCAACAACTAGCCAGATTTTTAGTATTAGGCGATAATGGAAAAACACAGGAGTAAAATAGAGATATGTGGCAATTTTGCAGACTTTACACAAGCGTATGATAGCATCCACTGACCGTCAATGTGGAATGTTATGAAGGACTTTGGTATACCCAAAAAGCTTATACTCTTGGTAAAAGTATGTTACATGAATAGAGCGAGTTTTGTCCAGGTGGGAAGGAAAAGGAAAATGTTTTGAAATTGAAACAGGTTTGAGACAAGGATGCCTTCTATCTCCAACGCTGTTTAACCTAATTTTAGAGAAAATAATGCTGCGTATCGAGGAAGTTGAGGGTGGCGTCATCTTGCGAGATACAAATGCCAAAGTCCTTGCATTTGCAGATGACGTTGATTTCTTAGGTACAGATATGCAAAATATGGAACGGTTGTATATTTCATTCAAAGGAACTGCTGCCAGAGTGGTACTAGAAATCAGCAGAGGTAAAACCAAAATTATGAGATTGTCAAGGAACAACCAACGACAGCAACAACAAAATATGGTAGATACTGAGAACGTGAGGGAATTTAAATAAATAGGAACTAAGTTAACATCCAGAAATGAGGTGGAGAGAGAGATTCTGGCTTGAAATGCGGCAGGGAACAGATGCTTTTTCAGTCTACAACATCTTTTAAAGAGAAGAAACATCACAAATCTACCAAATTAAGATTTTTCAACACCATTATCAGGCCAGTACTACTGTACTATATGGTTGTGAGACTTGCACGCTGACTAAACGTCAAGAACAGACTGCTGGATTTTTAAAATCCAGCAGTCCCATTTACGATATAAATGAAGGTGTTTGGAGAAGGCGGCACAACAAAGAAATGAGAGATTTAACCAGACAACCGCTAATAACTGGCTATGTAAGATCGCAAAGGACACGTTGGGCTGGACATGTGGTTAGAATGGAGAATGGAAAAGGGCAGAATACCTAAAGTGGTTACGGAAGGATCAGTAAATGGGAGAAGACCGGTGGGGAGAGATAATAATGTGTTCAGAGATCTAAGAGAATTGGAGTGGAGGATCCTGAGAATAACTGCAAAGATGCAGCACTCAACAGGGGAACGTGCAGAGGTCTGGTGCAAGTGGCCATGGGCCACCAAGAAGCCCGAGATCCACCGGAGTGAGTGAGAGCGAATATTTTGATCTATTATATGTAATGAATATATTCAGTAATCACGGTGATCTTTATTTCTAAAAAAAAAAAAAAAGTCGATGTGACATAATTAAAGGGGACAGGATCTTACACAAACATTACAAAACTTTCAATCTCTCCATCTGGCTGAAACTTCAACGAAAGGGACGCAAAAAAGATCTAGCCAAGTAGTGCATTCTGCGATGGCAAAAGAACCGTATGAAGGCCAAGGGAAAAAACAAAAGAACCACTGGCTGGATGTGTACACGAGTAACGAAAAAATGCACCCTTTATCCTCGTGTTTTCTGTGACATGACTAAAAGGCTGCATTTAATTTTGGAACCACTCCTATACCCTTTTTCCAGCCTTTCCCAGAACGAGACAATAATGACGCCAGTTATCTCGGAAATGAGAATATCCAAGGTCAGGCGCAGATCAGAGGGAGCACTCAAGAGTCCCTTCGATATTCTTTTTTCCAAACACTTTGCAGAGTATATGCGTCTCTCGATGATATGCTGCAGTGGGCAGACCCTTTGAAATACCCGAAATATAAAGAGGGAAGAAATACTAGATGGAGTTTCATGCTCTAGAGAGAGAGAGAGAGAGAGAGAGAGAGAGAGAGAGAGAGAGAGAGAGGACCATAATTGGACCATTGTTCAAAAGCCACCCACGTCCACTTCTCACTTGTCAATAAAAGGATAATATCGCGTGTCCTGTAAATCCAAAAGTTTCAAGAACAAAACAAACACGATGGAACGTACCATCAGGGGTTCCTTGGCATTTCAACTCACAAAAAAACGGTAACAAAGTTATAAACTTCGATATCAAAATATAAATTATTTATTTTCTTTTATTAATCGAATTATTTCTTTCCATTTGAAAGCCGATACAAAAATGCAAATAAGTGTTGTTAACCAAACGTATATGAGAACTGCATACACAAAGAGAACACTTCAGTGTCAATGGATGTGCTTTATATACAAAAGGATATAATGACTATCCCTTCACACAAAAAATTTGAGATATAACAAGGATAAATAGAAAACTAAATAGAGGACAAGACAAACGGATAGGGGGCACACACACACACCCAGACACACACACACACACACACACATCCTAAGTATTGGTGATCAAGTGCTCAGCTGCAAAGGGTTTGTTAATTCAGCTGGGAGAATTAGAAAGGCAAGAACAAACTCATAAAAGGCGACTTGAATAAGGATGACGGAGAGGAGAAAAAGAGGACCTCTCTTCCCGAGATGCTTTGGGAGGGCGAAAGGACCACAGGCAAGCAATTGATTTTGCTCGCCAGGACCAGACCAAGAAAGGGCGTGGATCTCGATAAAACGAAACGAAGGAGATGGCCTGTATGAGGGGAAAGGGACAATAACAATATGCAGTGTTATCCTAATTAAGGTAACGGAATAAGGACAAAGTAAAAGTCTTCCAGCTTCTCAAATCATAGAAGGAGAGAGGTCATTCAGCAACTACCACTACCATCTTTACTATCAAAACTGTAATAGTGGTAGCAAAGCAGACACACCGACTTATCTGTGTCATGCTTTAGAAGTATAATGACAAAGTCACAGACCACAGACGCCGAATATAAGCTATTTGCTTTTATATATATATATATATATATATATATATATATATATATATATATATATATATATATATATATATATATATATATATGTATGTATATATATATATATATATATATATTATGTATATATGTTTAGTTGTATTCTTCTCAATCACGAAGATAAAATATTACGATGCACTCCATGAAGATGAAGATGTAATATATACATACATACATACATACATACATACATACATACATACATACATACATACATACATACATACATATATATATATATATATATATATATATATATATATATATATATATATATATATATACACTACTAGTATTTCAGTTTTTGTTGTGATAAGAGTTCTTTAAGCCATATGTTATTTTGGTTCGCTCTTTGCAAAGAAATAAGCGATCGAACACTAGGCTATGATGGTGAAGGTGGGTCTATTCCAGTTCTAGGATATGTATCTGAATTCGACATACATGTACTCATGAGCGGGAATAGACTTCTACCCTTCTTTGTTGTGACAAGCGTTTCCAAAATGTGAAGAAATCGCGAAGTTGAGAAGGCATCGTGGATATTGAAACGCTTGTCACAACAAAGAAGGGTAGAAGTCTATTCCCGCTCATGAGTACATGTATGTCGAATTCAGATACATATCCTAGAACTGGAATAGACCCACCTTCACCATCATAGCCTAGTGTTCGATGGCTTATTTCTTTGCAAAGAGTGAACCAAAATAACATACGGCTTAAAGAACTCTATCACAACAAAATCCGAAATCCCTAGTGAAAGTAGTCAAGTACCGGAACATACTTATGGAAAGCAAATCGTCCACTGATATTTAAGCCGGTATATATCCCAACTAAATGGCCACATCGCGTTATACTTTTTATCCTAATAAAAAAAAGACGTACAGTGGCTTCGTTATAATCACCATTACTTATTTTTTCAAGACTTTCCTTTCAATCTTAACCAGTGGAGATTTACCCACCATTTATTTGGCTTCGTTATTGAAGATCCTGTAACTTCTATGATGAGAAAAAAAAAACGGCACACCATACTGGAGGCTGTTCCAGTAGGCAGTCTTGTGATTAAGTAATTGTGTTCTAGCTTTTTGAAGCATCCCTATTCAAGTATTTCTTTTGTGAAAGCTACCTTTCTAAGGTGACTGAGTGTTGTTCTCGCTAGATTTATTACTTGTTCTGTCATATTTGTCAAAAAGGAGGAATGGCCAGTAACGAACACATTTCAGTTTTCAACAAACAGCAAACAGCAAAAATTATTTTTCAAGGAAAGAGAAGCTGCACAACGTTATAAAATAATGAACATTTTGCAAGATAATATATTGGAACACCCAGTTTCCACCGATAGGAAAATTATTTTAATGGTAACTGTGATTGTTAAAAAAAAAAACGATTCTTCACAAAATACTACAGGCAGAACAACAACTAGGAGAGGGGGTGTAAAATTAAGGTACCTTTCCCAACATTCCAAAAGGTTATATATATATATATATATATATATATATATATATATATATATATATATATATATATATATATATATATATATATATATATATATATATATATATATATATATACACACATACATATAAGTATATATATATATATATATATATATATATATATATATATATATATATACACATATATAAGTATATATATATATATATATATATATATATATCTATATAATATATATATATATATATATATATATATATATATATATATATATATATATATATATATACATAGACATATATTTATTTTATGTATATAAACCACTAATAAAGGTGTCTGGTAAGATTATAATTGGAAATGTATGCCTGTTGAAAGAAGGATTGATAATACCCGACTAATGTAATATTTTTCAGACTCTTGTTTAAATCATAATGATGTTATTGTTCGGTGTGACGATCGTATTTTTCTTGTTTATTCCGTCTTTGTCTTGGCGCCTTTCCCCATAGTAGTATTGCACAGTAAGGCGCCCAGACTAAGACGGAATAAACAAGAAAAATACGATCGGCATTCCAAACAATAACATTATTCAGGATTTACACAAGAGACTGAAGAATATTAGATTAGTCGGGAATTATAAAAACATTAGGAATAAGGTAACCAGAAATAGGATACCCATAAAAGGGGAGGAGAAGAGGGGCAGGGTCTACCTAGCACCTTGGGTCAACTGCTACAGAGTATACAGTATATATTTAGGTCAGAGCGGCAAATCGTGTAAGGAGAGAGCAAGCCAGCATAAGCAGAACATTGGCCATTACAACCAAGCCTCGGCACTGGCCAAGCACTGCTGAAATTACAACCATAACATCAGCTGCAAAACTACTTATTTTATATATAGCAAAAAGAATGAACATCGAGGGTGATCGTAGAGAACGCCCTCACCAACTCTTAAAAAAAACGATGGAAGGCAACGTTAGAAACAAGTTTGAGGACAAGATTACCTGTGAGATCATTTTCAGAATTTTAAGAAGAGCATAAACAAAATGATTTTCAGCAAGGGGATAATTCCGAACAAAGAAGGATTAACCATACGGCCACGGAGATCAAGAAGACTGCAGGGAAGGACACGAGCTGAAGATTAACGGACACGTCAACCCATGAATTAGAAATAGAAAACAACAGATGATGGGGTACACACACACACACACACACACACATATATATATATATATATATATATATATATATATATATATATATATATATATATATATATATATATATATATATATATATATATATATATATATATATATATATATATATACACACAGTGTAACTGTTATCTTCTCAGTGCATCGATACCTGAAGAAGAAAACTTGTACTTGGTAAAATAAAGAATCTGGAATCTTAACCATGCCGTCTTATTGAAGCCTAATAATAATATGCATATATAATATGCATATATATATATATATACAGTGAAATAACTATATATACATTTTGTCACAAATGAGACGAAAAGTGTAAATATTTAAGAATATATGAAAACGAACACTGACACCATGAAAACACAGGACACACTGGTGGATGCAAGCAGGGGACTCACTCTACAATCCTTAAACTTGAATAAGGATCCGAGGGTTCGTGGGTTCTTCGGAATACGCTTTAAGGTTAATGCTGGTAATTCTTTATTCAATAGACTAAGACATTTTCTTCTAAATTTGTTTCCATGCAAGAAGGGGATTTTTCATACAGACCTAGTTTGGGAGCTGTACGTATTACCGGCGGATCATTCATCTTGAGATTAAGCAGCTTATTGACAGATCTATAAAATATGACAAGTGGAAAGCAGTTATTTTTTAAGTAATTGGTTCACGTTTAAGGATGGAGTGGATCCCCAGTTTGCATCCAATGTGATTTATAAATATACCTGTCCCTGATGCGCCAGGAGACTACTGACGGTTCGAATCTGCTTTCATCCGGGGGTGAAGTACGGAACTGGAAGCAGACTGTCTAGTCCTGAACAATCCAATATAAGTAATCGTGTAGAGATTTGTAAAACGGATATACTAGATGTTACAGATTTTAAAGTTTTTGGACAATTACAGAGTGAAGAGGAACTGACGATCTTTTAATCTATAATGATTAAACTGTTTGTTCCTACACTTAACAACCAATCTTCATCAACACTGCATAATGTTTATGTATTTCCTTATCACTTTTATTTACCTCAATTTTTAGTCAAACTTTTACCCCCAATTTGGGTAGGTGTCCTGTGTTTTCATGGTGTCATTGTTGGTTTTATATAATTTAAATCTGTACACTTTCATACTATTTGTGACAAAATATATACAATTATTTATTATTTTAGCGGCTTTCAGCCTTGAGAATGAATGCATCAAGCAATGTGAAACGTCAGCTTGAGACTAAACGCAATGCTATCAAAACGCCTTTCCTGAAAACCTTAAACGTTCGTATATCATGATATATATATATATATATATATATATATATATATATATATATATATATATATATATATATATATATATATATATATATATATACACAAACACAGATGAAAAAACTTTGAACATACAAAGTATAGAACTCTATTAAGTTCAAACGTACTTACTCCGAGTCACATCACCCTAAAATAATGGTATTACACCAGCATTACCTGTAAGAGAAAAAAACATACATTAACAAAACTGAAAAATACTTTAAAACTAAAAAGCAAACTGACCAAAGATATACGAGAACAGAATTTCATAAAATGAGAGAAACCGCCCACTGCCTCAAGGGCGCAAGACGTGAAGGCTCAAAGGATGAGTAACGATTCACTTCGACTGAATAACCTAAATATTTCAAAAATTAACAAATACCAATCTCATTTCAAAATATGACTTTACCGAAGGTCAAGAATGCAACCACCATACGAGCAATGAATGATACACGTATCAGTACACTATCAAAGATAACAGCAAACACGATTGTAGTCTTACATACATGGACGTTCACGTTTCAATATCCACACTGCGTGCGTGTGCAGGCGCATACACCGATACGACTCAAAATACGAACTAAAAGGAATCCCACACACACACTCATACATATGTGTGCGCGTGTTAGCAGAGAAAATACGAGAGTTAGGTCACAGTTTACTGAAGTTATATGCCGTTTGTTTCTCCACGAAAAGAAATCGATTTTTTTTTTTTTTTTTGCTTTACAAGCCTTTTGTTTACAAAATTTTACTTTAGGAGTTAAATAATGCGTCTGAAATACATTTAGATATATGAGATATCGTTCGCTTATATCAATACCCCATGGGTTGTCGTGTGAAATGTGGACTTTCAAAATATGACAACACATCTGGACCTTGTTGATTCTGGCCCTTGTTACCGGGAAATTGTTTTAAATACAATACTCATTCACAGACTAATACTTTAAGACCATGAAAGCCCAAAACTCGGTGCTCATAACAAAATCAAACATAAGCTGGAAAAAGAAGTTAGATGGCAGTAGGATGTACTGAAACACATGTTTCTAAACAACTTAACCATAAAAACCTAATAACACCTAGTATTTAAAAAGGTACATCAAGTGAACAAAATAAATTGTGGCTACCACTGGGCTACTATAATTATGATAATGATAACAACAATAACAATAAATAATAGTAATAATAAATAGATTAAACAGATTAACACAGCATAAAGGGGACAGGAAGAAAGGCAGTAAAGTGACGACCCACGCCTGGACAAGAGCAGACCTTACCACGACTTTAGGAAGAGGCCCATAGAGAACGAACTGGTTGACCAAAATAAAGCTTATCATTCTGAGAAACCGAAAGGAATCGAAGTCTTTCGACAAAGAAAAAAGGCAACAGAACTAAACGAAGGGGAGACAAAGGGTGGATATAATCTCAGACAATGACCTTCATCGCTAAGTATAAATTTTAGCGCAGCACAACGTACAGTTTCAGAGAAGAGTTCCAGAGCAGTGTATCTACTTTTCGTTTTGTTTCGTGTCGCGAGTGTGAAAGGGGCAGGATATCAACTAGAATGAAAGATTCAAGAAACTAATATAGCATAAAAACAAAGAATGGGGAACACGCATCTCTTTGCTTTCACAAGGCAAGCCTTTCGTGGCACTGAGTGCCAACCATGATATCAAAGTACGTTTTGTAAGCGTGTGCGTGCCCAGGAATCGTTGGCGTGGTGGCAGACTGAGTATGCAAGGGCCACAGTGATACGGAGAGGGTGAAGAGGTGGTATGACGTAGGGGAGAGGATGGGAGGTATTGCGTAGAGAACTCCAGAGATATACTGAAAGGTGAACTGGACCTGACCCTGCTTGCCGTATCACAAAATTGAAGCGTTTTATTTGGACTGAATGTTTGGGGGCGTGGTTCAACTTTCATTTTTTCCTTTTTCTCTGTATGTAAGATTCAAAAGTTTACTAAGAGCCTCTTTCGTCTTTTCCTCCATTTCATGAGAAACAAATATTGGACCACTGGCACTGAAAGACAGAATAAAAGAATCCAGTCAAACAAAGAAGCAACAACACAGAGCGAGGAGTAACGCCCGTGGTGGAATGGCACGTGCCACAATGAGCGACGCAACTCCTTGCCACAGCAAACACAACCCAGATTAACGCAGAATCATGGGCTTATTAAGGAGTCATACAAAACCCCTAACCAAGAGAGAGAGAGAGAGGGGGGCAGAGAGTGGGAGATTGAAAGGAAAACAGTCGAACAAATTATGTACTTACAAGCAACCAAATTTCAGATGTTCAGAAGCCATCTGGAAATTATTGTAAAAAATAAACATGTCTTCAATTTTAGGTCTTATACTACCAGGAAACCACAGCCATACGAATGACACACAACGTTAACACAACGTTATTCACTGAATTGTTCATAACGAGGCAGCGTAACTGCTATACATATTTTGATCACCTTCATGACTTTGTCCGTTTTATTCATCATATAAAAAAATACAAGATATCATATAATGAATATCTTGGTTTTTGTGTCACATAAAAAAGCCCAGTGCTATCTAAGAAAGGCAAGTGCGACTCACTGATGGTAATTCTTTATTAATACTGCGTTTCAAACATCGTTAGTAAATATGTAAACAGTCTCTCAAGGGCTTCAAACCAGCAGAATTTTTATATTATGACTTGGCATCACAACAACTAGGCCACTGAAGTCTATGAAAAGAAGTGACTTCCTCTAACACTCACGAAGATGTAGCAATTGTAACGAACCTACGTACGTTCTCAATAGTCCAGCAAATGGTAACAAAACAAACCTGCTTAAAAACGTAGGATGAATTGCTTACTCGAGTCTGCTAACAATCATGCCCACAGCCACGAATAAGCTCCCAAGCACTGAGAGTAATGCACGGTTAGTTTTAAAAAATGGATCCTTATCAACGATCCTAAAATTTGAAAAAGATTGTTAAGAGCTTCCTCTCAATCAAGATACAAATACTATTACTAAACAGAGATTCATACCTAACCACGAAGTGAACTTGGAGGGAAATGGCAAAAGAAAATTTCTCATGTCTACGCATACAGAGATGTGTTCATTAACTTCCCTTCTTCATTGTGAACAACATTCTTGAAAGTACAACACTCTCAAAACTATAAAAAGCTAAAATAAAGCAATATGTAGAGACAATGTCGGTGATGTTTACTGCTGTAACGACACTGATTTTCATTAAGTTCCATTACCAGCTGAGCATCCAACAAACAATTACAATAATGGTATCTTAAAACCCAAATCCCACGCTCTCGTACCTCTTCACAACGGTGATTTTGCTCGATAGATAAATCTGGTCTCCCACAATGATACAGAATTAGGCAATTCATATACCATCCCGTACACTCTTACTTCTCTTCCATCCTTACTTTTTAACTAAGACTTCCATAATAAAAAGGAAGTCAATATAATACTTCAGGTAAAAGTATGATATAAGAGCAAGAAAAATGTGCACGCTTTTTCTCAAACGTTTCAGTTCTACTGGTTTTAAGCACAGGCAGCGGAACAGGTGGGGACTTCTTGCAGGGTGTGAAAGTCACCAATGGCAGCAGAGCATCCACATTCTGATGCGATATTCCAGTCACTCTGTGAACTATCAGAAGGCCTTTACACCGTATTTTGGGGAACAGTGGACGTTAAATCCAAAATATACAACGGTAATTTAAAGGACTGGGCACCACTGACAAGCTTTTTTTTTTTTACTTTTTCACTGACTTTTTTGAATTTCATATATTCATCTTTTGTTCAATGAAGTGTGCCTGTGGCAAAATACATACAGCCAATGTTAGCGAAACCAAGGGCTATGGCATAACCTTTGCACCACGCCTTTCCAAAGTTTTAGGATCCCTTGCATAAGTGTGAATTAAATTACACTATATGTGGCTTGCGCATTTTTTCCCTTCCCATAAGGATTAGCATAAGGAAATATGTTAGGGTGGTTTGTTGATGCAGAAATTCGCAATAGCATATGGCACTAAAAGGATTTAATAATTCAGAGATCATGAGGAAATCAAGAAAAGGATGAGTTTCGTCCTTACTAGCCTCACTGTGAAGTGTAGAGTGGGATACACACACACACACACACATATAAATAAAACATCACACAATCTAGGGAATCTGTGATTATTTACATTCACACGCACACAGACGGAAACCCCATCTTACAGTTTAACTCTGTCACTCAAGTGTCGTTCGTAAACTTCCAAAATTTGAAGAGAATACTTACTACGCAATAAGCTGAGAAGTATGATGAACTTCTTACGTAACGAGTTCGTGCCCTTTTCTAACGGAAAGGTCACCACGAGCCTAAGTATAAACGCAGGCTCAAGTAACCAACAAAGAGAAAACTTCCAAAGGAAAGCAAACAAAAGAAGACAAACACTGCAAGAGAGGCAACAGCAGCAAGCCTTTCTTCACTAGTGGCCACAAGCTACAATATTCACTTACGAGAAAAATCTGTTGATTTACACAGTGTTATAATAATGGTGATTCAAAAGAAGGGAGATGAAACTGTGCTGTTCGAGTTTAGGTTAACCTCACTACTCAAAGTTTTGGTTAATTTCGCGACTGAAAGTTTATGTTAATTCCGCGATTATAAAAACCAAAATAATAAACCACCTCCAAGTAGTTATCGATTTGTGTCAACTTTGTTGTTCATCAGTATAAAATACAATAAATTGTCATTTATGAGTTATGCCACCCTCCCCCTCTATTCCGACTACCATGGGGTGCTAATTTCTTAGTTATATGCTCTCTCTCTCTCTCTCTCTCTCTCTCTCTCTCTCTCTCTCTCTCTCTCTCTCTCTCTCTCTCTCTCTCTCTCTTATAGAATTTTTTAAAACGTTACTTCCTAGAAAAACTGCTTGAAAGCAGTTGTAACCTTTTCCTCAGATTGATATTCATGCTTTTATGGCTGCAAACAAATTTCCATCCATTATCATCATCTGCAAATCCCATTAAAATAAGGATCTTCCTCTATCTACCGCCTTTGGTGTACAGTACATGCCTTCCGAATGCACGCAGATAACGCATCTCAGAGCGTCAGCATCTTTGGTATGTAGCCTTGCGGGGTTCTTTCGCTTTCACGACCCTTAAAATGCCTCGGTCATCCTGGAGAGGTATATTTGGCTGCTGCTGATCCAACGTTTAAAAGACTTTGATGCTGCCTAAAATGGCCAGGGTCCTTCTACATCATTTAAGTCATTTCTTAGCAACATTTCTTTGTATGACTATATATCGTGCTTACTATTTCCTTGAAAATTTCGCTATTCTTTCTTTTAGCTTCCATTCTCCTTTGTCATTTATGGGCGAATATTCTATCCTGGAAATTGTTACGCAAGAAAGTGTTACCATTATGAAAAATGATAAACTCAAAACCGCCAATAATAATATTTCTAATGTAATAATTCGATTTAGCAAGCTTTGCATATCTCGTGGTGTTTAGTAGATGAAATCAGCATCATCCGCACATTGTAAATTTGCCAACTTGCTGTCGTTACTACAATCTTAGCATTCTCTTAAACCTCTCTTCTCATTATGAAATCGGCGAGAAGGGCAAACAACAAATGTCACGTAACATTTCCGGGTAGCACCCCGCTACTTACTGCAAACATTAACTTTGTTTCTCTTTTGTTAATGGTCAATTTCATCTTCTTTTATATATATTTAACAGGAATGTTATAGTGACACAAAACCTTCCACTATATTAGTATGTGGATGCGGTCTAACGCCCTTTTCTGACTGTTCACCTCTAATCATTTATGAAGTTCTTTTTCCAGCCTACTGAGGATTTTTCACCACAACTGAAGTAAGTTCTATTGTTGATACAAAGTCTGATCACCTTTCCTTATTATTTTTTCTATGAATCACAGTTCCCAATCATCAAGCTTTGTTTTCTCATTTCATATTCTTCAAAACAGTGTAGTTATTATGCAAGGCGACTACATTTTCAGCAAAGATTACCTCTGCAGTGTTTCCATCATAACCCGTAGCTTTCTATTTCCATTTCCAGTGAATCTTGATTACCTATTCCATTTCAAATACATTGAATTCAGTAATTAACACATTCAGGTCTTCTTGGCTGCTTGTAACACAAGAAAAAAAAATCACTCATATCTGTCATTGGTGACCTTAGAAACGTTCCATCCAGCGTTGTCATTCTTCTTTTATAATGTTATTGGCGTAGCTCTCCTCTGGATATCTATTTTCTTCTTCTTCTTTTCACCCACGGGTATTCCGTTGTTGATTTTGAGGACTACCCTATGACCAATACGTCTCCTGAATAGACGCCTGTTTTTCCAGTACTCTTATTTTCATCTTCCCCCTGAGGTTTTTCTACAATTACATTCTGTTCTTGGCTATTCTTTATGGTATCCCCGCTCTCATCAACATCCAAGGTTTCTGCTTTTCCTGAATAAATATACACATTGCTCCATCCACTCTCTCCTTCCCAGTTACTTTGCATCATGATTCACAATGTCGATTGTACTTTCAGGCCTACCTACCGACAAAGTTCATATATTTCTTTCCTGGTACACTTGTCAAATTCAATTTCTTGTGGCTTTATACAAAGGAATTTCTCTGGGGGGAACCCACCCATTGTGATTTTTTAAAAGCAGAATATAGTAGACCAATCAGCAAACAAAGATCTTTCAATTCATCAGTGCCAGCTGAAATGAATTACAGGCTGAAAAAATGAAGGAAAAAATGCAACTTTATAGACAAATGCGAAAAATTTTTTACATGTTAAACTACAAAAAAGTAAAAAAAAAAAAAAAAAAAAACACAAACCATGCCAAAGTATATCCCAATGTCTCAAAGTTTGTCGCTTCTATATGCAACCACAAGTAGTTTTCAGTGAAAATCCCTATAAATCAGCTTCAGTTACTTTTTACAATTTCACGAACTCTGTCAAAGAGCCTCGTCACAGATGAATCTCTGATACTGTTTCCAGCTCAGTGCGGATGCAAGTGTTGCTAAATGGCACAAACAGCGTCACTTCAGGCTTTACAGTTTCTTCGAAATCGGAATAGGAATTTACACTTTACAACGTATCCGGTTTTTTTTTAAGGAGTATATACCCCATGGCGTTTAGTCTACATATACTCGGAGATCCATAAGCGAGTGAAACAATAAAATTGTTTGAAATGTTAAGATGTGTCTTCTTTCCGTTATTTCGTGTCCTGAAAAAGTGGACTGTCAAAATTATTTGTCAGATAATGTTTAAACAAGCGGGCCGTTGCAGATTTTTGTTTCTGTTGCCTTCCGGTTCATCCTCCTCCGTCAATATCACACTTTCAGATTTCATGAAAATTATGTTAAAAATATCCGACTTCCAACCTTAGTCACTCAGCATTATTTCAATAATGTATTGAGGATTAATGTTTTCATCCGTTTTATCTTGCCCTGATTATCACCCAGCATTATTTCAATATTGTATTGAGAATTAATGTTTTCATCCGTTTTATCTTGCCCTGATTATAATCAGGGCAAGATAAAACGGATGAAAACATTAATCCTTAATACATTATTGAAATAATGCTGGGTGACCAAGGTTGGAAGTCGGATATTTTTAACATAATTTTCATGAAATCTGAAAGTGTGATATTGACGGAGGAGAATGAACCGGAAGACAACAGAAACAAAAATCTGCAACGGCCCGCTTGCTTTAAACAAATTACAGTATTGTTATTGTTGGCCTACTTTTTTCACAAAACGAAAAACAAAAATCTAAAAAAGAAAAAAAATTAAATCTGTAATTAGAAAACAGGAAAACAGTCTACTGACCGGCTTTACGTCAGTGACTACAATCAATACTGAAAAGGACACGAGATTTCTGTCAGGATCCCTACACCAATCAATAAATCAATTTCTGTCTGTGGCAGCTTACGCGACCACCAATAAACTGATTAAAAATCGAGAAAAGCTGAATTACATTCCTGATATCTCTCAAACTGAAATTATCAATTAGGGGACGTTCCCATAGGAACTGGGACAGCAATTTCCCCTCTCTCTAAAGAAGAAAGCTTGTTTCAATATAGACACTCTTGAAGGACAAGCTCAGACTGATCCACTCTCAGCTATGCTCAGTCTATTTTACCGAGGGGGCTGACGTAAGGTCACAGCCCAAACTTGCGCAGCAAAATCTTCCAGTTCGTTGCAGGCACAGTTTTAAACGTTCTATAAACACCGTTAGATTAATTTAAGGCTTTTGTACTGATTTGAGTATCTCAAATTATGACATGTGCTCAAAAGCAAAGTATATTTTTTAATGGCATTTAGCGAAAAATCACGGATTTCTTGTATCATTTTCACTCAGGGGCCAAACAAATATCTTTATTCGACTTTTTAAAATAAAAAAAAATGTTACTTTTGAAATTAAATATGCGAGGTTTAAGCAACTTCGAAGCACTGTAAACAATCTCCCATTTGAATATAATGGACTCCGGTGAGGATCTTGGGCCACCCATGATGAAAATGGGTTTACGGCTCCTTCATGACAGACCCCTTAATCAATTCCTAGCCTTGACCCGAGATAGGCGATCGGAGATGTGGCAACACTGTGCCACATTTCCCTTGATTACGATTGAAGAGTAATATAAGACAGTAACCATTATAACCATTACAAACTGGCTATTATGATCACATATGAATTTATTTATTCAGTCCATTAATGAAATACCTCACTATTCATAATTAAATTTTCCATTAGAATGAAAACGTCAGCACCACTCGTAAACGGCACTAATCCAGCTTCAACCGTCACTCTGAAGTAGCCAGAGTGTATTCCTCCTCAGCGTTTACTGGTTAACACAGGTAGGTCCAAAGAGCAACTAAGCAACGAAGCGTGACGTCAACGAACCTAACCTGTACAAATCTTGATGAAAATTATTTTGACAAAATAAGATGTAAAAAATAAAATATGAAAAAACCAAACAGTACTAACAGTAGTAAGAGTTAAGGTGCTAACAGTGGTATGAGTTAAGATGCTAACAGTGGTAAGACTTAAGGTGCTAACAGTGGTAAGAGTTAAGGTGTTAACAGTGGTATGAGTTAAGGTGCTACCACTGCTTTACATACTGACCTTGACTGTTAAGTTATGACATTACCACCTCCCTACATAATTATTATTACTGATATCCACAAAGTGCACAAACTCATGGAACAAGTAGGGTACTAAGTAAATTGCCATTAAGTGCATAAAAAAGAAAAGGGATACTATTAATATGATGACAGCAAAACATACAAGTAAATATGAGCTCAACTAAATACTGGTTTTCACAGCTGCATGGCACTTTGCAATCACCCATGCACTTCGCAAGCACATTGAAATCACTCTTACAGTCTTACTTGATAAAAAAAATTGCATGCATGAAGGAGACCGAAGAGACACTACAAGCAAACGAACGGCAGCACAACAATCGGTATGAAGGGCTGTTTCGCAAGTCACTCTGCCCTTAAACATCACCAACTCATAACCCCAAATATCTGATTCGACTTGCTTGAATGACAGGTGAATCAGGTGGCATTAATTCTAAATATGCACTATAAACAAATTCCCAAGTGTTCTACCGTTGAAACACATGACTACGAAATATGTTACGTGTGGGTCCACTTGTGATACGCTGTCAAGTATATCAAATGAGCAAATGACGTCATATACTTTATAAAATCATGGTTCCCATAAGTATATTAAGTGATAAAACTACCAATGACCAGCAACTAAAAAACATTCAAAATATATAACAGGTAAAACAATAGATGTCTGAAGGATAGAATGCTTAGAAAATGAACAATGGTGGAGATAAGTGTTCTATTCCAGACTGAAATTATGACAGGAGTGCCGGCGACACTTTAATCATCTCGTAAAAGATGATGACACAACAGGTGTCGATAGAAACGATCTTTGATACCATTCAAAATCAAAATATTGGACAGACAAAGGAAACATCTGTCAATATCTGATATTATATGCTCGAGATTAAATAAATGACGGCTGTATTAAAATGTAGGAATGAAACATTTATTACATGTCTAATGTCTAATCTAGTGATCTGTTGAAACATCTGTGCCGTAATAAGGAAGACTATAGAATTCATGTCCCATTAAGAAATTTCTAAAAGTCAGATCTCAATAACAACTGACATGTTTATTACAATAATGTCTCTTCAAGATGACTGCTGTTCAGTCAAGTCCCTTTAAGACCAATTATAGAGTAAACGCTACAATATGACGTCGTTCTAAAAGAATGTCCTGTAACTGATCGGAACGTCTTATATTCGAAGAAAATACAAAAGAAAGAATTTCAGATGGAATGGAATTTAAAAGAAGTGTTAATAAAAGACTTTGGGATGTTTATGAATGACAAGAAAAATCGAGAAGGGCGACCCAGATGGGACAGAAGGGAAAATAAAGTACCTCGACGTAATAGCCTAAGCAGACACAGGATGAGTAAAACACCCCGAAAATGATTCACATGGCAAGAGAGAGAGAGAAAAGGATGAAAGTTCATTATTATTATTATTATTATTATTATTATTATTATTATTATTATTCAATATATGCTACCATTCATATTAAAAAACGACAAACACATTACTTAACCATACGAATCAAACTTTCCGCAAAGGCAAAGGCCATATTTCAAAAGAAAGGGAAGAACAGCTCCCAGTCATCAATGAGACATCCCCCGTAGCTGTAAGGTGTGACCAGAACCCATTAAGCTTCCACCAGCACTACCATTATAACCATCATAATCGTTATAATAGCCCTCCCCTCATCACATGAACGTCCTAAATCCTCCGCTGAATTATAAATGATGCGACTCGGCAACGCCACTCGCAAGAAAACTACCCCAGACAAAACCAGACAACGACGGATGGAAAGGTTGCCATAACTAATGCATTTCACTCACGATCACGTCGATCTCGAAGGACACACACACACACACACACGACATCTATATACTGTATATGCGGTATGCGCTCGCAAGCACGCACGCGCTCACACACACACTCACATAAATGTGTGTGCGTGTGTGTGCTTAATATAGCAACGAAGCCTCTGACTTGACACATTTCCACAATGTGAAGGAACCGAAAAGTTACAAGGGAATTGTGGTTATTAAACATTACATAAGCGTATGGTATAAAGTGACCGTCAGATTCCTCTGATCACTTTGTGAGCACCAGGTCCAGTTGGTCCAACTGGCTGGTAATACCTAGATTAAGGCCTCAAGCTTGAGGTACGAGAACCTGCTGCCTTGTAGCTTTACAGCTCTGTAGATAATGGCTATATCCATAATTACAAATTGTGGCCTTGTTCAGGAGGAGCACCAGCAATCATTGGCAGCGGGATGATGGATGAGGCTCAGGCGTTGAATGCTGCGTCTCCTGAGCTTCAACTCCGAACCTTGATGGATGTCGCTGGCCTCAGTCAGCTAGGAACTTTGCACTAAGAAACTTCCATCCTTGAGTGTGATTGGCCACTGAACCCTCCATGAATACTATCACTTACACGAACAGGCACAATTCAGAATGGATCCCAATCCCGAGCATATAGAGATGACAAAAAACCCCCGTTTATAAATACTAAGGATTATCTGAAAATAGGAAAGTGGAATGTAAGAACCATGAATATAACTGGAAATACTGAACAGGCAGAAAATTAATTTCAGAGATACAGACTTGACAGCTTAGCTTTATGCATGTCATGTTGCAAGGAAATAAAAAAAACAGATTGGAAAGAGCAAGGAAAGATAGAAAAGGAATAAGCATGAACCTAATGTCAAATACATAAAAAGGCAGTAACTGACTGGGCAGCAATGAGTCGCAATATGAGTATTAAAGTGTGCTAAGCACCAAATAATGAATTCTTCAAAGAAATAAAGAACTTTACAAATATCTGCAGAATGTTACAGATGAAATACCATAAAGAGATATGACAAATGTTGGTTAAATAAATACAAAAACTGGTAAGAACAATAAAGGGATGATGCATGTAGGGGGCAAGGAAGGCCTCCGAGAGACTGCGTACAAAAATAAATGTAATTTACTAGTCTTCTGCCACTATTATTTTGGTTATTGGAGATACTATTTTCAAACAAAAGGGAATCCATGAATACATACGGATATCTCTGGATGGCAAGCACAGAAATCAAACATCAATAGCTATCAACTGACAGAAAGTGAACAATGATGAATGTTAGGAGCTACAGAGGAGCAGTGATCACCAACTTGCCATTACCACACTGAAGCTAAAATTGAAAGCACACTTACAAAAAGAGTTCCAGAGTATCTAGGTTTCATACAGTAAGGTCTCTGAAACTCAACATCAAGCGACTTGCAACTGAATGTCGAAAGAGACTTGCGGTTTTAGAAACCTTGTCTAAGGAGGAACAGACAGTCGAAGAGAGCTGTTTTAACTTCAAGGATGTATCCAATCTGCTGAAAAAGTACTGGAATAAGGGGTAACAAGATAGAAAAATTGGAATTGGAAATGGCATATAAAATTTAGGTCATTCAGCCCTGAAAGGGAAATTGAGAGTCAAGGTGTGTTAAGGGTGTAACTGGCGAAAACCTCACAGTTGCACTTTGAAACAACTGTTAGCAGAGGGTGGAACGTAAGATGGAAGAAAGAGAACCAAGAAACAATAAAAAAATAAAAATAAAACGTACATGCAGACAAATTTCAGGGAGGGGGTGAGAAACACAAAGTAGAACGTGCTAAGTAATCAAGTCTAGGTAGTGAAATTAAACGAAGATCAATATGAGATGAGAGAGAATATTTAAGCAAAGAGGCTGATGATGCTAACTTTTGCCCTCCTCAATTATTTCATCAGGGAAATTAGTGGTTGGAGATGAATGGGAAGGTTGGGATTGGAGTAACGAAAATAACCTTATACTGTAAACCTACAATATGCAGGTTATGCTGTTTTCATCAGCAAAAGACCACATTCTTTACAAAGCTTGCTTAACAGATTGCATCATAAATCTAGTAATGAAAATCAAAATATATCTAGCTGAAGACAGGCAGCATACACAAAGGGATAAAATAAGATTAGATAGAGAAATAATTAAGGAGAATGAACCTTTAAGAAACAATGATGCCCAGTACAGGTTCTCCTGAATTGAAATGTAATGAAAATCTAAAACAAAGCCAATCAAACAATGAGCAGGCTGTCTATGACTTGGAATTCAACCAGACTGAAACTGCTAATGATACACAGATGGCAGAAGATAAAATCAGAAGTACCACAAGGGAAGTTACAGAATTTCCTTATGCAGATGAGGTCGCGATGAAATGGAGATGGCTTGGACACGTCACTGGAACAGCCTGAGAGATAGTAGCTGTTAATGTCTGCTGGGCTCTTTGAGCACCAGTAGAGTAGCAAGACCCAAACTTACTTGGAAGAGAACTAAAATTCTCGATTTCTTTCCACTTATTTGGGTAGGCTGGTGGCTACACATGAAGATCCTATGAAAAAACCCCTCCTCCAGGTTAGAGTGTCTACATCTGCTCTTCGTTTGGATTCAATGATTAGTGGTGATAAGCGTATCCCAGAAATGAAGCGAGATCGAGTAGTAACTAATAAGTATTATATATATGTATATACATATATGTATACACACACACACACACACACACACACACACACACACACACACACACACACACACATATATATATATATATATATATATATATATATATATATATATATATATATATATATATATATATATATATATATATATATATATATATATAATATTGTGACACCACCTTTATTTTGTAAATTATCCTCAACCAAGGTGGATGCAAACTTAACTATCATTCCCAATTAAATAACTTCGATAAAATTCTTTATGATTTGCAAGTAGGCAAAATTTTAAAATTACACATACTAAGCAAATTAAGCTATACGCTAGTTCCTTTAGTGCATAAAGTCTCAGTAAATTATTTAAATAAAAAACTTCAGTAACCTTTCCCGAATTAGGTGAATTTTACCAGGCGTTGGCAGCAGTGTGCATTCCGAGGTGAAATTGGCAACACTTGCCGAGATAAGACCAGAAATGGATTAAGTTGCCAACTGCAATATAATGCGACTGCCACTCGAACCAAAGCACGAAACCAAATGAATTTAAATGAAGGAAAACAGAAACGTCTCCAAACGACGCTCTCGAGCGCACCGACTGCAGCAGAGACTGACTTAGAAAATAAGAGGCTCGAAATGTAGTTTAATCACTTAATGGCGGTATTATGAGTTTAAAGTCCCCTCTATGGATGTCACGTAGCAAATCCACTTGTACTCCGGTCTCTGGGCGCAGTCATGTATCCCTCATCAGGGATCATCAAGTTAATGATCCAACTGCACACGAGGCAGGTAATTCGCATGTAATGTAAATGAAGCATTTCATATTGAAAACACAAACTATAAATGCTGTAAATCTCTCTCTCTCTCTCTCTCTCTCTCTCTCTCTCTCGCCGGCACTGAATCTTAGTAAGCTAACTCCCATCGTGTGAAACCTCATTTTAATATAGTCTTTCAAATATCCCCTTCTAAGCTCATTAATAAAACTGTATAATACACCCTACCAAATGCTAATCTTTCTCATATATACATATATTAGAACTTGTAAGTAATCAGAATCATCCTCATCATGGTCATCGTCACTACCTCGAACACCGCCTGACAGAAAGTGCTTCTGTACTCGTCTTGCCTGCGCTTCATCTTCCAAAGACCTCCACTCGTCTCCAGCCTCCTTTTGATAGTTTTCATCTAAGCAGTTCTGGGCCTTCCAACACTTCTGGTACCAACAGGAGCTTAGCTGACAATGAGACGTACTACTCTCCCAGGGGCTGCGCGAAAGGCATGCCAAAGTCATTTCCACCTACCTTTCTTCATTATTTTACCGACAATATTCTACTAAAAGCTTTATTCTCAAGCCGACAAAATCTTCTAGATATAGCTTCACTGTCATACCGTGATTCATGTCTGCACAAAAATACAGACTGTACTGCACTTGTGCAAAATCTTAACCTCCTAAGTAATTTCATTCTATTTGAGTTCCAACTCTTATTCAGTCTCCTATTGTCTGAGTTGCCTTTTTAGTTGCTTCACTAAACCTATTGTCTGAGCTGCCCATTTAGTTGTTTAGTTGTTTCACTAAACCCCTTATTCAGACTCCCATTATCTGAGCTGCCTTTTCAGTTGCTTCACTAAACTCCTTATTCAGTCTCCTATTGTCTGAGCTGCCTTTTTAGTTGCTTTACTAAACTCCTTATTCAGTCTCCTATTGTCTGAGCTGCCTTTTTAGTTGCTTTACTAAACTCCATATTCAGTCTCCTGTTGTCTGAGCTGCCTTGTCAGTTGATTCACTAAACTCCTTATTCAGCCTCCCATTGTCTGAGCTGCTTTTTTAGTTGCTTCACTAAACTCCTTATTCAGCCTCCCATTGTCTGAGCTGCTTTTTTAGTTGCTTCACTAAACTCCTTATTCAGCAGTCTGAGCTGCTTTTTTAGTTGCCACTAAACTGTATTCAGCCTCCCATTGTCTGAGCTGCTTTTTTAGTTGCTTCATTAAACTCATTCAGTCTCCTGTTGTATGAGCTGCCTTTTCAGTTGCTTCACTAAACGCCTTATTCAGTACCCTATTGTCTGAGCTGCCTTGTCAGTTACTTTACTAAACTCCTTATTCAGTCTCCTATTGTCTGAGCTGCCTTGTCAGTTGTTTCACTAAACTCCTCATTCAGTCTCCTATTGTCTGAGCTGCCATGTCAGTTGCTTCACTAAACTCCTTATTTGGTCTCCCATTGCCTGTGCTGCCTTGTCAGTTGTTTCACTAAACTCCTTATTCAGTCTCCTATTGTCTGAGCTGCCTTTTCTGTTGTTTCACTAAACTCCTTATTCAATCTCCTACTGTCTGAGCTGAGTTTTCAGTTGCTTCACTAAACTCCTTACTCAGTCTCCCATTGTCTGAGCTGCATTTTCAGGTGTTTCACTAAACTCCTTATTCAGTCTCCTATTGTCTGAACTGCCTTTTCAGTTGTTTCACTAACTCAATATTCAGTCTCCTATTGTCTGAGATGCCTTTTTAGTTGCTTCACTAAACTCCTTGTTCAGTCTCCCATTGTCAGTTGTTTCACTAAACTCCTTATGCAGTCTCCTATTGTCTGAGCTGCCTTTTCACCTGTTTAACTAAACTCCTTATTTAGTCTCCTATTGTCTGAGCTGCCTTTTCAGTTGCTTCACTAAACTCCTTACTCAGTCTCCTATTGTCTGAGTTCCTTTTAGTTGTTTCACTAAACTCCTTATTCAGTCTCCCATTGCCTGAGCTGCCTTTTCAGTTGTTTCACTAAACTCCTTATTCAGTTTCCTACTGTCTGAGCTGCCTTTTCAGTTGTTTCACTAAACTCCTTATTCAGTCTCCTATTGTCTGAGCTGCCTTTTTAGTTGTTTCACTAAACTCCTTCTTATTCAGTCTCCTATTGTCTGAGCTGCCTTTTTAGTTGTTCCACTAAACTCCTCATTCAGTCTCCTACTGTCGAGCTGCTTTTTCAGTTGCTTCACTAAACTCCTTATTCAGTCTCCTATTGTCTGGGCTGCCTTGTCAGTTGCTTCACTAAACTCCTTATTCAATCTCCTTTTTGTCTGAGCTGCCTTGTCAGTTGCTTCACTTCTTCTTCTTCTTTAACGTGCTTTTTCCCATTTTTGTATGGGGTAAGCACCCTTGCCTTCTTTTGCTTCACTAAACTCCTTATTCTGTCTCCTACTGTCTGAGCTGCCTTGTCAATTGTTTCACTAAACTTTTATTCAGTTCCTATTGTCTGAGCTGCCTTGTCAGTTGCTTCATTAAACTCCTTATTCAGTCTCCTATTGTCTGAGTTGCCTTGTCAGTTGCTTCACTAAACTCCTTTTTCGGTCTCCTGTGAGCTGCCTTTTTAGTTTTTTCACTAAACTCATTATTCAGTCTCCTAAACTTGCTTCACTAAACTCCTTATTCAGTCTCCCATTGTCTGAGCTGCCTTTTTTCAGTTGTTTCACTAAACTCCTTATTCAGTCTCCTATTGTCCGACTAAGTTACTTCACTAAACTCCTACCCAGTCTCCTATTGTCTGAGCTGCCTTTTCAGTTGTTTCACTAAACTCCTTATTCAGTCTCCTATTGTCTGAGCTGCCTTTTAGTTGTTTCACTAAACGCTGCTATTGTTATTCAGTACTAAACCTTCATTGTCTGAGCTGCCTTGTCAGTTACTTTACTAAACTCCTTATTCGGTCTCCCCTATTGTCTCCTATTGTCTGAGCTGCCTTGTCAGTTGTTTCACTAAACTCCTCATTCAGTCTCCTATTGTCTGAGCTGCCATGTCAGTTGTCTCCTGAGGTCTCCCATTGCCTGAGCTGCCTTGTCAGTTGTTTCACTAAACTCCTTATTCAGTCTCCTATTGTCTGAGCTGCCTTTTCTGTTGTTTCACTAAACTCCTTATTCAATCTCCTACTGTCTGAGCTGAGTTTTCAGTTGCTTCACTTCTCCCATTGTCTGAGCTGCATTTTCAGTACTAAACTCCTTATTCAGTCTCCTATTGTCTGAACTGCCTTTTCAGTTGTTTCACTAAACTCATTATTCAGTCTCCTATTGTCTGAGCTGCCTGCCTTTTTAGTTGCTTCACTAAACTCCTTGTTCAGTCTCCCATTGTCAGTTGTTTCACTAAACTCCTTATTCAGTCTCCTATTGTCTGAGCTGCCTTTTCACCTGTTTAACTAAACTCCTTATTCAGTCTCCAATTGTCTGAGCTGCCTTTTCAGTTGCTTCACTAAACTCTTTACTCAGTCTCCTATTGTCTGAGCTCCTTTTTAGTTATTTCACTAAACTCCTTATTCAGTCTCCCATTGCCTGAGCTGCCTTTTCAGTTGTTTCACTAAACTCCTTATTCAGTTTCCTACTGTCTGAGCTGCCTTTTCAGTTGTTTCACTAAACTCCTTATTCAGTCTGCTATTGTCTGAGCTGCCTTTTTAGTTGTTTCACTAAACTCCTTATTCATTCTCCTATTGTCTGAGCTGCCTTTTTAGTTGTTTCACTAAACTCCTTATTCAGTCTCCTACTGTCGAGCTGCTTTTTCAGTTGCTTCACTAAACTCCTTATTCAGTCTCCTATTGTCTGGGCTGCCTTGTCAGTTGCTTCACTAAACTCCTTATTCAGTCTCCTTTTGTCTGAGCTGCCTTGTCAGTTGCTTCACTTCTTCTTCTTCTTTTAACGTGCTTTTTCCCATTTTTGTATGGGGTAAGCATGATGCCTTCTTTTGCTTCACTAAACTCCTTATTCTGTCTCCTACTGTCCGAGCTGCCTTGTCAATTGTTTCACTAAACTCTTTATTTAGTCTCCTATTGTCTGAGCTGCCTTGTCAGTTGCTTCATTAAACTCCTTATTCAGTCTCCTATTGTCCGAGTTGCCTTGTCAGTTGCTTCACTAAACTCCTTTTTCGGTCTCCTATTGTCTGAGCTGCCTTTTTAGTTTTTTCACTAAACTCATTATTCAGTCTCCTATTGTCTGAGCTGCCTTTTTAGTTGCTTCACTAAACTCCTTATTCAGTCTCCCATTGTCTGAGCTGCCTTTTCAGTTGTTTCACTAAACTCCTTATTCAGTCTCCTATTGTCTGAGTTACCTTTTCAGTTACTTCACTAAACTCCTTACCCAGTCTCCTATTGTCTGAGCTGCCTTTTCAGTTGTTTCACTAAACTCCTTATTCAGTCTGCTATTGTCTGAGCTGCCTTTTTAGTTGTTTCACTAAACTATTTATTCAGTCTCCCATTGTCTGAGCTGCCTTGTCAGTTGTTTCACTAAACTCCTTATTCAGTCTCCCATTGCCTGAGCTGCCTTTTCAGTTGTTTCACTAAACTCCTTATTCAGTCTCTTATTGTCTGAGCTGCCTTTTCAGTTGTTTCACTAAACTCCTTATTCAGTCTCCTATTGTCTGAGCTGCCATTTCAGCTCTTCACTAAACCCCTTATTCAGCCTCCCATTGTCTTAGCTGCCCATTTAGTTGTTTCACTAAACTCCTTATTCAGTCTCCCATTGTCTGAGCTGCCTTGTCAGTTGCTTCACTAAACTCCTTATTGAGTCTCCCATTGTCTGAGCTGCCCTGTCAGTTGTTTCAATAAACTCCTTATTCAGTCTCCTATTGTCTGAGCTGCCTTTTTAGTTGCTTTACCAAACTCCTTATTCAGTCTCCCATTGTCTGAGCTGCCCATTTAGTTTTTCACTAAACTCCTTATTCAGTCTCCCATTATCTGAGCTGCCTTTTTGGTTGTTTCACTAAACTTATTCAGTCTCCTATTGTCTGAGCTGCCTTTTCAGTTGTTTAACTAAACTCATTCAGTCTGCTATTGTCTGAACTGCCTTTTCAGTCGCTTCACTAAACTCCTTATTCAGTCTGCTATTGTCTGAACTGCCTTTTTAGCTGTTTCACTAAACTCCTTTTTCAGTCTCCCATTGTCTGAGCTGCCTTTTTAGTTGTTTCACTAAACTCCTTATTCAGCTCCCACTGTCTGAACTGCCTTTTCAGCTGTTTCACTAAACCCCTTATTCAGTCTCCTATTGTCTGAACTGCCTTGTCAGTTGCTTCACTAAACTCCATATTCAGTGTCCTATTGTCTGAACCACCTTGTCAATTGTTTCACTAAACTCCTTATTCAGTCTCCTATTGTCTGAGCTGCCTTGTCAATTGTTTCACTAAACTCCTTATTTGGTCTGCTATTGTCTGAGCTGCCTTGTCAGTTGCTTCACTAAACTCCTTTTTCAGTCTCCTATTGTCTGAGCTGCCTTGTCAGTTGCTTCACTAAACTCCTTTTTCAGTCTCTTATTGTCTGAGCTGCCTTTTTAGTTGTTTCACTAAACTCCTTATTCAGTCTCCTACTGTCTAAGCTGCCTTTTCAGTTGTTTCACTAAACTCATTATTCAGTCTCCTATTGTATGAGCTGCCTTTTTAGTTGCTTCACTAAACTCCTTATTCAGTCTCCCATTGTCTGAGCTGCCTTGTCAGTTGTTTCTGTAAACTCCTTATTCAGCTTCCTATTGTCTGAGCTGCCTTTTCAGTTGTTTCACTAAACTCATTATTCAGTCTCCCATTGTCTGAGCTGCATTTTTAGTTGTTTCACTAAACTACTTATTCAGTCTCCCAATGTTTGAGCTGCCTTGTCAGTTGTTTCATAAACTCCTTATTCATTCTCCTATTGTCTGAGCTGCCTTTTCAGTTGTTTCACTAAACTCCTTATTCAGTCTGCTATTATCTGAGCTGCCTTTTCAGTTGCTTCACTAAACTCCTTATTCAGTCTGCTGTTGTCTGAACTGCCTTTTCAGTTGTTTCACTAAACTCCTTATTCAGTCTCCCATTGTCCGAGCTGCCTTTTCAGTTGTTTCACTAAACTCCTTATTCAGTCTCCTATCGTCTGAGCTGCCTTTTCAGTTGTTTCACTAAACTCCTTATTCAGTCTGCTATTATCTGAGCTGCCTTTTCAGTTGCTTCACTAAACTCCTTATTCAGTCTGCTACTGTCTGAACTGCCTTGTCAGTTGCTTCACTAAACTCCTTATTCAGTCTCCAGTTGCTTCACTAAACTCCTTATTCAGTCTCCAGTTGCTTCACTAAACTCCTTATTCAGTCTCCAGTTGCTTCACTAAACTCCTTATTCAGTCTCCCATTGTCTGAGTTGCCCGTTTAGTTGTTTCACTAAACTCCTTATTCAGTCTCCCATTATCTGAGCTCCCTTTTTAGTTGTTTTGCTAAACTTCTTATTCAGTCTCCCATTGTCTGAGCTGCCTTTTTAGGTGTTTCACTAAACTCCTTATTCAGTCTCCCAATGTCTGAGCTGCCTTTTTAGTTGCTTCACTAAACTCCTTATTCAATCACCCATTGTCTGAGCTGCCTTGTCAGTTGTTTCACTAAACTCCTTATGCAGTCTCCTATTGTCTGAGCTGCCTTTTCAGTTGTTTCACTAAACTCATTATTCAGTCTCCTATTGTCTGAGCTGCCATTTTAGTTGCTTCACTAAACACCTTATTCAGTCTCCTATTGTCTAAGCTGCCCATTTAGTTGTTTCACTAAATTCCTTATTCAGTCTCCTATTATCTGAGCTGCTTTTTTGGTTGTTTCACTAAACTCCTTATTCAGTCTCCTATAATCTGAGCTGCCTTTTCAGTTGTTTCACTAAACTCCTTATTCAGTCTCCTATTGTCTGAGCTGCCTTTTCAGTTGCTTCACTAAACTCCTTATTCAGTCTGCTATTGTCTGAGCTGCCTTTTTAGCTGTTTCACTGAACTCCTTATTCAGTCTGCTATTGTCTGAGGTGCCTTTTTAGTTGTTTCACTAAACCCCTTATTCAGTCTCCCTTTGTCTGAGCTGCCTTTTCAGTTGTTTCACTAAACTCCTTATTCAGTCTCCTATTGTCTGAGCTGCCTTATTAGTTGTTTCACTAAACTCGAACACGAGTCAGCAGCGTCTATTGGCTACCATCGTTCCTATACATTTGAAAGACTCATCCTCATTTATCCTTTCTACATCTAATAAACATTTCAGGGGTACTCAGTTACTACTTCTACTTTCCATAGATTAATTAGAGTTGTGTTCGATCTCTCTTGATAACTGACGCACCTTACTAAGCAGGTTTGGTAAAGCTTGTGGTGTTTTCCTGATAAAGCAGCATATTCTGCGTAATGTAAGTCCATCGTCAACCTAATCTACGCATTCTCTCCTCAAGACCATTTTGCTTTCGTAAGCTTATGGTATATCAATCAACTAATCCACGGCCTATCTCTCATTCATGACAAAAAAAAAAAAAAAAAAAAAAAAAAAAAAACTTCCAAACACATCATTGTATTTTTCTTCTTATACTGTAAATTACCTTTTCCTGCTTTTGAGAGGTATTTCCCTCTTTTTCTTTTCACCCATGGATATTAATAATTCTGTGAGCAATCCCTAACACCACTGCCACTCCTTGAATACATAGTTTTGTCAACATCATCCGACTGTCTTTCTACATATTCTCTCCTATCTCTTCCTAACCTTCGATTCACTTCATTATCTCAACTTTGGTACTTCATACGTTTTACTCTGTACTCTTTAGCTTTCCCCTGTAATTTCTCTCTAATGTATCCCTGGTCTCATTAGACATCCAAGGTTTCCGTGCTGTTATCCCATATCCCAGTGCTTCTTTTTCTGCAGATTAATGTATATTCTAAAAGTCAGACCATTCCTAACTGACCATCTGTTCCCCTCAGACGTGGTTTCTAGACCAGAATTGCAAATCCACACCAGTTTCTCCGTCACATTTCTTGTTGAGTGCTTTTAATTTCAGCTTTACTGTACTCCAACATTCCTTGGTGTTCCTTTTCTCTCTCTCGATTGACAGCTGTGATAAATTTGGTTTTCATGACTGCCACCTGGAAATGTCGAAGTGTGCTTATGTAAACCCTTTTACTGGTCAAGAGCACCTCCAATTACCGAAACGCAGGCAGCACAAAAACTAATAAACTGCAGCCCAGTTTGATTTCCATTCTTTCCCATTATAGCTGAATTTCATATCTTTACTGTTCCTTCCTACTTTTGCATTCATATCACCAACAACTATTCTTATTCATATCACCAACAACTATTCTTATTCATATCACCAACAACTATTCTTATATCTCTTTAAGGTATTTCACCTAACACAATTCTGCAGTTTAATATAAATTCATATTTTGTATCTTCGGAGAGTTCATTCGTTGGTGCTTAAAACACTAAAATACTCAAATTGCACTGTCTTGTTTCCAAACTTGCCAGCAGCACTCCACTGCCGACTATTCCCCAGTCAGTCAGACAGCACTAGCAACAATAGTGGGAAAAAAGAGAACGCCTTTTTTTGTTTTAGTTTTTCTACAGCGAATAACTAATTTATTAACTCAAATCAGCTTTCGGACCCTCTAAACATGGTAAGAGTGCTTCCCAAAACCTCAAGACTTTCTGAATCAAATTGTTTTTGCGTAACAACTAAAATAAATAAATTATTTACAACTTTAAATTAACGAATATCCGCACAGCGTTGAGAAGAAAGTTAAACGGCTACGTGCACTGAAGTTCCATCGCTCGTTTGCAGACTTTGAAGAAATAAAGCTTTAACATCGTGGATGATAATCAACTAAATCTTTGGTGCGACTGGCAGCCATTTTCTGGGAAAAGGAACTATCAACGCTGGTTATCAGGAACCTGCTGTCAACAAAAATATAATTACAGAAACTATTCTCTCTCTCTCTCTCTCTCTCTCTCTCTCTCTCTCTCTCTCTCTCTCTCTCTCTCTCTTACTTGCCTTGTCCGATTATGCAAACGAATGAAACATCATTATGCATACGCTTGTATCTGGTTTCAAAACGATGTTTGTCAATCTATCTCATGCAACCCTCAAAATATTTTTCACCCTATAAGGTTCTTTTTTTTTTGTCACAGTAGCTATCTACAGATTCAAATGATCCTGATTTTCTTTTTTCAATTGATAGTTGCTCTTCACATCAAGGACTCTACGTACATTCGCATCTCTCCCTCTTGAATAAGTTACTTTTCTTCCTATAAATGACTATGGTCACCAAGAAATTAGACTTGGTGCACGTAAAGGGTTAAATCTAATATAATCACCGTTGACATCACACTGATTTTCGTTTTCACGCCTACACTGATAACCAGCTGTCTTAAAGATAACTGACCGATTTTTTATTTACTTAGAAAACACTTATTTCCAATAGTTAAAACTTTTGTTGATGTTCTCCATTTCCTAGATAATATCCTAGTTTGAAAATTTAAAAAGGAGAAATTTTAACTCAATTTTCATTTACAGAAAACGACAGCTTATAATGCTTAACATTTCTCCAGTACATTATGAAGCATCCTGTCTCATGAACGAACACTAACGCTTCATTACTTGATCTATACTAGAGAATGCATACCGCATAGCCTACCTCGTAAGTTCACTTTCTTTCAGCTATATCATCCAATATCGCGACCTCACTTTTACCAAACTATAACTGCGGAGAAACGTGAACAAAAATGTACTCGGGAAATCAATCAAGATTTAGGAAGAATCTTAACAACCTAAAATTTTTAGGGGAGTAATATTTACCATCCTCTGTAACACAAATTATATAAAAGTAAACCAAAAATTAATAATATATATATATATATATATATATATATATATATATATGTTAGTGGATATATATGTTTGTATGTAAGTATGTATGTATATATATATATATATATATATATATATATATATATATATATATATAGATAGAGAGAGATAGAGAGAGAGAGATATAGAGAGAGAGAGAGAGAGAGAGAGAGAGAGAGAGAGAGAGAGAGAGAGAGTTTCCAGGAAAAAGGCACAAACATATCTCATAAGACATGACAAAAAAATTGTCCGGAACTAACGTAAATTCCTGGCTATCCTCATTTCATTATCTCAAATTATTCTAATTCGAATGAACATACACTGAATTAACATCTGCATTCCACATCCCTAACTTTTGAACCCATGTCCAATAAATATTGGCCCATATGTTTTTCGCAACGTCGGTGATAACAGCATATTGGAAACCAGGAAAATTATCATCTTCTTTGAAAACAAGTTTATCTTTCTCGCTGCTTATCTTATCTCGCTTTGCCTGTGGCTGGCTCTGATGAATTTACGATTAAGTAAATCCTAATTAATCCTCTCAGTCATGATAAATACCATCGATCTGCAAAAATGAAAGAATATAATGGTTGATAAAACCTTAAAAAATCAACATAAATCGATATGATAGCAATCCAAAATGGGATTCATTTTTCCGTTTTTCAAAATTAAATAAAAAAACATGAAAAGTAATTAAAAACCTTCAGCACGTTGGGTCCACTGAGCGTTGCGAACATAGACCAAACTGCATTTTATTTCATGCTTCGGTACACATTATTTCTATGTTGACAACCTGTTTTAACGAAGTTTGAATCAAAATGAAATTTCTTTTTTGACTCACTGTTACTGGAGATGAAACTTATCCATTCATTTCTTCAATAATTCTGCTTTTCGTCAACAGCTGTACTTTCTCGACTTTGCTTTTCAATTAAGTCGAAAAGGAAAAATAAGTTTTGAAAATGTTATGCTTTGAATAATCATTTCACAACCACTTTTAACAATAACCAACTGTGTTTTATACTACCATTCCTTTAATTTTCCATCTGAAAATCACACCTTAAAAGGACAAAAAGAATAGATATCTACAAAACTATTCAACCTATTAACTATAAAACTGAAGACCTGATTCCAAAAACGTCAAACTACTTAGCCCGCAGAATTTTCTTCCATCATGATAACGCTTTTCACATTATATTGTATTTAAGAGAAATCAAAATCATCCAAATATATATATAAATATTCCACATCCTATATATAGTCCTGATCTTGCTATATATATATTTTTATATATGTTCCCAAAACTCATATAACACTTAAGAGGAGTCCGTTTGAATGTGTGGATGCTATATATATGCCTATATTAACATGTGTGTCCACATAAAAACACATGAATAATGGCTCTGAACAAGAAGTTATTGCAGAAAGGAATAAATGTGGAAAAAAATGTGAAGAGTTAGACGACAGAATAAACAGAAAATTAGAGATGCTTGAATTTCCAAATCGATGGATTGAATATTTCCAACTGAACGTTTTTTAACTGTAGAGGACAGCTACTATGGGATTCAGAGCCGATGAAACATATATTTTATATATAACAACTTTTCTCCAAAGCATCGGATAAAAGTGAAAGTTGGCAAGTGTATACATTATAACCCTACCTAATTTTTGCAGAGTATTATTTAGTACCTAAGTTCGACAAACATATCTCATAGAGTACAAAAAATTGTCCGAACTAACCGAGAAAATCACAGACAAGGATCTTAAAACATTTCATTATCTCAAACGTATTATGACGTCGAATGAACATACACTGAATCTTTTAGTAAGCATTGAATGGATCCCTGCTTACAGTCTAGGCTTCAACATATTCGATAATGGCCACCAGGATATGTTTTGTCCCCGTCGGTTGATAACAAGATCTGCTGATTTTGCACAGCACGCCACATCTTACAAGAAAAAGACCCGAGCAAGATTTACTATAGCGTGAATAAGTTAATTATTTGCTATAGTGGGTAATGAGTTAATTTACCACCCCAGTAAATCCTAATTAATCTGTTGTTATGATAAATACCGACCTCTTCCTCTAGGTGGATGAAGACATTTCATAAATAAATTATAAAACCTAAAAATTAAACGTTTTATTTGTACAATCTACAAAATATTTATTCATTTTTCCAATTTTTTAAAATCCATACATCAATAAACATGAAAATCTGTTTAAAAACCTTAAGTAGGTAAAAGTAATAGCTTGACATCAAAATCTAACTCCACCATTACCTTTATTTGCATGCTTAGGCTATACATTATTAGGTGCTGTATGATATAAAACCTGCGACGGTAAAGAAAATTAGTATTGGGTTAAAACTGAAATAAAACAGTGGCGTTGACCTTTACACTATCCAACAATTGAAATTTATGAGATATCATTGCTTTTCATTTGAATTCTGCTTCTAGTGACCGCTCTTGCCTTGCTGCAAATTTGGCTTTGTCAAACCTAAGTCAACAAAACGGAAAAATAAGTTTTGAAAATAGATTATGACTTTGAATAATCATTATGTGGATGAACCATATACATTGAATTATTTGTAACCCAGTGACAATGCTCGTCAAGAAAATGGAAGAATTCTAATCTTTCCATCTTCCAAAATCACAACAAACTGCTGTCCAAGATGAAATCTACAAAATAATAATAATTAACTATATAATAATTATAATAATAATAATAATAAAATTATTGAGAATGCTTGAATTCCATCATTGAAACTATTGCTGAAACCTTGGATGGGCTTTAAATTAATTGTATCAATAAGTCATCAAAATCATCCATATCACAGTGAAGATACGTTTTCCTCATATATAAATTCTCTTCACTGTGTGTGTGTGTGTGTGACGTCATATTGAGCGTCATTATTGTGTGTGTGTCCACCCGCAATTTTGATGGCTAATGGCATAGGGTCTGAACAAGTTTTACTCTGAAAGGAATAAATTGAACTTAGAGAGAAAAAGTCTGAAGAGAAAATTAGGACGGTTATAAAATAAACAGTTTCCTTAGAGATGCTACCTTTATCCGATGGTCTGATAAAAGGTATTTCGGAAAAACGTTTTTCATCGGCTAGAATCCAGCTAGTAGTAGACATGCACAGCTGAATACCACGAGGATGGAAGCAGTTAATGTAAGTTTGAGGATACATGTGGAAGTGACTGTTGAGAATGTCAGTAAGATAATCAAAAGGCTGAAAAATGGAAAATACAAAGTCAATACGGTCATATGTGAGACACCGCAGTACAACAATGAAAGTGTGAATGAATGGCTGACCAGTGTGTGGAAGGTGCGTCTGAATGTGGGATGGATTCCAAGTAATGTATTCGAGGAATAATTGTTGCTTGTGTAAGAGTACAGGAACCACAAGCATTTACATAAACATGTGAATGTACATGGAGGGATTTGGGTGAAGAAAGTGGAATGGGGCAGGTAACAAAAAAGATTGAAAAGGGATGAACAAAAAGTTTAGACAAGGGAATGAAATGTTTTTTTATTAAACTGTTTTATTAGAAGTGTGAAAACAAAGAAAAAGACTAAGTGGCATAAGTGGACCTAGAAAAAGTTTATGACAGAACTGGTCATTGTGCAATGTGGAAGGTTTCCATAATGTATTTTAAAAGTGTGATGTGAGATAAGTAAATGGCTCTTTGATTGGATGTAGGATGCTTATGTTTTAAGATGAAACAGTGCTGACTGGGTACAGTGAAGGGAAGCTCCAGAAACTAACGAAAGAGCTTAAAAGTTTTAGCAAGAGGAGAGACTGAAGAATAAAAATAAAATGGAACAACAGTAAAGTTTTGGGAAAACAGAGACAAGGATGATGGAGCAAAAATGATTATATGAATAATGCAAGAATGGATGCAGTCTCATGGGTAAGTACTTGCAAGTAAATAAAACAGATATTGGAACAATAAAAGAACAGTGGCCCCATAACACAACTGTAGCAAGAAATGTAGCAAGATGTGTGTAAAAGATTTATAAGGAACTGGAATGCCTAAAGAGACCAACATAGGAATGTATGTGTAAGGAATCCAACATGGGAATGTACTGATTTGTTGAGCCAACACTCCTATATGGATACAAATTGTATATATTAAATGCAAATGAAAGAAGGGGTAAAAGATGTCGATCCATATAAAAGCTGCAGATTTGCCTTTATGAAGAGATGGATTAGTGTGGACTCCGATGGATCAGTCACGCGGAAAGAATGGGGGAGGATAGGTCGTAAAAGTCTAGCATTGAGAAGAAAAGGAAGATCTAGAAAATGCTGTTTAGATGAGTTGCAAGAGGTACTAGAAATAACGGACATATCCAAGAACTTCGAAGGTGAGTGCAAGATAGACGTGATGGTCCAGTACATCTATATGAAATTTAATGATGTGATGAAAAACCTTCGTACATGTATTGATATCTTTAGCAATCGACTTAGCATTTGAGAATAGAGCAGAGACCATTGCCTTGTTTTTCTCTGAAAGCCTAGGAAACGTAAATAAATAATATATATAATATATATTTAATATATAATATAATATACAATGTAATATATAATAAAAAATATTATATATAATATATATATTATATATTCAAATACTTGGACAAACAAAAAATTGCCATTCGCTTCCCTTTTTAGAATCCCTCCATATTAAACAACAATCACCAACACTCAATAGCCAAACCACCTCTGTTCCATTGTTCATTGCATAGTTTGCTTTTTTCTTTTTTCTTTTTTCCTCTCACCATTTCACCCTCTTCCATTTGCAGTCTTCTAACTCGCCCAGTTGTCATTTAACTACGACATGAACAGTAGGTTCTCCAGTATTTTGTACTACATTATAATTTTTTTTATCATTTTGAATATTCATTTTTTTTTTCTCTCTCTCTCTCTCTCAGTATCTATCTTCTCAGTGATTTTATTTGACGATTTCTGTTTGGTACGTGATTTCTTATTGCTTGGTTAACTTAGGTTTTTATGTTCCTTTTTTTTTACTTTATATTATTATGTATTTTAAAGTTTTGTCAATTATATATAACGGTTTTAATACTTTTAGAGTTAGTCAATCGGTATAGTTTTGTTACTGTTTCTTTTTTATTTTTTATGTAATTCCATAGATAAGTGACCCTGATGATGGGAAATGTTACGTATTCCCGAAAGCTCGGCTGTGCCTCTGTTAATTTCTAAGAAATAATAATGTCTGGAATTTTACCACGTCTTCTGGCTATCCTGTTCCTCCATATAAAATATATATATACAATATATATAATATATATAATATATATATATATATAACTGTATTAACCACAATGCTCTCTTAACTTCTCGAATTCTTAGCACTTTTTTGGATACGCTTGTCACTAAAATGAAAAGCGCGAAGAATTCGAAGTCAAGAGGGCATTGTGGCTATTACAATTACATATGTATCTGATAAAAAGTGACCAGTAGATTCTACACACATACACACACACACACACATATGTATATATATATATATATATATATATATATATATATATATATATATATATATATATATATATATATATATATATATATATATATATAAATATTTTTTTTTTTTTTTTTTTTTTTTTTTTTTACAGCACTTATCCCTTGGAAGGGGTGCAGCCACAAAGATACGGCCATCAGTTTCTCTACAAGTGTTTGGGGATGATATTCCTAGCCTTTGTCATGACCCTGTAGGGTCCACACGTGGACCCCACACACCTTCATCATACCGGCCATTAATCCCACAACAACAGGCCATGGGCCAAACCTCAGACAAAAGAAACAGCATTTGTCACCCACCTTTTGTATATGCATCTTCTTTATCATTATTTTCACATTCAATGTACTGTCATCATCATAATCATTGCACTGTCAGCTTCTCAGCCATATGTATATTAACTTCAGTCCTGTATCATGTACTAATTTATAGGTATATTTCCATCTGCCAACAAACACAAGTGATTGTGTTTAATCTCTGTTTTTACCTGCTTGATGTCAGGCGCTACAATTCCGCTCACAAGAGCCCTTGACCTATGTGTTTGTTATCTGAATAAATTAGTAAGCTGTGAACTCTGACCCTTACTCATACCCATCATCCCACTGGTGACCCATGGAAATGACCAACCCAGCCAACACCAACAATACCCACCTCTCCAGCGAAACCCTCGCCGCTGCCTCCATATGTTTACTTTCATTCATGTCCCACTACCAGAAGCTTGGTTCTTCAGGGTGGGAACAATTTTCAGATCGAAGAAAATCACCTTTGCGATGCACAAAGCAGACGCTGTCATCTTCAAGCAAATAGCAGGATGGCTCGAGAAACTACAAACCAATCACCTACGAACTGCTGAATGACCAGCTGAAGTCATCCTTTAGCATGCCACCTGCCCTGAGAGCCAAGAAATTTCTCAATTATGTGGGGGTACCCATAGGAGACAAGAGAAAATCACATGTCTATCAACAGTCGTGGGGGCTCATCACGCTGCCTCCCACAGGTGGCCAGTGCAAATGATCCACAAGACAGTGGAGCCCACACAGTCAAAAGCAGCAGCAGCACCACGACTGGCCCAACAGACAACCAACATGGAATCCGACAGCAACCCAGAGGGACCAGCCACCCCCATTTGCAAAAGAAACTTCCCTTAGCAAGTCATCAAGGGGAAGACCAAGCAGAAAAAAGACGAACCTCCAGAAGGATTATGCTATTTCCACTGGAGATTCGGATAAAAGGCCTGAAAGTGTGACAAAGGCTGCCAGTTTTCAAAAAACATGCTAGAGGGTCGCACAGACGACCCAACCGACTAAATGTCAGTGGTGAGCAGGCCGGCTGCCTTGTAAGAGAAACTGCACCTGCCCACCGCTGTCTTCTTCCAGGTACGAACGAAGGGGCTCCACATGCTTCTTCAGCAGAGATGAGAGGTCCGACACGGAGTTCCTCGTGGACACCGGAGTATGCAGGTCATTTGTCCCAGCCAGTGCAAATGAATGACTCAGCCCCACTCCCCACATCAACCTCCACATATCCACTGCCAGAGGAGCACCACTCACGATGTACGGAAGACAAGAAATGAACGTCTTTCAACAGGAAAGACTACAGTTGGACCTTCGTTATGGCAGACGTGAAAATAGCAATGTTAGGGGCGGACTTCCTATGAGCACACAACCTGCTAGTGGATGTAGCATCAAAACAACTGATCCCAAGAACAACTCCAACATCATCTCCTCAACAGCCACACAGACGTACCACCACCACACCGTCACTGAAGCAGCATAAACAACAAATATGCCCAATCGCAGCAGCTGCCTCACCGCCAGAAGTACAATAACCGCTACAAGAATACCATGAAGCCTTCAGAGACAACCTGCAGCATGACTTAACCAAACCAGCAAAACATAAAATCCAGCACCACACAGAAACCAAAGGACCCTCGATCCATTCATATTTTAGACGTTTAGCCCCAGAAAAGCTCGCCTATGCCAAACAAGTGTTTAAAGAGATGGAAGAAGCAAGAATATACCAAAAAGGCCCAAGCCCATGGGCTTCACCCCTTCACATGGTACCAAAACCCGACTGAACAATGCACCCGTGCGGAAATTACCAGTGACTAAAAATCAAAACAAAGCCAGATAGATACCTGTTACCAAATATAGCTGACATAACCAAGCAAATGAATGGAGCAAAGACTTTCACCAAACTAGACCTGCTGAAGAGATAGTTCCAAGTCCCAGTAGCAAAGGATGATATAGAGATGATAGAGATCATCACCCCCTTTGGCACCTACACATTCAACTACAGCTGTTTCGGCCTTCGCAACTCAGGGGCAACATTCCAAAGACTGATGGACAAACTGTCGGCAACCTTCCATTCTGTGTGGTCTACGTTGACGACATCATCATATTTAGCCCCACCCCTCAAACAACATCTCAAAGATGCCAAGAAAGTACTGCAGATACTCAAAGAAAACAGACTCATAGTAAGGGAAGACAAATGCGAATGGGCAAAGAAAATGGTGGAATTCCTGGGACACCAAGTGAGCCCAGAAGGCATTACCAGAAAAAGTAAAAGCAATCACCGACTTCCCAAAACCAACAACAGTTAAATCAGGACAAGAATTTTCAGGACTGATCAATTACTATCATAGGTTCATACCTAACATTGTTAAAATAATGAGTCCCACATATGAATGCCTAAAAGGAGGAAAACATAAAAAATCAATAAGATCAGAAAATCAAGATAAAGTATTTCTTTAAGCAAAACAAGTGATAACCACTGCAACCACATTAATCTTTCCTTTACACCATAGGTCCCTCATGTTGACAATAGACACAAGTAACACAGAGATGGGCACCATACTTGAGCAGGACCTAGACGATGGTCGTTGCCCACTGGTATTCTTCAGCAAAAAGCTAATGGCAGTGGAACAGAAATAATCCACTTTTGACAGAGAGCTTCTAGCAGTCTACAAAGCCACACGCTTGAGGGATGACAGTTCGTAGTGCAAACAGACCATCAAACCTTGGTGAACGCCTTCATGAAGTCAGCAGATGCACGGTCAGCGCAGCAACAACAGCACCTGTCAGCGATAGCTGAACACTCCTGCATCATCAAATACTTGAATGGTTCAGCACCATCCAATACTTGAAAGGTTCAGCAAACACCATGGCAGATACACTATCAAGAAACTGCATCAACACCATCCAGCTTGGAATAGCCTATCCCGAAATAGCAGAAGCTTAAAGAGACAACATAGACCTACAGCGACTATGGCTGGACAACCCCGCCCTTACGTGGAGCAACCTGTAAATCAACAGTGGAGAGACGACCATCACCTGCGAAACAAGTACCAGACTGCCCTCACCCCTAACTGCCAGAAGGCTCAAAAGGATAGCCTCGCCCACAACCTGTCCCACCCATCGGGCTGGTCAACCACCTGAATCATAGCAGAACAATAAAAACTGGACGAGAGAATGCATCCAGTGTCAGGCGTCAAAAATCACAAAACACATTATGAGCAGGATACGAAAGTTTAACACAACACACCACCAACTCACCCACATCCACATCAACATAGTGGGACCCCTACCTGACTCTGAGGGGTAAAGAGACCTGTTCACCATCATAGATAGGAATACCAGGTTGCCTGAAGTAATACCAATAAGAGAACAGACGCAGGAAAGCTGTGTGAAAGCACTCATCGAATGGGTCAGCATGCAAGGAGTCCCCCCAGATCATCACAAGCGAAAGGGGAGCCAGCTTCATATCCACCCTATGTAACACCCTAGCAAACAGTCTGGGGACAAAATTAACACACACGACGGGCTACAACCCAGAAGCCAAAGGGGTCTTTGAGAGGCTACACCGATCATTAAAAGCATCACTCACCACCAGATGTCAAGGTGGTCCTACTGGGCCTAAGAACAACACCTCACGCAGCATTCAATACATCTCCAGCACAAGTCCAACAAGCCCAGCATCGCCATCCGACACCAAAAAATCAACAGAAAAGATAATGCCAGCCAGGACGACCTACCACGTGACCAGAAAGGTGTACACCACCAATGAGCTGCAGAACGCAAAATATGCATTCATACAGGTAGACGCACACAGAACCCCATATCCCCAGCCTATTTGAGACCATACCACATCATACAGAGATGACCCAAGGCGTACCAGATTACAGTAGACGGCAGAACAACATGGGTTTCCATCGATCATGTGAAACCAACATACATAAAATGCACCAACCTACAACCATAGGCCTCTCCAGGGGGAGTGAGTCCTGTAGGGTCCACACATGGACCCCACACACCTTCATCGTACCAGTCATTAATCCCACAACAACGGCCCCATGCACCAACATACGGACAAAAGAAACATAGCATCCATCACACACTTTTTGTACATGCATCTTCTTTATTATTCTCATATTCGATGTATTGTCATCATCATATGCATTACACTGTCAGCTTCTCAGTTGTATGTATATTAACTTCAGTCCTGTATCATGTACCCATTTATATGTATATTTCCATCTGCCAACAAACACAGGTGATTGCATTTAATCTCTATTTTACCTGCCTGATGTCAGACACTACATTTCTGCTCACAAGAGTACTTGACTTGTGTTTGTTGTCTGAATAAATTAGTAAGCTGTGAACTCTGACACTCACTCATACCCACCGTCACAACCACAAGGAAATGCTAGTCCCCATTTACAGAGAAAATCAGTAAGCTGTGAACTCTGACACTCACTCATACCCACCGTCACAACCACAAGGAAATGCTAGTCCCCATTTACAGAGAAATGATTGACATTATATATATATATATATATATATATATATATATATATATATATATATATATATATATATATATATATATATATATATAATGTACACACACACATATATATATATATATATATATATATATATATATATATATATATATATATATATATATATATATATATATATATATATATATATATATATATATATATATATATATATATATGTGTGTGTATTTTTATGAATATCGCGCTGAATCGCCAACTATTAAGCCCTTATGGCAGAAATACCAGACAGTAGGAGACGGATCCCTATTATAGACTTACAAGTGATAGGAGAGTTTGACCAGTAGGTGTCTCAACTTTTTCTGGGAGGGGTCTTTATGAGTCTTAACAGTAAACATGCGCGGAGGTAGAGAGCTGTCCCCGTCTTAATCCCAAAACTCAATTTACCACCCACTGAGTTTTTGACCTTTTTGCTGGCCAAACCTCTTCTCCTATTCCTAGGTAAACGGCAAATCCATAGCCTCAGGCGATGCCTCCAACAGCAACCCAGGCCTGCCATGCACAAAGGTCATGCCATGAAGGCAGTTCAAGACAGATCAGTCTAGGAGACGGTCAGACCAGGTAACCTCTGCCTGTACAAACCCCAGAGCCGGGGTGACTTTGGAACTCACACTGGACAGAAATACCAATTACCCAGTGTCGCTGCTAACTTAACTTGGATCACATCGACACAAGGCTGTATGTGAATACAAAACCAGGAAACAAAGAGGGTAATGTGCCAGGAAAGGAAATTGGTTGGCCAGTAACTTTTTCTATGGCTCATTTTATTATCTCTCACATTTCATTGCTCAAATAATTTCTTGTCCCATCAATTTAAACATATCTACATCCCATGTGCAATTCCTTGACGGTGTCTAGTGTAATTCTCACCCCTTGCTAGTAAGTGAGTAGAGTAAAGGATCTCCCTCCAATTATTGCATTTATTCAATTATAGAGAGAGTACCATCTCGGTGTTATTCTTACCAGGAATTGTTTCATTCAAAGAGTGTCATCGATACCGTTACCAGGATAGTTGTGTGTCAGCGTTCCTGGTTGCCTGTAAATTTCAGCCCTACCACGGCTGACAGAATTATTGCCTAATTGGCTCACAGGTCCACTTGCGTGTGGCCAGTATTCATAATTGTAATGCATTATCCATTTCACCCAGTCACTGCTGTGTGTAACCTACAAGTTAAGTGAGTTAGTGAAAGTGTCCCAGTTGTCCTTGGTAATTTCTTCCATGTTGTGATTGTAAATAATAAATTTATTTTAAGAAATAGCTTTCACTTGGCGACCTACCATTTCTTTGTTATTTTTGCATTTTTTAGTTTATGGGTTTATGAGGGGTTATTTTGTACGGATAAAATTATTACTTCAAGGCCCAGTACTCACAACCCCACCTTCTAAGCCCATAATATATATATATATATATATATATATATATATATATATATATATATATATGTGTGTGTGTGTGTGTGTGTGTGTGTGTGTGTTTGTGTATATGCATAAACAAACACACACATAATGTATATATGAGTTTTTCAGTCGAGAAACATGCCAAGTACCATTTTTAAAATATTGAAGACGGATCTGTGATGTACAAGGATAAAACCAGCGAAAAATAAATTAAAAATACTTTGGACCAGGATGGCGCTTGGCATGTTTCTCGACTGAAAGTCTCATATATAAATATAGTATGTATGTATATGTATATGTATATGTATATGTATATATATATATATATATATATATATATATATATATATATATATATATATATATATATATATATATATATATAAATAAACGGCAATAAACAGAATGGCGACTAGATATATATAAAATATTATAGCCTTCCAAGAAAACGGCTAAAGATAACAGCACAAGAGATAAAACAAAATTAAAAAGGATAATATTAATAAACAGGTTATAAGCAAGTTAATTTAAATGTCGACGCATTCTTCGCTACAATGAAACTTTCCATAATATTTTGCTTTCTATTTTCAGGAGCACTGTTATCACTTTACAATAAAGTGGCACAGTAGTATAAAAAATAAAGCATAAGTAGTGTAAGAATAATGGCAACTAAATAGTCCTGCCCATAAACGAAAATAGCTGTCACACCTTTCAATTACGAGGCACATACAGAGAAAAAGTATTTGTTTTTGTGAGGGTGAAGCAACTGCGTAGGTATTATTTTGTGTGGCGCAGGACCAAGCTCTTCCAATGTATTCTCCTACTTCATTTCGCCTACTTCAACCTCCTTTATCAGCCTCATAACGGGGAAGCTCCAGCAAATCCAAAGTTCAATTAACTTCTGATGAAAACGAGACTGCTGTGGGGGAGGAGGAAAAGCACAAAGGAAGAAGAAAGGAAATGAAAGGGTCAGAGAAAGTAAACAGCTGAGCGTAATGGCCTGCACCTGATGGGGATAGTACGATATGCCAACAAAGTCCATTAAAATAACCCACGGCCCAGTATTGTAATTATTCTCCTTATCAGTAATATTCTATATTGCATGAAAAAGAGGTTAAAATTAAAATAAAGTAAACATTCTGTCATGTTCTATTGATATAAAGATTTACATTAATATGTATACATACATACATACACACACACACACACACACACACATATATATATATATATATATATATATATATATATATATATATATATATATATATATATATATATTATTTATTATATTACTATCATTATTCAGAAGATGAACCTTATCCATATGGAACATGACCACAGCGGCCATTGACTTGAAATTCAAGCTTCCAAACACTTTGATGTTCACTAAAAAGAAGGAGGTGGTAAAGGGAAATACAGAAAAAAGAGATCTCGCTTATTAAAAAATGAAAAATAAATTTAAAAATGAAAGTAAGTGATTAAATTGCAAGGAGAATTGTATTAAGGTAGTACTCCATTGCATTTTCGCTTGAACTTTTGAAGTTCCAATTTCACGTCATCCTCAGGGAGACTGTTCCACAGTCCACAGGTGTGAGGAATAAAGGACCTCTGGAACTGAGAAGTTCAACAGCGAGGCACATTTACTGCATGTTGGTGCTGCTGTTCAGTGAATCTGGTTGCTCTCGGCAGGAAAAGGGGAGCAGGGATAAATTGTAAAAGTGAAAAATTTCTGTTAAAATTTAACTAATCAAAAATTAACAAGCAATAGACCATCCGTCGATGGTCCGAATCAAAACTGCTAATATTTGGAAACAGAAACCTACCACCACGAACCACTATCTAAAATAGATAATCTCTGGCAGAAGCTGATACTCATACCAAAGAACAGTATTCTAGTAAAGGAAGGACAAATTACCTAAAACAGGTTGCACTGATTTTATCACTATTATAAATATATATGAGGCATTACGTACAAATACCTACCCTTCGTGCGGCATTTACTGGCACGTTCATTAGAAGGGGGGGGGGGTGACGGGGTGGGAAATCTGTACGAGATCTGCTAAATCAACAGGTTTTCATTCACTAATACTGTCCAAGTCACGATTGAGACTAAAGGCAGCTTTATTTTTCGTCTAAAGGCAGCTTTATTTTTCGTAAGTGGAGACTTTAATACACCAGCAAGTGTTGCATCATCGGCATAAAGAACAATCTTGTTTTCCTTGTCAACAACCGCATCACTTGTATACACTAAAAATGACAGTGGACCAAGAACACTGCCCTGAGGAACTCCTTACACAATAGGTCTTGGTTCATTAAAGATCCCATTAACAGCAACTCGCTGCTGCCTACCTGTAAGGAAATAAGTAACCCTAAACATATCCACCCACTCCAAGATTCTGAACTTTATAAATAAGTGCCTTGTGATTTACTAAATCGAAAGCTGCATTAAAATCTATTTGAATTACTCTACACTCTAAACCCTTATCCAGGTTCTCTTGCAAATGGCTTGTCAAATCTAAAAGAGCATCGCAGGTACCTAACTGCTTTCTATATGCATAGCCTATTGACTATCATCTAACAATCCATTAGATTCTACATACTTATACAGTGGCTTAAAAATAAGTTTTCCAGCAACTTTGGGGAACACAGGGAGAACAGAAATTGGCCTGTAGTTACTGCAGTCTGCAGATAAGCCATTCTTTGGAACAGGCATTGCACTGCTAAACTTGCACTCATTCGCAAAGATACTACATCGACATAAAAAATCTATAGAATCTACTTATCTTGGGAGACAACACACTAGAAACCTTTTTGAAAAACAAAAGGAAGAAACCGTCAAGAGCTTCTCCATCCCAGCTATCAAGTTTATCAAGAACTTTCTTAACATCCCTAGATGTAAGAATAGATTCAGGATGACAAGTATCAGGGAGAGGGACATCCGCAGCTGACCGCTTAGCTTCAAAAGCTCAATGAAGCAGTTCAGCCTCTTCCTTAGGGCCAGTAACCAATCTACCAACATCTGTTAGTAGTGGAGGAATGGAAGATGAGCCTGACCCAATGGGTGGTAATTTTTGAGATTTCACTACCGCTAACATTAATAAAAAAAAAAAAGAAAGCTATTGATTTCTGAAATCTTCAAACTGTGATCTACGATAAACCAATAATCAAATAATACTTATCACTAACGATTAATAAAAAAAAGAAGCAAAAGTCAAAATGTTACCAGACACATTAGAACATAAATAATTTTCTGCAGAGGCTCCCAATCTCATACCACTGATGGAGAACGATACCAAGGATATAAGACATTCAATTCCGGCTATCCCAACGTTTCAAAAACACACGGTCAATCATATATATATAAAAAAGTACTTGGTTTGGGATTTGCCATATCAAGGGCTACTTGGACAGCCTGGAATCTGCCGAGCAGTTTGTCCAAACTATTCCCTCACAATTTAGGCAAGATTATAAGTAACAAGTAAACGGGATAAATGACCACACAAGATGATGTGAATGTATGAAAATCTTTCTCAGGAAACTCATAGCGCTAAGCTATTTAGGGAATTTTACTCTAAATACCAATTTTTACGTACTGTCTTTCTGGGGAATAGAATAATTTATAAATGTTACTGAATGAAACACACACATACAAACTCTCTCTCTCTCTCTCTCCGTGAGTAGCAAGAGTGTAAGGGTGGTCCACAAAATTATTAATGAAATCCCCATGGGTGAAAAGCAAGAAAAGGAAAACGACTGCCGAGGGATGGATCATTGAGGAAAGGTGATGCCAATGAAGGGGAATATTTCAATGATATACCAGGAGCTGATGAAGACCTGAATGTGCTATGATAAATTCAAAGATTATGAAGAGGTATCAATAATAAAGAAGCTTACGGCATGGAAAATATCAAGTTGCGATGGAATTAAGGCAGATGATTTTAGGTGAAACTTAATGACACCTCCGTATGCTAACTACATGTTATGCAGAATGCCGAATGAGGGGACTATGCCTGATGATTAGGAATTGGAAGTCACAGCTGAAGTACCAAGGAAAGTTGACCTTAAAAGGTGGTAATTACAGGGGCACAGCACTTACGTCGGTTGTAAAGAAAATACTGATTATGAGGATATTCTCAATATCCTGGGGAAAGAAACTGTTAATATGCACATAAATGAACATGCTCGTTTTAGAAATAAAACTGCAGGAGTTTATTGATTACGAAAGTATTCGACAGTGTCCAGAGACCAGTACTATGGATAGTCTTGCGTCACAGTGACATTCCCGTTAAATATGTAACGCTAATAAATGAAAGTATCCTTGAATTTAGTACATGCTAAGTTAATGTTAACAGGGTCTTGCCCAGAGACTTGGTAGAAATTAGTGGGGTACCACAAGGGAATGTTATTTCATCTTTGCTGTTTGCCTTTCACATAGTTATAGATATTATAATGAAAGCGGTGGTCGGCGATGAAAGAAAAGGTTTACACTGGAGTAACAATAGAAACTTGACAGACTTAGAATACACAGATGATGCTGTTTTAATCAGCAAAACACCTCAAGATTTGTAAAGCTTGCTTAATATATATAATATATCTGTAGAGGGATGAGACTGAAATAAATATGAGAAAAATTGAAGTATGAGGGCAGACCATGCAAATAGGGATGAAATAAGATTAAACGCAGCAAGGATAGATGAGGATGATTGTTTCAAATATTTAGGAACAATTATTTCCAGTACAAGTTACCTTGAGTTGGAGTACAGTGAAAAGCTAAACGAGACCAGTCAAATAATGGGCAAGACGAAATTGCATACGAATTAAGATTCTGCTTCGAACTGTAACGCTATACCGTCATGAATCACGGTAGGAAAATGAAAATACATCTAAATGATTCTGTCGATTTAAGAATAAAGCTTTAAGAAGAATATTAGGAGTCAGATGGCAGGACGGATTTAGAAATGCTACCGTCATCAGGGAAATTACAGAAGTTCCATAAGCAGAAAAGATGATGATGATGAGATGGAGATGGAGGCTGAAGATGAATAAAGATTTTTGGAAGATGAAGCAAAGGAAGAACATAAATGGCGAAATTCCACAAAGCCCTTTGCACCACACAAAGAAGGAGGCGATGACGATGATATGAAATTCTGTTCACCCAGCAGTAGTCGTCTGCCAACTGGATATATAACTTAAAGCTCAGGACAAAAGAAACAAGGTTTAAAAGAGGGAAGCAATATTGTCTCTTCTTTGCCACGGATCGCACACGGGTTTCTCGGTTGTGAGCTGATTGATGTACCGTATACATGCCACTTTGCTACGAGGCTTTCACTGTATTTCATTTAAGATATGTGTGGTATAAATATATGACGGAATGCTGACCACTGACGTTCTCTCTCTCTCTCTCTCTCTCTCTCTCTCTCTCTCTCTCTCTCTCCAATCCGAGCTGCAACCCTTCCAGTCGACCAACAACATGCACGAAATGCACTGCGTAAGTCAAGAGAGTCAAACTACATTTTTAAGGAAGGGTGTCCATACCGCTCCTTTCTTAGTCCGAATGCAGCTCTTGTTAATGAGACAAGGATGCTAATGAGACAAGGTAACGTAATAGTGGCATAGAAATTTAGGCTCCTGAAATAACTCCATTGCATTTGAACAGAAACAGAACGGTTCTTATTACAGCTAACATCTGACAAAAAACGGGAAGTAGTGGTGGTGGTGGGGGTGGTTTTTTAAGCGGAAAAAATCACGCAACACAAGGGACGGCCACCTAGTAGTGAACGATCAATACCGTTATACCATTGCTGGTTCTTCTGTACCTATGGAAGAGAACGGATATCAAATACACTCGTTCAACGCAAAGTGACTCATGACTTACATCGATTCGACACGAGCTCCACAAACACGCAACCACACACTAACCTCCAAGTTGTCGTAGATGTTTAAACTCACTAGGTTACCAAACGAAGGGTCAAAAATCACACTTAATGCCGCTTTAATATTCATAACAAGAAACGCCTGGATATATGTAGACAACAAACATGCTGAATAGCAAAGGGACACGACATTTTATATATATATATATATATATATATATATATATATATATATATATATATATATATATATATATATATATATATATATATATGTATAGTGTATGTATGTGTGCCAAACACGAACAGATATGTAAGGACAGAAATCTATTTATATATAAATGGATATGTGTGTGTGTGTGTTCCAGCATAACTGAAACGCATTGAGCAATTTCAACCAAACTTCGCATACATATGACTTACTATCTGGAAAAGAATTTTGTGGGGGTAAGACATCACTGGCACCAAAGGGGGAAGGGGTGGAAGGGGGTGACATAAAAATAACCCAAAAACGATAGATATTAGTGTCTAATCCACAGTTTTCGAGGTTGCTGAGATTAAAAGTAAGGTTCCCGATGCCCTTTAAGTCCAAGCTCAGCCCCAATAGGAAGGGGGGGATGAGGGGGTGAAAAATACAATCGGGGGGATGAAGGGGTGAAAAATACGTCAAAAATGACAGATATTAGTGTCTAATCCATAGTTTTCAAGGTCACTGAGGTGAATAGTGACACTCCCGATGCCCTTCAAGTCCAAGTTCAGCCCCATTAGGAATGGGGGGTGAGAAGGGGTGAAACACAAAATGTCAAAAATGCTGGGCAATGTACTTGAAGCAACTACCTTAACAGAAGAGAGAGAGAGAGAGAGAGAGAGAGAGAGAGAGAGAGAGAGAGAGAGAGAGAGAGAGAGAACTATCTTGACAGGAGAGAGAGAGAGAGAGAGAGAGAGAGAGAGAGAGAGAGAGAGAGAGAGAGAGAAGAGGGTGTTAGGGAGGAGGAGGAGGAGGAGGAGGAGGAGGAGGAGGAGGAGGAGGAGGAGGGAGGGAGGAGGAGGAGAGGAGAGAGAGAGAGAGAGAGAGAGAGAGAGAGAGAGAGAGAGAGAGAGAGAGGGGTGTTAGGGAGGAGGAGGAGGAGGGAGGAGGAGGAGGAGGAGGAGGAGGAGGAGGAGGAGGAGGAGGAGGAGGAGGAGAGAGAGAGAGAGTGTTTATCAGTTGTCATTCAGAGTTTTCCCGCGAAACGCCGGGTTGGTCAGCAAGTTAGTTACAAAATAAGCAGAAACACGGATCGATAAGAGAGGCATTCGCAAAACCGAGGAACCATCCAAAAGAAGGCATCCACAAGCACCTAATCCTTCGCTTTCCAAGGATGGCCTAGACTACCATCCTTCCTTCTGCAGTGAGTCACCGAAACCGGCCCTGATGACACCGAAGGTGCGGCCAGTTCACTCCTTATTTGTCTGTGAATCATAAAGTTTGAGAGGAAATCTCCACACGTTCAATATACCCGATGTGCAAGCGTCATTTTAGAAGACAAAACAAAAGCATATTTTTACAAATAAAAATCTACAGAGGATGATCCAGTGTACTCTACAGTAACTTACGATTTGAAAAGGTATAATGAATTTACGAATTACTCTCGCCGTTACATTCACATTAGCCCAGGTAGCCTAACTCCGTGCAATTGTAAGAATTTTATTCCTTAACAACTTCTTTCAACTCAGTGACCTTTTCCTTTTTAACGAACTAGATATTTCTTTCTGTTGCAATTAGTACATGTGATAACATTCGCTTACTCCTCAGTTGTAGTAGCTATATATATATATATATATATATATATATATATATATATATATATATATATATATATATATATATATATATATATATATATATATATATATATATATATATATATATATATATAGTGATCACCAGGCAAAGCTGCTTATTCCCATTATATTATTCAATATTTCATATACACAAACATTGGCAGCAAGTATTTACCACAGCTGATATGAATCCTACCTTTTTTATCTGTCTTTTAATTATAAAATTAAGGTTACTATTCCCAGACATAATATCTCTCTCTCTCTCTCTCTCTCTCTCTCTCTCTCTCTCTCTCTCTCTCTCTCTCTCTCTCTCTCTCTCTCTCTCTCTCTCGTTATGCATGTGTAATTTCCATTCACAGCCTTTATACAGCTTATAAAAGTAAACTGTGTAAAAAAAGGTTTAACTGAGAAAATCTGAAGGTAAGGCAGAATTATCTCCATTCTGGGTATACTCTTTGCTTTGTAATCAACTTTATTAATCATCATATTTGGATGGATACGAAGCCAATGTAATATAAATACAACTTGCATAAACTCACATTAAGTTTAGAATTTTCTCAATTTCCACTAAATAGTAGTGCACTATCCTGATACAGTAAGAGCAGTGTGTGTGTGTGTGTGTGTGTGTGTGTGTGTGTGTGTGTGTGTGTGTGTGTGTGTGTGTGTGCATAAACGCGTACGTACCGGACATTAGACTCATGAGAAAATAATAATCCTGCAATGGACAGCCTTGATCGTCTTGGCTTCGACAAACGTACACATACACACACACACAAATGAATAAATTAACAACAGGCCGTTTTCCCTACTATGGAAAAGCTCTGAAGAAAAATAGCAACCACTGTATCGTCCATCCTTTGGACTGACATATCAAGACTGAGTAAAAGCTGCATCTTTCACAATATTGTACATTTCATATACCTAAGAGGAAGGCTCATCATCAGCGCGCCGTCCCCCTGATCTTGCACGCACACTCTCTTTTCCCGGATATTACGACTCATCCTGTCCGTCAGCTCCCCTAGCACTCTGGAGGTGGTCTTCTTCTACTCTGCACTTCCAAATTATAGCCTCTTTATCTACATGAGACTACCCACCTCAAAATACCCCAAACCTTGTTTTTACTTAGAACTATTTATCTCATCTTACCCCCACAGGATTTCAAAAGTTTTGTATTTAACATCCACACTTCACTTCTCTAAGGAATTGTCTCAATATAATTTCTATCATTGTTAATGGTAATAGTAACTACATTATATATTTCCATACGTACGTATATACTGTTTATCGTAAAATGTTCTTTAAATTTTCACATATTCGGTACAGTGAAATAATCGAATTAGACGTCTGCATTTTCTTGTATCTTAATAGTAGATTAAAATTTTTGTTAGATATTATTGGCAGTTTGGCGCGCTATCATAATTTCTATAATTTTGAATGGCATTAATCTGAAGATTATTAATTTGCATTTATTTTATATCCTGTATATGTATACACACACACACACACACACACACATATATATATATATATATATATATATATATATATATATATATATATATATATATATATATATATATATATATATATATATATATATATATATATATATATATATATATATATATATATATATATATATATATACATAAACAGTACATAAAATAAATGCAAATTAATAATCCCCAGATTAATGCCATTTAAAATGATAGAAATTATGATAACGTGCCAAACTGCGAATAATAGCTAACTAAAATTTTAATCTACCAATAAGATACAAGAAAATGCAGACGTCTAATTCGATTATTTCACTGATACCGAATATGTGGAATTTTAAAGAACATTTTATGATAAACAGTAAAATCGATGAATACACTGAAGTGTAAGGATACTGAAGTGTAAGGATACAGAGGCTAATATGACAATACGACACTTAAGAGTCTAACTGCAAAAATCTAAAGGAGCGTAAAAGTGAAGTCATGCTACATATCACTATGTACAATGTACTGTACATTACTTTTCAGATTTAATGCAACTCATAAATATTATAAAGAATGAAAAATGAAAAATTATTTAAATATCAGCCAATACGAAAAATACATACGCAATCAATATGCAAGAGCAGATCATGTCTTTCATTGATACCGGAAACCTAAGTTGGTTGTTTCATTCGATTTCCAACAGTTATTGCAATAATGAAAGTAGTTATGCGAGTACTGACCTAAAGGTTAATCCTCTTGGTCAATTTTAAGCAATATGGGAAATTTATATAGGATCTATTTTATGCATCTCTTCCTGCAAAATACTGAAGGTAACTGCTACGGTAAGCAACAGCTCTGTCAAGGGAAGATCTGAAATGAAGATTAGAACATTAGAATAAAAACCCCTGTATTATTTAGTATTAGATTCAATGTCCCAGCTAGGCAAAAAAAGACGACAATTGCAAACCATCCGATGAATTAAGCAGAACTCAAACTTGGAGGTAGTTTTCTTATATTGCAGTGGTAGAAGTACCTCAATCAAGGTTTCAAAACTAATATCGAAGAATCGTGGGGGAAATTATACCATACGAGTACTAAATATGCAAGTATGCTTAAACAAATAAGTTCATAATTTCTTATATCATTCTTATATATCAATGGCATTTGTACCCAAGGCAATGTTCATTGAATATTTATTTCTTCAAAATGGCACATACGCCCGTGTGTGCATGCAGTCATTTAGTACTCAAACCATAGCTGTGCAGGATTGCAAACACATGCATACAAATATGCGGTTGTGTGGTAAAATTTAACATAAAAGTAGGAAAAGAGAAGAACGAGACCTTGATATAGAGTTTGAATCAAAACAAAGAAGTCTTTGAATCTTTAAGATTGCCCTAATGCGAGACCACGTTTCTGGTATCGCTAACATAAACACACACACATGACAAGTACCGCAGAAAACACCAGACCCTCTCAGCTATCAGCCCTGGGATTCCACGAACCAATTACCAAATCACTACGTGTATAGATAAGGCTGCGGAGTATTTAGTGAGGCTAAGTGTATGGCGAGGTGATAAAATCGTTTTTCACCAATAACAGCACAACGTCTAAAATATTTCTTTTCGCCAGCATGTCATTTCACTGCCTATAAATGTCAATAAAAGGACTATTCTACTACGACTGCTGCCAGCGTTAAGCCAAAGGTAACAAAGTAATTATAGTAGTAGAAATTAACACTTAGGCTACAGTTCATATACGGAATAAAAAAAATTTTACGTACCACATTTATATGTACATAATCTTTATCAAATTAAGTAATGATCCAAATAAAGTTATGAAAAAAGATTGCCTTTCTCTTCTTTACCCATAATTCCAAGCTGTGACTTTAAATAAAAAGGACGAACATTTGAAATCAAAGGAATAGCTAATAGCCATGCCCTCCTGACCTACAGCCATCAAAATAATAGTCTGGCACTTTTACAAATGTCTCTATGTTGCCAGATCTGGACAATATCACAACTGACTTGTCAGAGCCGTTGGTTTTTGATGAGCAAAGACAACTGAAAAGGGAAACTGAGTGACCCTTTTCTAACACAGGCGGAAGGGAAACTAGAGAAATTAGAAAACAGATGGGAGTTTGACAACGGAAATGGCGACAGACCTGCTACTTAAAGGTGAAAACACATAAACAAGAGGAAAACTATACAACTTTCCAACACAGGACAAATTAAAATTTTTGTGAAAAGTGTAATACGAGGATTGCCGATTGCCAATCAGCAAAGGTGAGAAGTGGCCTGGCGTGTGTTACCACACAACAAATGATGAGAAATCCTCATCTTGTCCTCAAAAGAACAGTGACCGAGAGATGAGGTGAAAGTGGGTTCGATGATCAAACGAACTCTGCTTAGATTCAATCCTATGGAGGAAAGAGACAGAAAGCAGCAGCACCCAAATATGAGAGAGAGAACCTACTCAACGTGAACGAATAAGCTCAGCATCAACTTTTCATAAAAGAGATAAAGAAAAGAATTTAACAGTCTTAAAAACACGCCCTTTTTTAAAAGTAGATTTAGCAACTTGAACATGGCCGGCTAGAGGCAACCTGGGTAATAAAAAAACTGGCAGAAGTGAGGTTTAATTAAATTTTAATAAAAAAAAAGTACTTGAAGAATTGGACGGAGGAAGACAGAGTGAGAAAAACCTTTGTCTTGAAGATATTGAATCTGATCAATTTACGGGATTCCCATTTAGATAAACACACCAGATCTGAGATGGCAAAACAGGGTGGGGCAATTCTCGACTGATTGCGATCACCAGAAGACAGCCGGGAGCTAAATAAAGAGGGAATATTGAGGGTTGAATCAACAAAAGCAAAGATAGGAAAGAAGGTACATAAAAGAAGGACACTGAGAAAGGAAGAAAACTGTAAAAGAAAACCATTACTCTGACGTGGCAGCATCAACGACAGACAGAAAGCGATTGGGCACAAAATTAGAAATAACTCAGAATGGGGAGGAAAAAAAACCATCAGCACGAAGTTTAGCTTGTAGAACTTTATGCCAGAGTTTATCAAATTAGCCTTCTTGGGAATGTCAAAGGGACTGAAAGAGGACTTCCCAAAGTCCCACAAAAAAAAAAATGAACATCAGTGAGATAAGAAAGGTCACCAGTGGATCTGATGATGATCTGGAAGAGGCGTATACACTATGTTCAAGAAAGTCATACTGCAGTCAAATCCTAAATACTTTGGTAATCGATTGCAGAGGTCAAGGAAGTAGGATGGTAGTTCAAAGGATTATAGTGGTTATTCTTCTTAAAAATTGGTTAGGTTTGACCAGAATACGTTTCAAATCGGAAGCATGAGCGCAGGATTTAATAATCTAGCGAAAAAGGTTGGCAAAGCGCAGTTTGCTTGTAAACCTCGTCAAGAATTTAGACTAAATAAAAGTTGGACAAATCTTTAAAAGAGCAGGAACAATAAGGACCTTCAAAAAAGAGAATACTGGGGGGACAAAGGATTAGATGGGTAGAATAAGTGAATCAGGAGATTTGGAACTGTTAAGATGAGTTACTGAAAACTAAGAGCCAATGGGTGTGACGTTTTTCATCAGAAAACAAGCTCTATCAGGATGGAAGAGAGGCAGACAGACAGATTTTCAGTAGTAGTTAAGAACTATTTGGAAAAATATCAGAACTAATTCTCAGTTGGAGGCTAATGCCATACTCATTCCACAGAGCTAAGCTGGTACAGTGTTGCTTAGCAGATAGAAAAGAAGCATGAGTAGCAGCAGATGGAGAGATTAGGAATAACTCGTGCCTGCCTGCTAACAAGGTGGCTGAGAAGCAGGAGTAGTCAAACCAAGGGTTACAAGGAAAGACAGATTTATAACAGAACATGGGACATGTCATAATTACTAATGTTAAAACTTTACCAAATCAGGGTTTCATCTACCATAGCAGGAACCCCCCACTCCCACCGTAAAGTTAAGGATGCAAGATATTTTAATGGTGAAGACTTTTGTTTACTGATATATATATATATATATATATATATATATATATATATATATATATATATATATATATATATATATATATATATGTATGTATATATATTTCTATGAATGTAATGGGATACTTACTTGATTCTGGGCTATGAAAATGGGATGATTCTAAGCATGGGAGTTCCCTTTATTTATTACACATCTGACTCAATATTAGGACAATTCATAGACAAAACAAGGAAATCTAGCCTATGGCTTAGGGCCTTCTTAATGTGAGGGGAATTACTTAAACTCAAGGGTTCTCTTAACTAATTATATTTACATAACAAACACAGATCAGAAGAGTGACAAATTACTGGCAGGTAATAATAAGGGCCTGCTAAAATAATGAATCCTACACAGAATAATTATTCTACTCCGACGATGTCTTCATAACATGAACATCGCAGTGGGGGGATAGAAGGGGGACTGCACATGGATGGAGGCCGAGAGATTCCACAGTCCAGGCCTATGTGCAAATATATGCAGGCGGTTACTTGCAATAATAATAAGATGCTCCAAGGGAACTGAGGAATGCACAGATGGTGCCAAAGAAGTCAGTTCAACACAAATGCATAATTACGTTAACACTAAGTGCTCCAACATAAATCACTGAAGGTGATCGCACAACGGAAAAATAAATGAAACATTAGACAGAAATAACAGGGATTGTGACTAGCTCAAAGAACCTTATTCCTGCACATTACCTTCATCAAGATGACAGTGTCCTAGTTCGTAAGGCACTGGCAATGAAGGAGGGAATTTAAATGCCACTACAAAAGTATACTGGGTCGAGCCCCGGGGTCGACACGTGGAAGATTCAAAGGGACAGCCAAGGTGAGGAAATCTGTCCTTGGGTCGTGCTCTGAGCGGTCTCTCTCTCTATTTCTCTTTCAGCGTCTATAAACGACCTTCAGGGATTACGCTGGCTTCTCTTCCAGGTGGAACAAAGGTCAATCTTTGTCACGTTTCCATAATGTCGACCGCATGGAGTCAGTCAACCCACGTCGGTTCAGAATGGGGGGGGGCAAACTCTCCCTTTTTGGCTCCTGCCTTGCCTTGCTTGATGCAGGGGTACCTGGAATTAAGCCTAAAAGCAGTCACTTTGAACAGAAAGAGGGGGTTAGGCTTAACTATTTGGGGAATGAAAGAGAGTTTTTGAAGGGGTGAGTGGAAACCACAGTTCTAGTAATTAATGATTTTTTTATTCCTTTCTCAATTATGTTGCAAACGTAAAAACAGGTGAGGTTGCGAGAAAAGAGATCCCATTCATTGCAATATATATATACACACACACATTATATTTATATATATATATATATATATATATATATATATATATATATATATATATATATATATATATATATATATATGTGTGTGTGTGTGTGTGTTTTTTTTTTTGTCTTCAGTTCTTTATCATATTAAACTGACCTTTTCAATTGACACCGGTATGAGCAACCTTGGCCTACTTTCAACGTCAAAGCTCTCATACCAAAATGCCAAGGTTTCTACATCTGATTAGTATGTCTCTAGAGGGCTTTCAAGTAGACTTTTAGTAAATTGGCATTTATGAGAATGGGACACTAAGAGCAACCAAAAACCCTCATAAATACTATTGTGTTATCTCTCTCATTCCTGGATATTACAAACTTTTTCTTATCTAAGAAATAACTTTTAATATCCAAGAAGAAAGAAGACAATACAGTAGTAATAATTATGGTTTGTGGCTCACATCAAAGTACTATTTACAAAAATGCCATGTTGTTCTGCTGACGACAGTTAGCTATGATTCTGTCTACATGATTTAATCATGTTGCGATGTAAGAGATGATGACTATAAGGTCTGATATGGTGCTATATCATAACGATATTTCTACCTGGGTCAAGAGAGTTAGAGAAGTTACATGATTTCTTACCAAAGTCTCTGTTCAAATTCGTCTCCATTAAAATTAACCTTGTGTTTTACTAACGAATAACCTACATTTTCTAGCTAATTTTGACGCTATTCAGTTTTCTAGTCTGATATTACTGTAACACTAGAATTCTCAGAAAACAAAAATATAAATGAGCTTGGCAGGTTGCTATCCATGTCACTTATCTTCATAATAAAGAGACCTAGACTGAGGAATTTCCTTGTAGAACACCCAGTATGACTTGGGATGGTTTGCAAAGAGTTCCATGAGTGTTCAATTAAGAGGAAATTGTGTAGCCAGCCTCTTATGCGCTTGCTGACCTGCTTTTCTTCACGTTTATTGTGTAGAATGAGTAATTTACTGCAAGTTTTACTGAAGTCAAGATAGACAGGGTCGATTTTGTCGCCTTGAGAGAAGTTGATTTACTACAGATCTCTCTGGAATAAACATGTTGGTTAGGTATGTGTAAGTGTGGGGATGGGTGGCAGGTGCTGGGAGGCTATAGACGATTTCCTTATAATTTACATACAGATCTAAGTTAGGGTGTTTGTTGTTGTTCGAGATTAAGAAGTGTGGGCTCTTACTCAATGAGATAGGATGTTAATGACAAAGACCATTATAATTTTGGAAGATAGCTTCCCCTATTCGATTTAAGTACTGGGCCAAAAAACGGCATGCTTGCTTATTTTTTAAATGTTTATTTTTATAAAGGATACTCACGATAAGAGATAGGTGGATTTTTTTTGGGGGGTGGCATCTTTTCTATAACTATGCAGGGAAGAGGTTTATATCCAGCTGACAGGTTAACAGAAAGAGCGTCAATTTTCCATTTAATCACTTCCTCTGCAAAAATTAATACTTCGCAGTCTTCAAAAGCTTTAGAACAAATAATGCAGACAGATAGACTGTCTTTCTCATAACATAGATTTAGTTAAGTATTGCACAGATAGACATTTACTTATTTTTTTGAAGGGTTTTGATAACTGAGCCATATAATTTACTTTATGGGAACCAAAGCCAATTCTTACTTTGCAATGTTTATGTGCATATGAGAAGAGAAATTTTGAGCCTTTTTTCCTTTTCGCCCCAGCTTGATTTTAAGACTTGGAAGAATGTGAGTCTGATTGCCACACTTCAGTGGTTAGTCTAATATGCAACTTTACTTCAGCAGTGCAGACCTTAGAATTTTCAACTTTCTTTTTCTTTGTTTAAATAAAACACGAAGATCTCTTAAATATGTACTGTAATTGATTATGCCTGGCTCAATAACTAGAACTTTGACAGCATTATTTGAACTACGGTGTTTGTGTTGTTTTCAAGCAATTCGCTACAGCCTATCACCAAGAAAAAAAAAAGTGTGATTTTGATTCAGGTTGCCTTGTGGACGTTCCTGTTGATAAACATGATGGCAAGCCATTCCACCGCCCATTTAAACTGGAATATATCTAAACAATATGTGCAGTTTTACATGTAACGGAACGATAATGGTAAGAGAGTACTCAAGTTTGCTTTGAAAAGTTCTTTAGTAGGTTATGATTATTCGTGAAAACTTGATTAAGGATATTTTCTGCTCTTGAATGCGTGGGCCAGAACAAAACTCTTCTCCTGAAGAAGACTGCATCACATATTAAGTTGTTTAGCATTCTAGTCTCAAGAAAATCATTAGTTGTGATAGAGGGGTAGGTTGGGATGTTGCGCAAGTAAAACAGGAGCAAAGGTAGAATAAGACTGGAAATATATGGAGAAAAATTTTGCTAATTATGATACACACGTAGATCTGAAGAGAGGAAGATAAAATAGTTGGTAGTTTAGGTGATGAGTATGCTGGGAGTAATGCTGATGTTATCTTAGGTCCTGAAGTCTGAAAGGACAAGAAGGGAAGGGGGAAGAGACTGAAGGGGAGAACCATATAGACGAGGGAGGGGTAGAGGAGAATGGGTCTGCATCTCTCAGGTGACTTAGTACGGTACCATAATTCATACAGTTAACATAGTTTCTGGTAATATTTAGAACAGCTCACCTTCTTTGTTTCATTGTTTAATCTATAAAAAAACAAACGCCCTTCTCAAGAAATCTACAAACATTCCAACAAGGAAGATACAATGAGCATTAAGTTGCAAAGAATGTGCTGGAAAGAGGAAAGGTGTTTTGGGGTTTGAAGAGACAAGGGATTGGGGCATCTGGAAGACGAGTTTAATGTGACGTAGGATGTGAGGTTGAAGAGCAGAACTGTGTGCAGGTGAGGGAATAATGGTAATGGCATATTTTCCAGGATGTGGGGTGTAGTGCTAAGGACTCCAGAGAGTGTTTTGTTCTTTGAGCAAGAGCTGTTAGTGACAACAAAAGTGTAGGTGGTCAACGTCAGCGATCACTGCACTTACTGTGCCGACTGGCGAGTCTTTTTTATGCTGACGTTGATCACTGCACTTACTGTGCCGATTGGCGAGTATTTTTATGAGTTTTTTACATTTTTATGGGGACCTATCATGAACGTGTATCATGACTGTTTTCTGTCAGGTTTTTGGTGATAAATAGGTTAGGGTCATTTACTCCAACCCCGTCCGTTACGCGTCTGCAATTGTGAATGATGTCTAAGAATTGAACTACTTATCTGAAGGACGGTCTATTACAGCTGTAGAGACGGGAGGTTTTTCCCTGCGGCATATTTTACATGAGAGGCTTCACATAGTTTATTTAGTACTATCGCTGATGGGGCACTACATATCAGCTCCTCCACTGTATTAACCAGATCGTTTGGTTCCTCATGTTAGATTTACATATGTTCTAAAATAAAATAACTGTATTTAACAATTTTAGTAATAAGGTAAAGAACTTTCAAGGGGAGAGAGATAGAGAAACAGACTATCTTATAATTTACATATACATATTTATCACCGAAAAGGAAGGCATAAGCTTAAGAAACCTGCACTCAAGAGGAGAAATTAGAACACCAGCACTGGAGTCATTAGCGAAAACATGAGGCAAAGTGATGAAGAGGGCTTCCATGTGGAGGAGTATGCCCATGTCACGATGGGGAAGGTCGGGGGCCGACGGGAAAAAATTCTAGCGGGAGGTCCATTAATGGGCAGTTTGCTGGAGTTATCGTTGATTCACTCACTCATTCATTCATTCATTCATTCATTCGCGCTCATGAACACACCCTCAGAGTGGGTGGAGGCGAACGCCTTTCTATCCAGCAGTTGTCTGCATTGTGTTCGCCTTCAGGGCCTGTATGCTTACACTAACAGCATTATTCCTGAGTAGTATGATGACTGATGACTCATTCCGATTCGGATTCTGGGGTATTATACCCTACTGTACGCCTCCAAATGCTCTACATTTCATTAACGAGCTCATCAAAGTAAATGAGGTCACACTTAGCACCTATGCATCATTTTGGATGCACAATAAACACATCAAAAAGCATGTTTATGCTACATGTCTACATGAAAGTATTCAAATGACACGGATACCTGCACCGTCCAGCGATTATCCCTCATAAGCAGTCAACGACCTTCACGCATACCTGAAAAGAAAGGAAAAACGCCTTAATGAATATAGAAGCTGACATTCTGTCTACAATCCAACTAACTTTGAATCACTACTGATAAATAGAGTTAAGGCTGAAAAAAAAGTTAAACATGGTTCTACAAATGAAATTTCTTTTCTCCAACACTCTTATTATGCTTTAATTATAAGCCAGTAACCAGGTCAGGTTTTGGAAAAGGGAATGGGCTTGCAATTTCACCCCTACAGAATTGCTGAAAAACGGAAGGTCAGCACTCTCCGGAACCACTTGGATGGGCCCATTGTGCCGTAGTTAAGCTACATTACCTACTTCATACTTTTATTCTAGCTCATCTGCATTGCATCTAATCCTATTAAATACACTATCGGTCTCGTCAGTCTGGCATAGACTATCATTTTGCTAGGATATTACGGCCATTCATTTCCCCTAACATTTTCTACGAATTCATTCTTCTTTCTATTAGCCCAGATTATACACTTCCTCATCAACCTATCACTTCCATTCTTTCCACATGACTGGGCCGCCTTAATTATATATATATATATATATATATATATATATATATATATATATATATATATATATATATATATATATATATATATAATTATATGACCCTGCTAGACGACTGAGAGAGCGAAAGATAGTGAGAATACTTCGTACTAATGCTAGAGCTATTACAAGGTCAATTGTTTCAAAGGGCCACCTCTTTTACCATGATTTCCATGTAAAAAAAACCCTTGTAACTGTGCGCCGACTGTGCGTAATGCTGCTCTAAAAACTAAAAAATAGGCTGTTCTTTTTGCATGTTTATTCATTTATTAATTCAAGTTCTCACACCATCTAATTTGCACTACACAACACTAGCAGCACGCAACTGGAAGGCTATACAAAATCAAAACCTCCATTCCTAATCGAAATACAGTATACAAGCACTAAATTCAATCCGATCTCAGGCATATGTGGTCATTGAAGACAAAACTTGGGTGGACTGGAAGCATTTCCCATTACTAAGCTTGAAGGTAAAGAAAACTCCCACCTTCATCCTCCCTCCTTCACAACGTCTAGCTCACCATTTTCCATAATTATACTGTAATAATCAGAAACCCTCCGCCCTCCAGATAAGAGACATATCTCCCATCTTCGTGTACCTTAAGTCCCATACGCAGCCTCTTTCGTGAGGCCCGTCTCCCGTTTTCTTCGAATAGTCTCCACCCTTTTCATCCAATATTAATTTTAGAAATATATAAGAAAATCCCACTAACCTTCATTTAACAATTAAACATACTGACAAGAACTGGAAAAACCAGGTGGCAATGACATAACAGCAAAGTGCTCAGAAGCCAATGACAAGAACAAAATCTTCACTACAGTAACTACGCATTAATACAACGAACATTCGGAACGTAACCTTGAAATTAACATGTTCATAATATCATGAAATGGCTGCAATAAAAACTAGATTTGATAAAAAATGCAGCTAAGAAATTGCAGAGGAAAAACAATGGCGTTTTGCCCATAATTCTAACAACTAAGTTCCATGGTAATATGGTCTCGGTTTTCGACAGGGAACGAAAAACTTCTTAATCATGCACATAATAATTATGCTCACACTTACAATTATCCTTGTACCAATTTCACAATAGTCCATGCTTACAGTTATTATTTTGTTAAAGGAAAATCTCAAATTCAATGCAAAATACCGCGTTCACATCAAATTCCCCTGTTACAAATATTTAGAAATCTGAAAGCGACTCCTAACTCCCTTACCTATTATACTTAGATTAATATTATAAATCCAAAGTCCTTACTTAATATCACGCACAGAGAGAGAGAGAGAGAGAGAGAGAGAGAGAGAGAGAGAGAGGGGTTATAAGACGAAGTTTAAGGGCAGGTGGCTGCTCTTTTCATGGCATGTGGTCGTATGCTAATGTCCTCTTGATAATAAACGTCATTTGTTAATGGCTTTCGTGATACGTGTCTAGGAGGAGAGAGAGAGAGAGAGAGAGAGAGAGAGAGAGAGAGAGAGAGAGAGAGAGAGAGAGAGAGAGAGAGAGTTTCATTCATTCCTAGATCAGGCAATGACTCAAAATTCCCTGCCCACAGAAATGAAAGAAAAAAAGCTTCAGAAATCACAGTCATTCACACATACATACATACACACAAATATATATATATATATATATATATATATATATATATATATATATATATATATATATATATATATATATATATATATATATAATAGCTGACCAACCCGGCGCTGCCTGGAAAAAATCTGAACAACCACCTAAGGGTAGGCCCTTTAAAACTCTGATTAACAGTCTGATGGTAAGTTGTCAGCTTGATAAACAGCAGTAGAATATCCATACGTAATATATTAGATACAGTGTCCGTTGTCTATATATAAATATTCAATTATTATCACGATGGTAATATTAGACACCGTAAAAAGATCTGCAACTGTTTCCGGTGTCCCACGCGTGTTAACAAACGCATTTCAGTTTCCTTTGGCGTTTCTGAAGGGAAAGTGTAGGCCGAAGTCTGAATGGTCTAATATAGAAATTGTCGATAAATGGTGATTTTTTTGTGGATTAAGTACTTAGATGTAATGATGGTAATGCCTCAAGGTACTTGAGAATTTGTATTTTACTGGCAAGGGATAATTAAGATATGTTTGGCTTTAGATGAACACTGAAACAAATGTGGTATTTTCGTCACGAGTAATTTTTTAGTGAGGGGGTAGTTTTATCACAGAAGCATTCAGTCTGCTAATATAGAAATTGTCGATATAATGGGGACCTTTTATCAAAATATATATATAAATATATATATATACAGTATATATATATATATATATATATATATATATATATATATATATATATATATATATATATATATATATATATATATACAGTATATATATAAATATATATATACAGTATATATATATATACACATATATATGTGTATATTATACATATATATACGTATACATCTATATACATATATACATATATATAGACATAAACATAGACATATATACACATATAGATATATACATATATACGTATATAGATATATAAACATACACATATACATATATACATACACATTTATACATTTATATACATATATATACATACACATTTATAAATTTATATACATATATATAAACATATACACACACATATATATATACATATATACTGTACATATATGTATATACATATATACACATACATACACACACACATACATATATCTATATATATATATATATATATATATATATATATATATATATATATATATATATATATATTCAATAGGGCAGTTTCTTGGAAGGTAGAACGTTTTATTCTGCAAACTTTCGAGGCAGATAACCTCATCATCAGGCTGAAATTCATGATAAAAGCATACAATCAACTGAAAATACAATAACATGACATGTCTTGCAAAAACTTAGCATAACGTATAAAGCATAACGTTGTACAAGAATTGTAAATACGAATGGGACGGAAGACTAAAAACGCTAATAAAGAATAACAGAATACAAACGAAAAAAACAAGAGAATACAAACTAAAATAATATTCAAAACAAACTAGCAAATGCAAAGCAAAAATGGCTGTTGACCTTTAGAGTACTTTCAGATATGCACTTCTATACCGGACACATTGTTATTCAGCTCCGGTTTCATCTTCTTTATGAACAAAGACTGAAATGAATAAGTTTGGATTGTTCGAACAGAGACAGTACTTGAAAATTCCGGTCAGTGAAAGGATGGTCTCGTGCTAAACTGTGCCCCCGTATGACTGAAAAAGGTGGTTTAGAAAGAGGATTTGTGTGTCTTTGTTCATACAGATGAAACTCTCAATAACATCTTGTCCAGCACATAATTTGCACTCGTATGACTTGTTTCTCAGAAGGCGCTCTACAGGTTAACAACAATTTTACTTTGTATTTGTTAGTTTTAGCTCGCACTTTATTCATACTTTGTATTTTCACCTCTTTTATGTTGTATTAACTTTTTAAATATTACATCCCATTTGTATTTTAGGTCTTCTATAACCCTGTTTCATCCGTTCTGTTACGTTTTTGAATGACATCTAACTGCATTGTCAAGGAATTTTTTGTTTTTCTCACTGGTTTCAGCCTGATGATGAGGTTATCTACCTAGAAAGCTTGCATAATAAAATGTTGTGCCTAGCCTTGGCAATATTATTCGCCATCCAGTTGTATTTGTTTATGTAATAGGCTATATATACTACCTGTTTGCCACACGAAGTGCTAATGGCTTGAGGTGCAGTTATAACGTATCCCAGGGAATAGGGGCACCTCGTGAAGGGTTGAGGTGCAGTTATAATAGGGGCACCTCGTGAAGGGTTGTGGATCTCCTGGGGGGAGGAACTGACAACCCTAAAAGGCAGATGAGCCTCTTCTTTTGAGACTAATGACCATTATGTTGTCACTTTTGTAGAACGCAGGTAAATTTTAGCATTCTCGTTGCCTTGCTTTGATTGGTGTGAAATTCAACAATTGGCTAGAGGTGAGAGGGTTAGGGTCCCATGGCCTACGCTTATTTTCAAATAATCTGGAAAGTTATACGATGAGATATATATATATATATATATATATATATATATATATATATATATATATATATATACAGTATATATATATATATATATATATATATATATATATATATATATATATATACTGTATATATATATATATACATATATGTATATGTATATATTATATATATATATATATATATATATATATATATATATATATATATATATATATATACACATACTTACAACCTTTTTTACTAATAAGTTTTTCTACAGAAAATAAGACAACGAAGGTAATGGACGCAAATACTTAAGATTTCTTCTTGGCAGACATAAGATATAAGGAATTACATCATTTTATACCTCTAAGAACATACTTGATTCAAAGATTTTCCTACAGTACTAATCAGAACATGAAACATTCAAGCAAAATAAGATACAAATGTAAATACTTTCCCAAAATTTTACACAGTATAGAATGCTTACTTTATTATGCTAAAAGAGAAATCACAAAGAAAGAAAGTACAGATACTAATCATGAAAATAAACGCCGATGAGGCAATAACAAAATTACAGGCCACAATAATCAAAATGAGACATGGCTGAAATGACTCTTAAGTAATATGGTTATCTGAGCCTCTCTTAAAAGTGCATCAGCATTCCAAACAATATGAACAAGACTCTTTCTCAATGTCAAATTTACGAGGTTAAAGGCTTCTTGTAGCAGCCTTCTTAAAAACTGCAGTTCAGAAGTAGATGTATGCTTTCTATAATAAAAGGATTCCCTGGAGGTTACTGACTTTTACAAAGGGGTTCAGTATTCCAACAACTATAGAAAGAAAATTCTAAATAGTATAACATTGACATTATTACTTCTGTGGCTATAAGAACCTTTGACAACAATAGGGCAAGTTGTACTACATTGTACTCTACCTGTACTGTGCTTTTTCTAAAGACTATCATTTCGCTACCAAGGAATTCAAACAAAACATACCCTGAGCAATACGAGATTGATAACACTTTTCTCACTATAAACACCTTAACCAACAACTCTGGACCCATATACACTTTAGGGTCTTTCTGGGTGGAATGAACTAGATCTAAAAGGATACAACTAGTTGCACACTGATCCTTGTATTTGTCAGGAAAAGGAAGAGTGTCTTTTCTAAAAGACACTATGTGACTCTCTCCTAACATTTACACAATGAACCTCTTCAAAATTTAGCACTTAAAGAAACGTCGGGGACAAGGGAAATCCCCCGTATACAAAGGTATATAGTTTCAAAAGTGGTAAAGCTCTAGCAAAGTACTTTTTCAGTGGAAATACATTAAACAAACAAAAATGGAAATATATTAAAAAATAAAACACCCTCTTCAATTGGAGGATTTGTTTCCCCTAATTAACTCCAACAAAATTTGTTTTTGATTCGCTTTGGGTGACTGGTGGTTGACCAGGATTGCACACGATTGTCTCGACTTTTTACGAAATTTTGACCGTAGGTGGACCTCGTGACAGGCAACGAATGATTCGATTTAAAGAGATCCACGAGTACTTTGTGCTATTCGCTTTGCTGCAGGTCACCATCGATATTCTCAATTAGTACTACGATTAATCAATTGCTGGAAGTCTTCTGCGTTGTAATTTCATAGGTTATACTACCGCCTTAGTGCTAAGGTTTCATGCTACTCAATACCACATTTACTTTTGATTTAAAACTGCAACGGTCTTTCTGCCAGTGTTACTGATCCAGATGCTCTCAGGTGTAAGAGAGGTACTTTACAACGCCATGAAAGTTTGCCTCAGTTTATTATGAAATGTTGCTGCTGCATTCATCTTTCTTTATTGGTAATGCATCTGCTGCATTCATCTTTTTTACTGGTAATGCATCTATAACCTTCACTTTATTTTTCATCGTTTAACACTGGGGCATTACATTCTGTTCGATATGAAAGTTAGCACATTTTAAAAAATAATAATAACCATTTGGTTCCTCTCTTGAGCACGTATCAGATTTCTATTTTTACTTTTATCTCACAAATAAAGGCCGGTGGATCTTACTTTTACTTTAATATAAAACAAATTAAATAAAACATGCTCCTCGAGACAGCTTGCAGTTTATAGAAAAAAAAACATGTCTAGAAAAGGAGAAACATCACCCACGAGGTATGAACTTCCTCCTCTGAATGTTAAATCCAACTAACCTACATAAACAAAGTAGCGACTAATCGAATTCAAGACGCTGTTTCTACAGAACAAGGCGTGAATAATTATTGCTCACACGTTGCGCCACTATATAAGAGATTAAATGCACTCCCTCGCCAAAGGATTTGTCAGCAAGGAAGCAGTCCTTATATACTTCAGCGGCATTCTCACGCCCATTCGTCCAACGACTCCCCCTTTCTCATTTTCTTTGGCTTAAAAGGGATGCTGCTCCCTTGGGATAAGGGGACAGCCTAATAATATCGAATCGTTCAAGGTCAAGGTTTTTATTCCGTGACTACGCGAAAAGAGACGGAAAAACTCTGGTATGAACAATTTCAAAGGAATAATTTCCACCATAGTTGAAATTTATAAAATAAAAAAAATACCAACAACCACAGAGTTTTACGTAAAATTAACCTTCAAGGAAGCTTCTAGCTTCGCAGGTAGGGTGCCCGAGAGCTTATTACTTGGGAAATTTTCTTTTTACCTCATAGATAGACGTACGTGTATGTATAGATATTTCACCAAAAGCATTCTTCCTTTAGGAGGGTGGTGGACCTATGTTACCTTTACTGCTTTTCAGCATGTCCCTTTGGGATTGAGGATGCTAGTCGCCCCCCTCCTCTCTCTATATATATATATATATATATATATATATATATATATATATATATATATATATATATATATATATATATATATACATATATACATACATACATACATATATACATATACACACACACACACACACACACACACACACATATATATATATATATATATATATATATATATATATATATATATATATATATATATATATATATATATATATATAAACATGCTGTAAACATACAAATGTCGTTTAATATCAATTCGCGCTACTTCAGGAACATCACGGAAGGGGAATTATAAATGATGAATGATTTGGTACCTAGTAACTCGAACACCCGACAGTACCCATCAACGACTTCCCGTCAGCATTCTAGAATGAAAACTGGAAGTCGCTGATGGGTACTGTCGGGGTGTTCGAGTCATTCAGGTACCTAATCATTTTTCAATCATAACTCCCCTTCCGTGACATTCCTAAAGTAGCACGAATTCGATAGTAAACAATATCTGCAGCTTAATGTTTGTATATAAAATGTCACGATGGTGTGATACAAATTCATATGATAATACATGCATACATACATATATATATATATATATATATATATATATATATATATATATATGAAGATAAAAAGACCCATAAAACACTATTTGAACATTGCAGCCATATATTTTGGGCACTTCCTTCTGTGCCCCTGTTCACTGGTGAAATATGGACAGATGAATGTTACAAGGGTATATATACAAAGCATATATAGGTGTGGCATTAAGTCTCCGATGGTACGCAGGTGACCGTTTCCTAAGAAGGAGGAGAATAAACAATTCCCTAGTGGTTTTTGGCCTCATCAACTCCATTTGGCGACGATTCTGGTGGTCGTGTTCCCTGGAACACCTTCTTCAGAAGCGGTCTGAGGATTAACCCTTAGTGGATGGATTGAGCTTCAGTGTGAAGTAAAACAGGTTTGGGGAGGTGGACGGATTGAGCTTGAGTGTGAAGCAGAATTACGCACACTGTTATGGTAACAATGATTCGAAACAAAGGTGCCAATACTTCTATATGCTATAAATTCACTAATGGCAACTTTTATACAGACCTGAGAGTTAGTCCAATATCAGTAACGCTTGTGACTTCAAGGGGGAAGGTACTGCATCTCTCTCTCTCACATGAGTCTTTGTGTAAATTTGCTTGTAAATATACGAAGGGGTTGCTGTTGTTTTTTGTTTTTGTCTTTTACGATAGTATGTCGGTTGTAAATGTAATTTTACAAAGAAAATTGCAAAGAAATATTAGAAAAAGCATGTAAAAGTAAAAAAAAAAAAAAAAAAAGTTACTGAATCTTCCTTCTTGTAAACTTACATGAATACTTTACAACAAATATGCAAAAAATTGGTTACTGCTTTTATTTCTTATCTGTTTTGATATTGTGTGAGCAGTAATAATAATTTTACAAAATCCAAAAAACTTATTTATTAGAAAAAACATATATAAGTTGGTAAAATTTACGACTGTCCTGTAAATGAGGCCCTACAAGGGATTGTAAATAGTCATTTTCAACTTCTCGTGGAAGGTAAGGAAAATTTTTTAGAGTTTTTTATTTATATAGTGTGAATGTACGTGTCATTCTCTTTCCACTGATGTGATTTCTTTTTTTATTTTGCCAACCTCAAAGTTTCCCCGGTCTGGGGTGCTGCACATTGATAAATTATGCTGTCCCTTAATGGTTAAAGCGTCGATGTCGTCTGATTTCCAATGTCCTCCTGACAAGTTCATATTGTTGGTTTGATTGATGATAGCAAATTCCAGCATCTTTCTTTTGTATGGACAGCTACTTTTGAAAACCAGCTCTGCCCTGCTCCAGTTTATGGAATGGCCTGTATCTCTGATATGTAGGGTGCAACTTATTCCTCAGAGGACTTAGGATATGTTCAAATGGGTACCTAGGTAAAGAATTCAACACGATCCACCAACACCTAACACAACTACTCTATCCACCACACATTATCGAGAGGGCTATTAACAAAGCGAATGAAATATACTACAGAGGTCCCACTCACAACAGACAAATAGATTTTAACAACAAAATAAGCTTCCATACAACGAAAACATCCAAAAAGCCACTGAACAACTCAGGTAACTCAGGTCTAACAATCCTTTTATTTTCCTATTATCCCAAATCCATCGGGAGCTCGCCCATTAATGTATACTTAAATAACAAAGGGAAGAAGCCATAGTTATTTAAGTATACATTAATGAGCGACCTCCCGATGGATTTGGGATAATGGAAAATAAAAGGATTGTTAGACCTGAGTTGTTCAGTGGCTTTTTGGATGTTTTCATTGTACGGAAGCTTATTTTGTTGTTAAAATCTATTTGTCTGTTGTGAGTGGGACCTATGTAGTATATTTTATTCGCTTTGTTAATAGCCCTCTCGATAATGTGTGGCGGATAGAGTAGTTGTGTTAGGTGTTGGTGGATCGTGTTGAATTCTTTATCTAAGTACCCATTTGAACATATCCTAAGTCCTCTGAGGAATAAGTTGCACCCTACCATGATCTTTACAGAGATGTTGTGGTAGCTTAAGAAATTAATGTAGGAAACAGAGAAAGTGGGTTTTCTACATACTGTAAATGCATAATCTGTTCTGTTCTCTTATGATCAGTACATCTAGGAACGGCAGAGAACAGAACAGATATGCATTTACAGTATATAGAAAACCCACTTTCACTGTTTCCTATGTATATAATTTTTAGGAATATCACTCCTGAATCACTAACTATTAAGCCCTTATGGCAATATAAAATATACCAGGCAAGTATACCAGGCAGGTAGGGGAGAGAGGGATCTATAGACCTACAAGTGATAGGATAGTTCTTGACCAGAAAGTGTCTCGTCTTTTCAGGGAGGGGTCCTCATGAGTCTCAAGGGAAAACCTGCTGAGTTTCTGAACATTTATGCTGGCCAAGCCTCTTCTCCTAATTTCCAGGTGAAAGATGCCTCCATGGCCAGAAGCAATGCCTCCAGCCCCAATCCAGACCTCAAAAACATAGAGGTCACACCATCAAAGCAGTTCATGACAGATCAGTCTAGAAGACAGTCATATCCGGTAATCTCTCTGCCCGACCACCCCAGAGTTTGGAACTCACACTTTATTCACGCTGGACAGAAGTACCAATTCCCAGACATTGTCACTAACTTGGATCACATCGAAACACAAGAAGAAACGATGGTAATATGACCTGGAAGGGAGATTGGTTGGCCAGTATCTTTTTCTCTGAGTTATTTTATTATCTCTCACATTTCATTCTCAAGTAACTTCTTGTCTTGTCCAATTAAACAACGTATCTACATAACATGTGTAATTCCTTGACAGTGTGTAACGTTATTCTCACGCTTGCTAGCAAGTGAGTAGAGTAAAGAATCTCCCTTCAATTCTTGCATTTATTCAATTATAGAAAGAGTACCATCTTGGTGTTATTCTTATCTGGAATTATTTAATTCCAGGAGTGTTATCAATGTATAGCCGTGTGTCTATGTTCCTGACTGCCTGTAATTGTTTGCCCTACCGGGGCTGATAAAACTATTGCCTAACTGGCTCACAGGTCCATTTGCACATGGCCAGTATTCGTAATTGTAATATGTTATCCAATTCACTCAATCGCTGCTGTTGTGTAAATTCCCAGCTAACTTACTTTAGTGAAAAGTGTCCAATTTCATCAGTAATTTCTTCCATGTTGTGATTGTAATTAATTAGTTTATGGGCTTACAAGGGGTTTTCTTGTAAAGATAAATTATTTCAAGGCCCAGTACTCACACCCCTATAAGCCCATAACAATAACAATATATATATATATATATTTATATATATATATATATATATATATATATATATATATTTTTTATGTTTTTCCTGGCAATTTAGTTTGAAATACTCTCTGTGAGACAGGTAGCAACAATTTCCGATAATTTAGCCTTGTGATCCCGACTTTGTGGGGGCCAGGGAAACATAAAACAAGAGGAAAAGGGGGAATTTCATATGAGCGTAAGGCTCTTACTACTGAAGACAATATTACGTAAACACGTGGGCAAACTTGCAGGAGTGTATTTACATAAATAACATTGTACAGGAAAGAGGAATGCATGTAGAATATTGATCCAGAAGGGGATTCCTACGGGATGAATGGAACTGGGGGGATTCCAGACACAGTCCAAGAAGCTTCCACGATATACTGTAGGGTCCCTCTGAACTGAGAGATATGCACATTATAGGCCAGTAATGAAACTAGACAAAGAATAATGAATTCGAAGTTGCACTGAGGGTGCCAAGGGGCTTTGATAAATTAATAATAGCTTAGCAATGCCGACACTCAAGGAGCACGGACATTTGACAAGAGATTCGGTGATTACTGGCACTCAAATTAAGTAAATACTCCAAGGGAAAGTGTGACTGAATGGAGGTCTTTCCAGGGTACTTTACTGTAAGGCAGATTTGGTTCCAGCGCAGAAAGCTGTCCGTGGATGACTTGCGATTTCCGAGGACGAGTTCTTCCACGTGTTAGGATGCGGGGGCTTCACGTAAAAGGGCAATGCGTGGGAATTTCACGAAGCGCCGGGCAATGGCATGGGTCATCAGTCAGGCCAGCGGCGGAGCGACACGTGGCTGGCAGTTGAAGTGCACGAGGAAAAGTATACTTTGAAAAGGGCCACGTGGTTAGGAGCTAAGGGCACTGCGGGCCAGGGGCATGTGACTCGTGGTCCTTACTCCATCTCGTCCAGCGCGTGTGAGACCGAACCTCGGCCTGGTTTCCACTTTCATCTCCTCCTATGGGGCAGGGGGCACGTCCAACACATAGGGGGGGTTGAGTCATGTTCAGCTGATGCCCGCAGGGGTTTTTTGCCTGAAAAGGACAACCAGACAGATTCACTTTTGCCTCAGAAATTATCTACTTAAAGGGAGTGGCCCACAATCGGTTTTAATCCCTTCTATTCTGACTGTGCGAAATATCGATCGGCCGACAGTAAATGAAAAAAAAAAGGGGGGGAAGCAATTTGCTAGCGAGTTCTTGCTAAATGATAATATAAATATATATATATAAATATATATATATATATATATATATATATATATATATATATATATATATATATATATATATATATATATATATATAATGATATCGACATGCCGACTCCCTTTTACAGAAGTTTGAGCCAGAAAAAGTCGCTGTATTTACTGGCGCATTCATACTTTGATTCGTGAGTCGTGCATGAGTACTGTAGAGTACCGTGTGCCGAAAATTTCCGCAACATTTGCAGCTTCACCCACACACAAGAGGCTCATCAGCAACGCACTGAACGAACCCCCTTTACAGACGATTCCTGGATATGAAGGCCTAGTCGTTAAAACATCTCTTCCACATTAACTATCCAGCACTTTCTGCATTCTCCTCCTTTCTAACACTTTCAAATTGTACACATTTTACACGGTCCTATCTTCTCTCACTCTCTACACACAGACAACCTATCTCAAATCGTTTATTCTATATATCTCAACATTTTTCACCCTTTCATTTCCCTTACGCCACGTAAATTATGATAAAAATTAATCTAACCTGACTGAACTTCAGCTCTCTTTCATTCACACTAAACATCCAGACTTTCATAGGGAAGAATTCGCTAAACAAACCTTTCAAACATTCTCAACTTTGTTTCCACAGACACTACAGGTTTCTCATTCACCTTCTGCATGCAAACACCCTGTTACCTTCCTTGCTTCACCTATTTTGCAACTCGCCTTTTGCTTTATCCATCTTCCCTTATATTTTGCACCCACAGTTCAACCATTTCGATTCCTGCACCATCCTAGTTTCTGCGTAACTTCAGAACCTCATTCTTACTCGCTTTTACGCCCAGCTTTTTTCTCTTGCGAACATTTTCAAAACCTATTACTTGTTTATGCAGCTTTTCTTCACTATTTCCGATAAATGCTGCATCATCTGTAAAAACCAACATTACACTCTCCATTCCCAGCCCAATTCCTTTTATATAACAACTTTCCAGTCTACTCCTACGCCTAATTTCCACCCCCTTCATGCTAACAACCCCTTGAGGGGTGTTGTCCACGAACGCTTTTTTCACCAAAGCGCACAAAACAAGACTTTTATTTTTATTATGTGAAGTCAGAAGCAAATGGCATTATGGGGTGAACGAACTGAAACAAGACTGCTTGTTTCTTCTATGAAAATCTGATTGCTGTACATACATACTCGCAAAAAAATCGACATCATTTTCATGTATTTACCACATTCGCAGTCGAATTAACCAACTACATATACACATTTAAATTTCTATACATAGGATTGTCGGCTTCGTATAGCATATACATGTTTCTTTTAGTTTACTGCGTCTGCATCAGTCGTAAATAGAATCTAGGACATTAACCTCTTGGCACTTACGAGAACCAACAGAAACTACCCATTTGACGAAAAAGAGCCTCATCTGATGTCAGATTTACACACAATCTCATGAGATTAAGGATGACATCTCTTTGTATGTAGTATTTCTGAGAATCTCCGGCCGTCACCCTACAATGTTCCTCTCTGTTTTTTTACCAGGATAAAGTCAGAGTCCAGCAACCCAAATAGCTGAAGAAAAAATGGTATAAAACAAGCTTCATCGCATCATTTGCGATTGTGCCTCCTCCTCTGCACTGACTGATGACCAAACTTACATACGCATACGGAAAGTAAACAGTCTCACATCCCCATAAGACCAAAAATCATAAGGTACAAAAGAACACACACGACTTATTCACTGATCGAATATATATGTTTCATAACACTACGTTGCCATCACCGGCACCATACACAGATTTCGTCAAGTATAGAGAAACACAGAAAGTGTCAATCAGTTTATATGTTACCAAATAAACTGAGTACACATTTATATACGAGTATATATGCCAATAAAGAAGACGATAGACAAATATACATACACTAGCAGAGAGAGAGAGAGAGAGAGAGAGAGAGAGAGAGAGAGAGAGAGAGAGAGAGAGAGAGAGAGAGATTAAAACTGATCTAAGGGGACAAGGTTACCTAAAGCCAGCACCCTGTTACCCCTCGTCAGATAAAACGCACATGACCTTAAACTTAATACATTCCGCAGTTAACGCCCCCAATATAATCTGCAGCATTAGTCAATTGTAGTATTTATCCAGTGTTCAATTCATTTCATAACAAGACTAAAAAACCAATTGGCATATGCCTATACATCAGAAAAATGGCGATCTACGTACATTAAGCCAAACATGGTGCATATTTTTATGAAAATGTACAGCAAACATCTGCAAGATGTGTCCTTTCAGTGAAACGACAAATTAACAGGTGTTAACTCGTATCACAAAATATGATGTCAACTCGACTGGTATCATCAATAACATCAAGGTAAGCAAACAACCAAAACCTGCATATATACATTTTAACAATCGCTAAATACCTCATTTCTGTTTATTAATCTAAACCCCAATATAAATCAGAAGTACACTGTGGATGCAAAATATAAGACTCAATAAACTTCTGTAAAACCTACAAACATCGAATACAAAAGAGCTCTTTTTACCTTCCCTCATCGCAGCCATCTGTTTCATCAGCTGAGAGAACGTAAACAAGGATGAAACGACACAGAAAGAGTGTGTGTGTGTTTGTGTGTGTGTGTGTGTGTGT
>NC_089750.1:34957552-34975052 GCF_040412425.1 Macrobrachium rosenbergii | reverse complement strand
ATAAATCGATAGCACTGAGTACATTACAAGAAAGCTGGCGCATGAGCTATTTGCTGTAAACTGTTAACAATAAATAACTACAACCCTAAACCCCTCCTTTTGGTGATGGGTCGTCATTATGGAAACATAGCCGTACCACAACTACTGGAGTGTCTATCACAGGCGCACACATGACATCCATGATGAAATGAGGAATGGAAAACTTCTAAAGCATCTCAAATCTTTGGATATTTATTACAAAATTCCCTAGTTAGGACGATATCTTGAAGTCGGAAACTGGTCCAAATTTGATTACACAAGGCCCGAGCGTTTGCATCTTTCCCCCCTCACGGCCCACAGTACTTCAAATGATGGAAGCAGTAGGATTCGAACTCATACCCAATTATAGTTTTAAATGTTACTTAGGACAAAAATGAGCTCCTGAGGAAAGCACTGCATAGGATAAAGAAGGCCAATTTGGAATTAAAACAGAAGTATTCCTTCTAGAGCAGCATGCAAATAACTGGGTCAAGAAGACAGACAATAAAAAAAAATCTGAATGCGAACAATCGTTTCTTGATCTAACTGGATTATAAAGGTCTTGTATCTGGATTTGCTTGTACTGTGATCCTTACCGAAGGAATAGTGCTATAAGATGCAGACCTGTGAGACTGAAGAAGAAATTAAACCTGGCAAAACTACAATTCTCTGAATTCAGGCATCAATTCAGAAGACAGGGAAGAGGTTTCATTCTCTGTCATATCAAAGTTATATGGGTAGTGGGTTACTGTGGCTTTTCTTAGTAACATTCACTTCAGGGTGTGACGTCCTCGCCTACATGAGTTAGGGAAGAAGAGACTCTTTACCCTTGGATGTCAACTCATTTAGGAGAAGAACACTCCAAAATCAAACCAGTGGTTAGCAGGGACTCTTTAGCCATGGTAAGCAACCCTTCTATGAGAATGTTACTCTGAATTCAAACCTTGTTCTCCAACCTTGGACTGTGCAATAGCCATTGTACCATGGCCTTTCATGGTCTTGGGTTTGAGTTCCCTTGCCTTAGGGTACAATCAGGCATTTATCCTCTTTTTCGTTCACTTTCCTGTTTTTTTCGAAAGGTGTGCAGGACAGGCTGCTGGGAAAGCAAAAGTTGCTTAGTGGATTATAAGGAAACTGCCTTCATCTTTACCTAATCTTTTCCTACTGAGCGTTAAATTTCTAAACCATCCTGACTGCCGCCCCTGCCCCCTTGTTGTGGCAAACCTGGCGGATTTCATTTGCATTACAAGGTGTGCCGGCCCCAACTTGTCGACCAGTTGCTTCCGGCGTTTTTTTCAATACATGTTTACTTATACTTTCAACAAAATTTTTTTTAATAATGTAAATACTGCTGTTGTTGATGGTACTGTCGTTTAGTGTTCTGTTGATTACTACAATGTTACTGTTGTTATGAGTCTATTTATTTTTTTTATACTGATTTTATGTTGTTAATTTTAATTCTTTCAGGAGATATTGACCTGAACCCTGGGCCTGTTACTCTTTACAGCAAGTAAAATTGCAAAGTACTTTACTCAAATATTTGGGGCTTATGGTCAAATTTTCTTGATCCTCAGAGCTGTGCCCATAACTACGATTTGATGTTTATATCTGAGACTCTTGTAAGCAGTTACAAGTCGAAGGTTTAGTTTTTAATCCCGGGGTTTATGGCCTTGACTTTATTTTATTTGGAGTGTAGTTGCCATGAAGTTCTTTGTTTTAAAATTTTCAGTAAGTTCTACAATGCTTAGGTATTTGCTGTTTACCACAATCAAAATACCGATGATTCTATATATGACTGTCTTTTGCAAAGGGTTAGTATGGCTCAGCCTCAGGATTCCAGAGCTTCATTCATTATTTGTGGAGACTGTAATGCAAAGCACAGTGAGTGGCAAAGTTCACATTCCACAGATCAACATGGCCAGTCTGCTCCTGAGTTCTGTGTATCCTCCGATTTTGTCCAGCTAACTAAGGAACGCATGCACATTTCTGGTAACAAATTAGACCTCATATTCACAGATGTTCCAGCTATTGTCAAGTCCAAGGTCTGTGAATATATAGGCACCTCTGATCATTGTGCCACTGAGATGGACATATCTGTCAATCAGCATAGTCATATTTCCACCACTGGAAAAACGGTCTGGCTAAAATCCACAGCCAACTGGGATTGCATCATTGAAGCTTGTCAGGCACTTGATATTTCAGATGCTATATTAGACCCTGATCCCAAGAAGAAGTTAAATGAAATGCTGATGGCTTTTTCAATACGGTATGTCCCTAGAAAGGTCATCAAATTCAGGCCAAATTACTAGCCATGGCTTAATGATACATGTAGATGAGTCTACCATGACAAACAGACCAGATTCAATGCATGGAGACGAAACCGTTCAAATAAAAACTACACCATTTTTTGTTGAGCCTTGATGTCTCCCAAGATCAGTTGATTCTATAGATTTTTATGTCTACGTAGTATCTTTGTGGATGAGCACAAACTTAGTAATACAGTGCCTGTTCCAAAGAGTGGCATATCTGCAGACTGCAGTAACTAGAGACCAATCTCTATTCACCCTGTTCTCTCCAAAGTTGCAGAAAAAAATTATTTTTAAGCCACTATATAAATATGTGGAATCTAAAGGATTGTTAGATAGTCAATATGCATATAGGAAACAGTCAGGTACCTGCGATGCTCTTTTAGACTTGACATACCACTTGCAAGGGAACTTTGATAAGGATTTGGAGTGCAAAGTAATTCAAATAGATTTTAGTGCTGCTCTCGATTTAGTAAATCACAAGGCACTTATTTATAAACTTCAGAATCCTGGAGTGGGTGGATATGTTTTAGGATTACTTCAAGATTTCCTGACAGGTAGGCAGCTGCGAGTTGCTGTAGATGGGATACTTAGTGAACCAAGAACTATTTGCCTGGTGTTCCACAGGGTAGCGTTTTTGGTCCACAGATATTTTTGGTGTATACAAGTGATATGGTTGTTCCCAAGGAAAGCAAGCTTGTTCAGTATACCGATGATCAGGACATGGACCGGATCAAGGAATGTTGTAGTTGGTGGAGTATGAGGCTGAACTCCAGTAAAACAAAAACAAAAACAAAAAAACTACTGATTAGCAGATCTTGTACAGATTTCCCCACCCATCCTCCCCTTCAGGTGGATGGAACTTTGCTGAATGAGTCTGAAGCTTTAACTATTCTAGGTGTAACTTTTGACTCACATCTAACTATTGAGAAACATCTAATGAAAGTTTCAGCAAATGCTGCACGCAAGTTAGGTATTGTTTATAAGCCCTCATATATTTATAACAATGATAAAATCAATGCAACCTGTTTAAGGTCATTTGTCCTTCCTTTACTAGAATACTGTTCTCCAGTATGGATGTCTGCTTCTAACAGTTATCTCTTTCAGATAGAGTGGTTCGTTTTGGTAGGTTTCTGTTTTCTATTAGTAGCAGTTATGACTTGGACCACTGACGGATGGTCGCTTGTTTGTCACTTTTTCATAAGTTGTATTTCAACATAAATCTTCCACATTCACAATTGATCCCCGATCCCCTTTACCTGCCGAGAGCAACCAGATTCGCCGAACAACAGCACCAACATGCAGTAAATGTGCCTCGCTGTCGAACTTCTCAGCTCCTGACGTTCTTTATTCCTCACACCATTGGACTGTGGAACAGACTCCCAGAGGATGTGGTGCAAATGGAACTTCAGAAGTTCAAGCGAATATGCAATGCATTACTACCCTAATACTATTCTCCTTGCATTTTAATACATTTTTATCTCTTTATCAATTTATACATTTATTTTTTCTTCCTTCTGTACTTCCCTTTACTTTCACTTACTTCTTCCTAACGAACACCATATTCTTTGGGAGCTTGAATTTCAGTTCAATGGCCCCTGTGGGCTTGTTCCATATGAATAGGTTTTATCTTTTGGATAATAATAATAATAATAATAATAATAATAATAATAATAATAATAATAATAATAATAATAATAATAATAATAAGTATGGAATAGAAGAACATTGAAATGAGTTATGGTTTCACTGACAAAGGGGAATTAGGCAGTGCCTGGGGCTATAAATCACTTCTTATCTATCACGTATAATTATGAAACTTCGATTTCGAATTAGCTATCTATCATCTATAATTATGAAACTTCGATTTCGAATTAGCACGCAACATACCTGGATATCTATAAAACCAATCGACTGACAAACAAGCCTGCAGTCCAAAACTTAAAACAGGAAGTTTTGCGAAGAGAGCGGGAGACGAAGAGAGTGCCGGCTAGATGATGTGGCAAAGCAACAAAATGAACCTAGTAACTAAAAAGAGTACAAGACAGCAGGTTGATAGTGGCTGACGTGGAAGTTTTCTCCAAAGGGACTCAACCACTGTACCTGCAGATACTCGTAGCATGGCAGAATCTACTTTGTTTTGTCTTTCAGAGCCACCCCTACTGAGGGAAACAGTGTACCATTAATATATATATATATATATATATATATATATATATATATATATATATATATATATATATATATATATATATATACATACACACACACACACACACATATATATATGTATACCTATTGAGGGAACAGTGTACCAGTGAACACTTAAATATGTAAATATAAAATTATATTGGCAACACGGTGAGAATCTTTGCAAATTCTCTCTCTCTCTCTCTCTCTCTCTCTCTCTCTCTCTCTCTCTCTCTCTCTCTCTCTCTCTCTCTCTCTCTCTCTCATCTGGGTGCTTTCCAAGACCGCATATTTCTCTTCCCCCTTAAGCTATTTCCTTCAACGAGCGGGGCACAAACAGCATAATCAGTCTTTAAAGCATCGCTGATTCAGGTTACACAAACACAATTCGAACCATGCGATTAAGATACTCTATATCCATATACATATAAATACATACATACATACATGCACACATATATATATATATATTTATATATATATAAATATATACTCTATATACATATACATATATATATACATGCACACACATATATATACACGCACACACATATAATTATGTGTGATATAGCTTGTCACCAATTTTAGACATAACACTTTTATATACTTTCGAATATTAAGCCAAAAATAACACACTGACAACTTATAGCAAATTCACTTTACATCAGGAATATAGACAAAATAAAATCATACAACCACAAGTACATGCACACATATACAGGTATACTTATACATATTCGTATATACATATTTAAATGAATAAATATTTATAAATATATATATATATATATGTACACACACATATACATACACACACACACACACACACACACACACATATATATATATATATATATATATATATATATATATATATATATATATATATATATATATATATATATATATAAAACTAGATTACTTGCACAATTGTCCTGTGCGTTAAAGCATTTGATAACAGGACCTCATTTAAACAGGTATCTAACGGATACCATCCTGTTTAAATGAGGTCCTGTTATTAATATATATAGATATATATGTGTGTGTCTGTGTGTGTGCGAAGTCTGCGTGTGCCTGGGCCAGCGAGCTGGTGTTTACATACAATTACAACAATGTAAAAGATACCGACACACAAAAATATACGTACATCCACCGTAACAGCTCCAAAGGTAAGGCATACCTGGCTGAATGCCGAATCAACTCACCCAGAGACTAGAGTTCTCAGAAAGCCTCTCCTACTCGATGCAGTGGGGCTTACAAAGGATTTAAGTTTACGGGGCATTTAGAAAAGGAAACACCATTCTCTGGAGAGAGAGAGAGAGAGAGAGAGAGAGAGAGAGAGAGAGAGAGAGAGAGAGAGAGAGAGAGAGAGAGAGAGAGAATGCTTAGAACCGCTTACTTTTGTTGGTGACTCGTATCTTGACAACAAAACAAGCTCCCACCGCTGATTCAGCTGTTTCAAGCGACAAAAAATTACAAGCAAAGTGTAAATGGACCAATATTGCCGCAAGTCATAAGTTGAGGCTTCAGAGGAAATGCCTATAAAGAATGTGAGCGCTGCCGACAACGCTGCCACCGCAACTATTTTTCTTTTTACTAACGGAAGTTTGGTCAGAAAACAAGTCTTTTCATTAAAGTATGCCGATACGTGCGCATGTGCCCAACTACGTTTGTGTAAAATGGAAATTAATTTCTTTTACAAATCAAAACACCTTTGGTTCTCAATTATAGTATGTAAAGTAACTTTATATGATTAATTCAGGAACAAAAAAATTAAACAACAGATAATGCAACACAACACTAAATCAGAGGCTATGAAGGCTGCATATATCAGTGGAATCGAACTGCATTTCTTTTATCACCTTACAAAATGCTGGCGATAAAAGCTCATTCGCATTTTGTCCTTAAAAAAAATTCTTCTAATGTAGCCATATCCACATTCACACTTCACAAAACCCTCGGTGCATCCCTTCACCCAGCTCTAGACTAGCGTGTGTTACCCTTTGTTATTTGTCGATGACCCAACATGAAAACGTTCGTCCACCCATCTGAATCTATGATCGTGTCTCCCTCCGACTGAAAGAACTCGCCTTCTCATTAAACCCTGTTACTTTTGGCATCATCTGGGAGATTTCTTGTCAGTGAAACAATCAAGGTCTAAATCAGCACTTTGTGTCCATCCTCATCAAATGATCTCTCCTCCTTCTCAGAATTCCTTTCACTTACCCAAACATCTGAGTAAACTATTACTTGTGTCTTCATTCTTTTTCTCCAGAGCGACCGGATCGATGCACATGCACAATTTACCAATTTGATACCTCTACCCTGGCACAGTTTTTTAGCCAATGCTTGAGGCTCCACATTTAGATTTACCAACATGCCTTGAGTTCTGCTTTTTTCCAATATTGCAAAAGTTGAAATCTCTTCGATCGACACAGTCCGTCAAGTTTAGTTTATTGCAAATGCCTTTGGGTCACTCCATTCCAAATGCTGTCCTGGCCTCCTTTAGAATTTCTTTTTCATGAACAGTCATTGGCGGAATACATTTACAACAATTTTTGATCGCATAATATTTTCACTATACATGTCAATCTCCATTTTGAAGGAGACGGACCACTTGTAGTATGGACTCCTGGTTTAGACCTAACTCAACGTTAAACAATGTTCCCTTTTCGGGCTAAGCGTAATATCACCGTCATCGCCTACTTTCATTTGTTACGTAAAATATCCAACAAAATTGCAGCACATTTTCTTTCTCCGACATCTGCTATAATAGCCAGGAGGGCTTCGAAATTCTGCATCGCTTCTGCAGCGATAGAAAATATTCGATGCTTTGTGTGCTTACCTCCATGAAACATAGCATGACCATAGTCTTAGGAAACCATATAAAATGTCCATCACATGGACTTATTTACTGTTATTTACTGTTGTTTATGCTGCTGCTAAAGGAGAGTAATAATCGACACTACTGATCTCTGTTACGAAACTCAGATTATCAAACCTACCGCTGGGGCACTTTCGGCCATTCAGCGGAGTTAGAGTGGTTGAACAGCAAGATAAAAAGATCCAGAAAATGAAGACGAAGCGCAATGAGCTAAAGGTGGAGATATGATAATAACCCGTAGTTTCACTTAGAAGTAACAGTTGGAGATGTTGGACAGGAAGATTGAAGAAATGAAGGAAGAAAGGGGTTAAAGTATAAGTTAAAAAGTAGGTGTAGCTGGATCGAAGGGATGCCGTATTCACCCTTTAGTAATGCCTACAGGGTACCATGTGAGGTGCACCACTAACGGCACCATTCCAAACGGGGTAATCGAACCTAACGAACCTTGCCAAAACTACAATGCCTTGATCCAAAAGATTACCTACCCAGTCATTTGTAATCCCGAAAACCCTGACAGTTGATTTATTCTGCTTTCGCACCGATGCGTCTCTAGAAATTATAAACATGTTAACGGATGACTTATTTAAATTCATATCTGGACGCTCACTCGAAAGCAGCGAGGAATTTCAACGGCCGTAATTATGCCACTTCAGTATCGAGACAGAACACACCGCTGGCACCCACGTGACCTTCAAGCACTCAAGACAAGGAGCGACACCAGCATCACCAGCTGACATTTTCGAATCAAGGACTCTCATGTTCATGGCACAACAGGCTCTAATTATATATAGCCATCGACCCCAGGATTAATAATATTCGGAGTAATCAGGCGAATCTAATTTATTTTCTTCAAAATAAATACAACAGAGAGAGAGAGAGAGAGAGAGAGAGAGAGAGAGAGAGAGAGAGAGAGAGAGAGAGAGAGAGAGAGATTTATCGTCAATGACAACGAAAAACACGTCAGAGTCCTTCGATACCAGAACTTCTGGCAAAGGGTCAGACGAGCAGAAGGCAGTAATAGGAAGGAATGTCAGAAAAAATCAAATCATCAAAATAAAAGTAGATATAATGCGAAATACATCACAAAGAATGATAAATAAGAACATGACAAAACTGAATTCGGAGTGACACTATAAAATCACAAAAGCAATATATAACAAAAGCATCTGATAATATAAAAGTACAGGAGATGAAACAAACCAAGGAAAAGTTGATTCTAAGAAGTAATGGCAAAGGAACTGAAAGCAAGGTCGGGTCAAATGAAACATGAACCTTCTAACATGTAAAGTTCTGACGTCAAATGTTAATATCAACCCCCATTGTATTCGTATGTTTAATATATTTCTCTGTGAAAAGGAGAATTATTGAGTTGTACTTTTATAACCTGTAATCAGCTTATTCTTCCCCAGGTCATTTTTTGGTGGTCAGTATCTTTTCCTGTATAATCTTTTAATTGACTTGTTCCTGCTTCCCAGCTGTTGGGCCTAATCTTTTGTAAAACCTCTTAATATTTACCCCTGTTTGGGTAGGTCTACTAATTCTTCAACTGTGTTGGATTCCAGGTACATATTTTCCTTTATAATCCCCATCTGTTATTTATCCGAGCTTTCTTTGTAAACTTATTTTTATATTTCTATGTCTGCTAGGTAAAGGACAGTAAGTCGAAAGGCCTAGCACCACTCCATCGTTCACTTGCCTTTGTGGCATTATATATTCATCACGTTCCATATTTTCATGATTCATTATACAATATATATATATATATATATATATATATATATATATATATATATATATATATATATATATATATATATATATATACATAAATTTTACTTCACATCAAATAATGTTGTTCAAAAAAGTCAACAAAATAACCACATACGGACATCAAGCAAAACCTGAACCGAAGATCTCGTTACTTTCGTTTCTTGTACCTATCTACATCTTTCTATTTTAAATGCCTACGGACTGGTCAGCTGTCTGTCCATATGCAGCACGGCATGGAGGAAAATCAAGATGGACGACGGACAACAAACAATGGGGAACAAGGGGGTGAGGACGATAACTGAAAAAACATGAGTGAGCAAATGAAATAAGATGGTATTATAAGCGGTTTTATATTTACTAAAACTGACACCCTGCGTATGCAAATGATTTCAGTAGTTCACTATGGAAAACAATAAGTCTGGAAGCACATTAACTTCCACGGTTCCTTTTGTGTAACCTGCTACACCATATATACTATAATATACTACTGAGGAAAATAAAACGTAACGCATATTATGACTTGAAAATAATCAAGAAAAAAAAAAATAATAAACAAGTCTCTCCTTTCTCTTGCTCTTTGCATGACACTCAAGCGATTGCTGTCAAGAGCGTCCTTCCTTCTTAAAGCATTTCTGTTGCTCTCCATGACCCGTAAAACAATTAAGCGGGGAGCGTCCCGGTCCTTTCCCGTCCTGCCGTATTTATCTCAGCACAGCTGCAACACCCACTTCCATTTCTAAAATCTTTGGACAGGAGAGTCGGGGTGGAGTTGGGGGGAGGGGGTGCTGGAACGCCAAATTCCGGATGTTATGCCCCGTTAGCTAGCAAATGGCACAGAGCAAGAATGCTGGAGTAAAGGAAGGAAAGAGTCCTTTAAGAAACTACTTCTACTTATACTATCAAATCTGATGGAAAGACGCATGAGTGATATTCAAGACCAATACTGTTGCAACTATTACACTGACAAAAGTAAAAACAAAAAAAATTTTAAAAATAAAAAATTTAACTTTCTAGCTGGTTCAAGAAACGAATTGGAGATTTTCCGCTTCACCCAACAGAACACTTCAACTTCACTATATGTAACTGCAAATGTATGTAAACATTAACTATCAGCCTACCTGGTTGCAATATAACAGTAATGGCTGTCATCGACACCAGTACATCATAAGGGTGGTTTCCTAATGAAACAAGACAAAGAAAACAGCTATATTCATCTTAAAACTGCCTCATCATTGATGGGAATTAACCACAGCTATTGCTTACATTAACAAATAAGCTAATCAGCATCTCGTCGACCCATTCTAACATCTGTCGCTTACCTCTGTCCAGTCATCTTGATTTCCTGGATTTTAAGACACTACTGCATCTGCCTACTGCCATTTTCTAGCTATACTCCTCTCTACCAATGCCTTCGAACTATACACTCTCTAGATAAATATATGTGATTCTTCGCTTACTACATACCATTGGCATCTAAAACATTATGACCAATTTATCCTTCCATTTCAACCTCTCCACGGCCCTCTTCTCGTTTCTCTTGTTTCCGACTATTCCAACGTTCCCTATCTTATAGATTTCACACATCATTTATCTGAACAACTTAAAACTTACTACTTCCCTTCACTTCCAAAGGCTACATTTCAGTTTCAAGAGAAATGCCTTCATCAATTTAGACTTCTGCTTTCTTAGGCCAAAGACAAACACCACCTTATTACAGTTAAACTTTCCCTTTCTAGATAATCTACTTTACAACACTGCAAAGTTCTTGTTGCTTTCCTTCCTTGCATACACTGTAATTGACCTCTTTCGTCATCTGAAAGTTTGAATGTCACTCATGAGAAGAAGAGACAAGGTACAGGTCAGAGCGGTTGTACACACAGTGCCCTAGAACTAAATACACATTATGATCAGAACCCCATCACCCTCTTCACCCACGTAAGACCTCGGGAAGCAACGGAATGGCTGCTGATGACTCAGCAGGTAGACCTATGTAAACCCAAATACCCCATTCTTAGCTTATATGGACAATAAGGTCATGTGAAGATCTATTAAGAATTTTAGAGGGAACTGAACATGGACCAGCACAGAGGAGGGTTACCACCAATACCATCCACTACAACATTAATTATACATACTGTACAAGTCAATCACTTTACTCTCCTGCCTTCTATACAACCTTCTACAATTCGTCTTCTGTGTTATCGTTTACCTTTCCAAATCTTATAACTACTAACATACTTTCTCATGTTTTTTCCTCAAAATGCTTTTGAGTTTTCTTCAATATTTACAATTTCTCTTCACCATCACGAACCTGCAAAATCGAACTTCCCACATTCCGTTTACAACCTTCTGTTTTGTTACTCAAAGTGTACCTACGTCTTTCCCTTCTCCCGAAACTTATATCTTCGTCCCCATAAACGACAAAAATGCCAAGACAGTCCTTGTCTTTGTACCTGCACATCCCACACTGCTGTCACTTTCATTCGTAAGAGCTACTAACTGCTCGTAGTAAACTGCCAACAACACTGTTCAATCTCAACTATCTTAAACTTTGTATCTATAAATTTTGTCATCACCTTTCCATGGACTGATCTATGCAACATAGAATAATTATCATCATCATCATTATTGATTTTTCCTCCTAAGCCTTCTCCCCACTGAAAAGGGGGCTCTAGAGTGTGTTAAACCTTTCCTATCGTGGCTTCAATCCACTAATGTCCACTGACAACTCAAACTGCTACTTAGATCAACAAAAGACGCTGAACTTCTCAGGAAAAAAAGGTCCTAGGACGTTTTCCACAGGAATCGACCATTACTGGTGAGGCAATGCTGATAATCATCGAGTTATTATTTTTTTGATGCTATTAAAAATAAGCAATATTCATACTGTGCAACATAAAAGTCGATCAAATTTTAAAGTTTCAGAGCATAGAAGGAAGATGCGTACAAACAGAAAACAGCAAAAAAAAAAAAAAATAAATAAATAAATAAGTAAACTAGACATACTCAGACACAGTACTTATTGTAGCTTTACAGTCTCACAACAGTTTCTGCAAAATAAATAGTGAAATGTGAACGGAGTTTGGAAGAAAGAACAGATCTTGAAAAAAAAAAAAAAGAAGAACCCAGCCCGAGTCTCCTCTACCAGAATTTTCGATTTAATTTCAAACTTTTCCAAGAACGATTTCAAGACATCTGCTTCATTCAGCATCCTCCACGTAGTATTCACCAACACGTTTTGAACGGTTTCATTTTCTCAGTCGAAATCTTCCAAAACAACTTTCCCAGTAAACCGAGCAACGTCATGCCCTAAATTCTTTGCCCTCTCATCTGTTGTCTTTTCTCCTACAAAGTAACAATCATTCGTTCTATTAATCCCTTTTGTACATTTACCTGATAAAGGCATATAGTTTACACCATACAGTTAGCAATTTGTCATTGAAAAACCATGTCTTGCTACCTTCCGATTTTAGGTCTTATAGAAATTTCCTTTACATTCTTACCAATCACTTCTACAACCATTTTTTTTAAATTTACGATTGCAAATCCAACAACCATAAATTTCAGTTCTCCGTCTCTACTACCATCTCATTTCATCAACCACAGTACTTAAACCAATCAGCGCAATACATTTCCTTTAGCCAAAGTCTGTTTTTCCACTGGCAGCTTTTATTCTTATAACATTTATTTCTAAATTAATCTCTGTATCCATTTTTTTTAGCCTCAAAAAATCTTTTCCTCTAAAAATTTTCCCAAATTTACCCTTTCTTCATCTTATACTTCCTTTCATTGTGCTCCCCTTTTATTAAGAAACATTATTTTCGAATTCACTTTTCTTTTGCTAGCCTTTCCATTTCGATATCGAATATTCTTCTCTGTATACAATGTATGCTTACGAAAGAACCAGCCACCGGAATTACTTTTAACGCTGCAGTAACCAAATTAGCTGGTTCATCTCTGTACTGGCTCATAAGTAAACTGACATACATTGGCGCACTCTTCTTTCCATGGTATGCCTATTAACAACCACCTTTTGAAGCAATGCATTACGAACATTAAGTAACTTTTAGAAGATATCTCGAGATTTCCTAAATTCTCAATCATCCCCAAATTTGCTATCCTACAAGTTACACTATCCTTCTCTCAATCGTCTAATCTTGCATACAATTCACCCATCATAATTTTATTTTTTCCTCTTTTTAGTAAAGCCACCTCAGGCAAGAATTCCGACTCGCCCAGAATCATGCTTGCTTTCTCAGATTTTCACATTCTTAGACCACTAAGTTCACTAACAGACAGTATCATCTCGGCTACAACCACACAAACCTACAACCAAACCATAGCCTACACCGAACGCCAAAGAATGAAATCCTAGAACGCATGAACCCGCAGCAGCATCTCGTTTGTCAGTTGTCTATCAATTCTTAATTAAACATTATAAAATCAATATAAAATTACTAGCCAAATCCTTGCACATTTTAAGCGCATTAGTTACACATCCATGAAAGGCGAAAACTAAAGTTAAATATAACTTGAGCTCCAAGAAAGAAGTGCTTTTTATGTAATTTTCCAAACGGTATTCAAACAGGAAAAACGCTTCAACACTGCATCTAGGTCTATAGAATTCTACATAATTCTGCAAAATATCTTCAACAAGTTACATTATTATTATTATTATTATTATTATTATTATTATTATTATTATTATTATTATTATTATTATTAAATACTCCCGATAGCATGAGTCTTGAAATGGAGAAACAAATCCACAGTTATGTATGGGAACAAATATATTTAAACATAAAGCTTAACAGAGAGCTTCCGAGAATCTCTGGGGAATCGTACAGATTCTAGAAAGCTCTCTGTTTACCTTTATTTTTAAATATATTTGTTCCCATACACAACTGTTGATTTGTTTCTCCAATAATAATAATAATAATAATAATAATAATAATAATAATAATAATAATAATAATAATAATAAATAATAATAATAATAATAATAATTTTCCTCTGTCGCTGATGTTATGGAAATGTGTCGTTACCCTCTATTCATATTTTTTTTCTTTTAAAAATCAAAATTATTTCTAGAGAAAAAATTGGTGGAAACCAATTGACGCCCAAATGAAAGAAAAAGAAAATATATAGTACACGAGGTCCCTCCGACCTACAAATTACCATCACCACAGTTTCTCTTAACGTTTGTTCTTTTTCGTTATTGTTCTTTCCTCATAAATGCTGCCATCTGCTGGTCTTCTACTGCTCTAGCGACACTGCCTTCTCATAAAACCTCTTTCCACATGAAACGCCAAAAAAGATTCAGCCTCTTCTTCCCAGGAAGGACAAAGTAAAGCCCAGGCCTACTCTTGCAACCCAGTTGCCCAGACCTCTTCAAGATCTCGGCTACATTCCTTTCTCCCTCAGCCAAAGAAGCACCTAACAGTCTTCCGCTTCATCCTTGCCCAACAGGTACAGCTCCTATTCAGTAAGACTGACTATGAGAGACTTTCTCGGCTCAATCCCTCTTCGGAACATTTCTTCTTTTCTCAAAAAAAAAAAAAAAAAAAAAAAAAAAAAAGCAATTTCACGGTTTTTTTTCTACGGCCATACGAATAGTGATCTTATCCTTCATAAGATATATTATTCGCCTCATTTCCCTTTGCAGTTTTTTTTATATTTATCATGTGGGTCACCTTCCTTATCTTCCAAACCGATATTAACCGTTCACTGTCTCCCTTCATTTGTGATGCTGAACCTAATGAACTAAATGCGAATTTATGCAATCTCTTCATTGAACTCTGCATTTATATCTAGGGTGCTTATCTTTTCTTCTGGAAAATAATGAGAAAAAACAACTCAAATAATCAAATACTTCGGCAGATCGTCGTTCTCAACATTTTTTGGCCCGGGCTATTTGATGAGCATTTCATCCCCCTTTTTATGCGCACAAGCAACCACCACACAGCAGAAGTCGAAACAATTACTCGGTTCTGGTTAACACTGAAAGACGAGTCAATTCAACAGTGATTCTCTATTCCGCGCCTGTCAGGGACCTCAGGACCTCTCCTTTCTTTATTTTTCGTAAGTCTTTTCTTTCTTCTTCCTAAAAGTTATTTCCATTTTCATGGAACAAAACAGCTGCTCGTAACTCCAGTTATGAAAATAATACTCTACTACTTCGCCTCTTTCTCTACAACGACTCAAATCAGCTAAACTTACATCTTTTGCTATTGTCATAAAAATAACCTCTCCTCCGCTATCATCCCTCCTCTCCTATTTACCTTTTGCTACTGTTGTAATAATAATCTCTTCTTCATTATCATCCCTCTTATTTATTTTTTGCTAGTCATAAAAATAACCTCTCCTCCGTTATCATCCCTATATATCTTTGCTAACTGTCATAAAAATAACCTCTCCTCCATTATCATCCCTCCTCTCCTATATACCTTTTGCTACCGTCATAATAATAATCTCTTCTTCGTAATCCCTCCTCTCCTATATACCTTTTGCTAGTTGTCCCTCCTCTCCTATATACCTTTTGCTACTGTCATAAAAATAATCTCTTCTTTGTTATCATCCCTTATCGTCCCTCCTATATCCCTTTTTCTAATGGCATAAAAATAACCTCTCCTCCATTATCATCCCTCCTCTCCTATATACCTTTTGCTATTGTCATAAAAATAACCTATCCTCCGTTATCATCCCTATATACCTTTTGTTACTGTCATAAAAGTAACCTCTCCTCCATTATCACCCTCTTATCCTATATACCTTTTGCTACTGCCATAAAAATAATCTCTTCTTCGTTATCATCCCTCCTATAAACCTTTTGCTATTGGCTTTATATAAAAATAACCTCTCCTCCGTTTGCATCTCTATATACCTTTTGCTACAGCCATAAAAATAACCTCTCCTCCGTTTGCATCTCTATATACCTTTTGCTACAGCCATAAAAATAACCTCTCCTCCGTTAGCATCACTTTATTCCTTTTACTACCGTCATAAAGATAACCTCTCCTCCGTTAGCATCCCTATATACCTTTTACTGCTGTCATAAAAATAACCTCTCCTCCGTTAGCATCCCTATATACCTTTTGCTACTATCATAAAAACAACCTCTCCTCCGTTAGCATCCCTATATACCTTTTGCTACTGTCATAAAAATAACCTCTCCTCTGTCAGCATCCCTGCTATTCCTCCCAGTGAGCAAATCATCCTGCAGTTCGTTTTCTTCTCCCCTCAGCAACTCTTCGTACATTTTATTCATGCTCCACTTTGGCATACCCTTTTCATTTTCTCTTTTCTCATCCCATCCAGAAAAAATCTTCTCTTTAAATAGCCTTTCAAGAGCAACGTTTTCTTTCACTCTCTCACCTTACCGTACAATAACCCCCTCTTGTTTTGCTTTCTGAACATTCAATATAAAAATATACTTTTTACCTTTCCCTTGGTGACATTCCTCTCGTTCTCTGCACTAACAGCAAACATTTCTCCGCAACTACTCCCAGGAGGAAATGAAGGTCTTTGTTACCGCGCCTCAAGCAAGAACTATTCTTTTCCAACCGTTCACCTCCGGTGAGCTTTGTGAATTTCCCTTCCTACCCAACTAATCTATTATAGCACCCCTTTGCTGCCCTTACCACTGACTCCTCCCTCCTGACTTCCCTTCAGCATAACTTTCCTTCAACATTCTTACTCTGAACTACTTTCATTACCTTACATATCAAGAAATACTAGACTCCTGAACTACTTTCATTACCTTACATATTAAGAAATACTAGACTCCTGAACTACTTTCATTACCTTACATATCAAGAAATACTAGACTCCTATGTATCTATTTGAAGAAAACATGAACATCCAGCTCCTTCCGTATGGTAATATAAATGACAAAGCACCTGGGTAACTATATTAGTTAATTTGGCAGAGGCTTGCAATCCGTGAAAGCTCTTCCGGTTTTTTTCGAAATCATTTTATATTTTTTCTAAGCAAATTCACAGCCACTTTCAGAAGAGTTCTATACATAAATAAACGAACAAACAAGCAAACATAGCCTCATATATAACGCCACCTACGCCTTTTCTCCTTAAAGGAAATAACTGAGGCACTCTGCAAAAATGTACAATGAGGCTGCTGCCTATGCTCGCCTCCATGATTTTCCCCAACGCAGCCGATAACGACCAGATAAACATGAACAGCTAAAGTCAGCCAATCAATGCAACTGGCGCCGGAATCGTTACATGGACCTTACTGGTGTGTAGAGCGATTTTAGCGCACCCAACTGCGCCTCCCTCAACGATCCTCAATGTAGTAACATCTCCAAATTCGCGAA
>NC_089750.1:34922552-34955052 GCF_040412425.1 Macrobrachium rosenbergii | reverse complement strand
TTTCACCAAGAGTACAGTATAACCTTAGACAGCTAGCCTAGTGACTGCTAGAACACGAAGCATCACACTACAGTCTGTGCTGCAGGTTATGGTGTCCTCTGACTGAATATTCCCATCAAGCAAGAGGAGTTTCACTGAAGGCCTTATTCAGGACTTTCACCGGAGCAAAGTCTTCTGAAACTTCATGGAGAATCTTCCAGATTAGCTTTAGTGATGTTTCTTTGTTATTTTCACTTTTTTCCACGTTTTTAATCTGTGAATTTTTTGCTGTGCTCAAATACAGAAGGCAGTTACCGAGTATATTCAGCACTGTCCTGATGACTGCCATAAGTTATGGCTGAAATAGCCGTCGGCATAAGAATGCATCAATAGAGGAACACTGTAGTAAATTTTGTCTTTCCCTTGATAACATCAAGCTGGAATATATGACAGAGTGTTGGAAGTTGGAGAAGTATTGCCCTAAACTAACAGATGAAACTTGTCAAGTGGTATTTAACAGGAATTTCTTACGTAAAATGTGTATGCATGTATGTGTGCCCCTTAACTGAATTCATTCACTGAATCACGTATTCAAGATATACTCCGTTTCTTCCTAATGTCTTCGTTCCCACCGAAACTGAATTATATAAATATCCAATTTACATTCTCACATCCGAAAGCAATATGCAATAATATTATTATAACAATATAACGAAGATTAGCCCCTCTGTTTTTGTTCAAAACTTTCCATTCCTTTCGCTGCCTTCAACTTATATTACTTCGTCGTCGGGGTCGACGTCAACACAATTCATCTTAACTATTTCGAATTCGAATATTCGGGTATTCTGTCGATTCCTCTTTAATGGGAAACCTTTGATGAAAGAGTAGGAAAACATGCATAATCGTTCTCTCTCTCTCTCTCTCTCTCTCTCTCTCCAACGCCGGCTTCGGCTCCGTTTCAGCATGCAAGACAGCTTGTCACTTCAACTTCTCTTTCCATCAGAGCCTTCTGTCACTTCTTTCCCAGTGACAGGAGCTGATTTCCCAGAGCTATCCCACAAATCTCGTCGTCGTCTTCGTCGTCATTCTTCTCCTCCTTCATCACCAACATCTTTGCTTTCTTTCCCAATCGCATTACTTCCCTTTCATTCAAGAATTGTCGGAAACTTCACTCAGCCACTTGACTACTACTATCTATCCCAAAGAGTCAGTCTCTCTCTCTCTCTCTCTCTCTCTCTCTCTCTCTCTCTCTCTCTCTCTCTCTCTCTCTCTCGTCCTCGGCGACCTGCCTCCTACACCTCCTATCTATCAGGCCTTGTTAATGTATCAAATTGCCCCAATTACGTTGCTCCAGAGAATCCGAACCCACTGCTCTCCCACGGCTTCCTTCTTTCGTAAACCAACTTGCACGATTTCGCCTGTGAGTCAGTCCCCCCTTTACTACTATTCACCTTTTCATCACTCGGCATTACCCCCAGCGAATAAAAATTAAAAATAATAATAATAATAATGACTGTAATGCTAATTATCCTTGACGTCAATGACCCTGAACATGATTACTACTCGAGAAATTAAACTTAAAAAAAATCGCAAAAAAATATGGATAGTCATTACAAATGAGATATGTCATCAAGTAAAATTAAATCATCTTCAGAAATAAACTTGCCAAAGTCCGTTTCAATTAGGATACATCACTTTCGGATAATGCGCGCACGCGCGCACGCGTGTGTGTGTGTGTGTGTGTGTGTGTGTGTGTGTGAGAGAGAGAGAGAGAGAGAGAGAGAGAGACTTAATCCAAGTTCGTAACTTAACGACTAACTTCGTATTAATTACTAAACGTCTTCCTGACGTGACAAAAAGACGAACATCTCCAAAGAGTGAAGGAGAAAAACGAGACCTTACATTACATTCATTAGCAGAGTTAACCGAGAGTGCCGAGATGCGACCATTACGTTTCCTGCTGTTGTCAACAAAAAATTACTTCTAAAAACACTCACACTACAAGATATATCAACATAAATTCTAAAACATTAACGTTATGGACTTTTCTGGTAAATAGAATGAATAAATTTGGAATATCTGCCAAAGAGGAATAGTCGGATGAAGTATTTTTTTTTATTAATATAATAATAATATTATTCTGGGACTATGGTAGCAGAGCATATAGGGTGATACGTGCCAACAGACCAGACTTGACGCTGACTGACAAAATCAAGAAGAAAGTATCAGTCATTGATGCTGCAATACCATGTGCTATCAAAAACAGCGCACATTGTGAGAAAAGTGATGGACTCCTATGGAGGCAGGATGCAACCCGGAACCCCACACTAAAAATGCCACCCAGTCGAATAGGATGACTGAGACAATAATAATAATAATAATAATAATAATAATAATAATAATAATAATAATAATAATAATAATAATTATGGGAAGGATGTAGACCCTCTTTCAAGCATGTTTTGTTGAAAAGGATGGCTGCGTTGTACGAATTAATTTTATATAAAGTTTTTTTCAATTTTTCTTATAATTCTCTTTTCCCGCACGTCAATGATTGGACAAAGTTCATATTTCGGTAGATTTACACAGCAAAATATGAACATTGACCAATTACTGACCAATATTAATGTGCAGGAAAAGCGAATTATAAGAAAAATTGAAAGAACTCAATATAAAATCAATTCGCACAACGCAGCCATCCCATTCAACAAAAATAATAATAATAATAATAATAATAATAATAATAATAATAATAATAATAATAATAATAATAATAGTTGGCTGTTCTGAAAGAAACTATCAAAAAATTACTGATGAATATAGTATAAAAGTTCCTTTACCATAGTACAAATAAAAATTCTGAACATCACAATATTGACATCGTAACGTGATGCCTTAATAGAGCACAAAAATTCATACCGCGATACTGAAATAAGAAAAAAGTTTTTGCTGGTAAAACTGGTAATTATCCTTGTTTAAAATTATCCAGTCCAAGGTAAACTACAGACGGTATGTCCGCGAAGGGCTTTTTTTTTTTTTTTTTTTTAGTTCCCACCTAATGGATCTGGGAAGAAAAGGAGCCCCAGGCCCTAATCAACCTTCCTCGGAATTTTGATGGAAGGCTGTTTTGGTCCAAGACGATGCCTTAATCCTGATCTTGAGCTGCATTGCCACCAACATTACATCTGAGGGGTCATCATCCTTCATTAACCAGCCCAGGAAAGAGGTCATCATCCTTCATTAACCAGCCCAGGAAAAATGACATCATACAACCATTACCGTCATTGTTTTGCACAACAAGCTTGTCACAACCAACACTTTCACCCCATCACATTAGCTTCGAGATCGTCATTAAAAATAAATGAATCCTGAAATCACGACAGAAAACCGTCCCAGAATTTTAAGAAAAATGTTTTGATACATTTATATGAATTCTTCACTAACTGATTTGCCTATAGTTCAAGGTCCATATTGCTAGTAAATTCTAGCTGAAGTGCTTCCATCTTAAGCAGCCTTTCAAGAATGCTTACTTGAAAACGTGTGTTCGAATCTATTAACGAAGAAATCACTTTATGTGAAAATAATTACTTACCGTTATCATAATGATGAATACATTTCAACACAGAATCAACCTCAATCGTAATTCTTGTACCAATACCCTAACCTACAGTAAAAATAAAAATGGCCCACGAAGTTTAACATAGCGATCAAGAATTTCAGTATAACACAGCTAAGTAATAAATGAGGCACAATATTTTTCAAATGATAAACTTGAATGAAAATAACATTTTAAAACGTCGTGGTTTACCTTCTGAACCATGAAAACAAGAACTGATTAAAAAAAATTATTTACAACTAATTATTCCACTGAGGTGAAGTGTATCTGAGCAATTCTTGCAACTTAGAAAAAAGAACTACTGTTTACAAAACCCAGGCCGACATATAACGATCCAGTTTTCTGAGAAACACAAATCCACCGTTAATCCCATTTCATCTCTACTCAAACGCAATTATCACTACACCACAGACTCAAGGTCGCTGCGCAAGGAACGATGACAGTGAATCTCTCTCTCTCTCTCTCTCTCTCTCTCTCTCTCTCTCTCTCTCTCTCTCTCTCTCTCTCTCTTTTATGTATGTGAGAATGGATGACAAACCTCTAGAGGATCTATTACTCAACCTTCTGGGAACTGGTATGCAGTCTTGAAAAATAATCTACACTAATAATACAAGAAAAGATATGAAACAAGCAGGAGAAAGTTCTCACCAATCACCAGAGAAAAACTACAGACAACGGACTATAACCCACTCAAGACAGTCGAGACCTAGAGTAGACTTAGGTGAAGGTGACGCCGGCGATGTCAAAGGGCTTCTTCCATTGCCCTGTGAAAACAACTGGAATGAAAAACGGGCACCAGGTCTGACGCGAATGACATGAAATGCCATCAACAAAAGCCTTGGTAACCCACCCAAACAACGAAGAACACGGTCAAAGATCAAGGCAAATAAAATGATCGCAATAACGTGAAATACCGAGCCGATTATTGTAGCGGGACAGGAAATCATGAAATTTATTGTTCTGGAGAAAAACCACCAAACCGAAGCCTCGGCAGTGCACAGAATGAGATATTGGTCCCGTAGTTAACATGAACCTAGTTTCAACGTCCTGTTCATGTCGAATGAGGAGATATAAGACGAATAAAGAAATATGGGATGCTTTATTAGTTATATGACCTTTCTCGATAAAAACAAAAAAAATAGAGAAACCTCGTACACATAGTAATTAATTATGGGATTATATATCGGCAAATTATATTGCAGAAAAAAATAATACCTTGAAATGTCCTTCCTTCTCGGAATGCTTGAATTTAATAAGATTCAGCATAGCTGAAAATATACGGTACATGCATGCGTTTGTTTATATATATATATATATATATATATATATATATATATATATATATATATATATATATAATCAGTAAGCTACAAATGTCCTTTAATATCCAATTCGCTCTACCGTAATATACAAGGAGCAGGAGCAGGAACAAACATGGCGACGTACTATAATTTATTTCGACGCGTTTCGCATTCAGCTGAATGCATCATCAGGGCTCTGTACAATAAATAACGACAAATAACAAGTAGCCTATATGAATTTGCTAGTTATCTAAAAATCGTTTATACACTAATTAAAATGAAAACCAAAGCTTCACACATACGTAAAAGTACACTCAAGACTGACAGAGTTACACAGAAAATTAAAAAAGCACATATGTTGATTAAAAGTTCAGGAAATATTCGAGGAGCACTGGGGGTCGAACCACCATGGCAAGTGCTCCTCAAATATTTCTTAACTTTGTATGTAATTTTTTTGTATCTTTTTTTTTTAATCTGAACTTGTAATTAACAATGTGCTTTTAATTTTCTGTGTAACTTTGTCAGTCGTGAGTGTACTTTTACGTATGTGTGTAGTTTTGGTTTTCATTTCAGTTAGTGTATAAATGAGTTTTTTAGATAACTAGCAAATTCATATACTTTTTATTGGTCGTTATTGATTGTACAGAGACTTGATGATGCATTCAGCTGAATGCGAAACGCGTCGAAATAAATTATAGTACGTCGCCATGTTTGCTCCTGCTCCTGCTCCCTGTATAATATTTTATCACCTTGGCTGATTCGCCTGCCTTCTCTGTTCTTCATATATATATATATATATATATATATATATATATATATATATATATATATATATATATATATATATATATATATATATATATATACACACACACATATATATATACATATGTATGTATGTATGTATGTATGTATGTATGTATGTATGTATGTATATATATATATATATATATATATATATATATATATATATATATATATATATATATATATATATATATATATATATATACAGTATATATTATTCCCTTTGGGAACAACTATCGGCGAAAAAACATGAAAACGACATAAGACTGAACATGAAAAATCCACAAACGGCCTTTCTTCATTTTCATATTTCTTTGAGAAGCAACGAGCAAGTACTGCAGAGTTAAATTCTTCTTTCATTTACAAAATCCTAAAATTCTTGCGCTGATTTTCTCCCTCATCCATCTTCTCTTTGCAACATCCAACTCGCACTAACTCGAGCAGCGAGGGCTACAATTTCTTTCATTAGATTCGGAAAAGTTCTCAAGTCCCTGAAAAACACAGCATTCCTTCCAAACACCAGCCACTTCCCCAAGCATTCACGAACTCTCCTGTGCAGAACGTGTCTTTTTATTTCAAGTGAAATCTTAACAGCAGATTCCACGATAAGCATAAAAAATTATGAAGTACTAAAAATCACATTTCTATCGCTAATGACAATAAATATACATAATACTCTCATATGCCGGTTGGTACTTTCATCAGCATTTCTCTCCACTCATTTATCTCCAAATAATTTGGGAAGTCGCAAGGGCTCAAAAGCATTTGTCTTTCTCAATATGTTGGCAGCGTTTACTTTTACACGTTCTTGCAACTTATATTAAGCTACACGGAGTCAGATAACTGGAAAAGGGTCCAGTATCAAAGCTCACTTTTGCACTTACACAGAAGTGTTCTCCCCTATCTCTGTCGCTCTCTTTATATGCATAAGTTTGTATGTGTGTGTGTGTGTGTGTGTGTGTGTGTCTGATGACGGGTGTTAAGAACAAATACATACAAACATGTCATGTACTGACAGAACGAGATTTAATGACCGATCTTCACATCAATACACAAGAGCAAGGTAAACTCATAGGAACAAAGAATGTGTAGAGAATAAACAACAAAAAGAGAATAAAAAAGAAAATTTAATTCAAACACGAACAAAGCCTTTACTGGTTGCTCGGTATCTGACCCCCTTTCTGCAATCGCTTTGGGAATCGAAGTAAAAAACATATGTTCAATACTCGTCGATTCCAGGGTACTTCGCAATACGTCCCGACAAATCCGATATGAAAACTTGGACAAATTTAAACGGAGAGCGACAAGATCCAGTGCAAACTTGCAGACATCCCATTGTTGATGGAACGGCAAGCAAACATGACAATGACACTTTCATTTGATAAGACCATCGACATCTGACACAGAATAAAACTCAGCCATAAGAAACTACAAGCATAAAATAGTATTCTATTTTCACAGTTTATTACAGTAAAGCAAGTAACACAGCTAAGTGCTTGACGATGAAGCCAACGACTCTGCACAAGAACATGAATAACGGAACCGCGACAGTTTTATTCAAAATGGTTTTTTTTGGTGAAAACATGAATGAGAGCCCTGAAAAAACCCTGGGTTCAGAGCTAATCCTTTATACTTTCGGAAAAGAACGTTCACAGTCTTCCTGTAGTCCAGTTAGCAGCCATATAATATAAGAGACTGGCAGAAAGACCGACGAAAACTAAAACAAAACATCTTCCTTTCTGAGAGACGGTAATAAACAATACAGCGAAGGTAACAATTATTCAAATTTTTCCACTACGCCCACAAATACGCAGTCAAGTGATCGCAGTCATGTACACTAATCAAAGTCTAGCATGTGACATAAACCATTCATTTATATTATTAGGTATTGTAATTAGTAGCAGTAATAATACGTCTCGTAAAGAAAATGCACATTATGTTGCACAGCATTGTCTTCGTCAAGATTTTGTAATAGTTAAATATGGAGTCTACTCCCTGTACGCTGTCTGTTAGTGTACTGAAAACATATGCAGAAAACAAATGTACGGCTATACATTACTTTTCATGTAGATTATTATTATTATTATTATTATTATTATTATTATTATTATCCTCAATCCCACTTTTTACCTTGATTTAACTTGGCAGGTTAAGTGTCTGGGGTTTTGCATTATTTCCCGAAAGTAGTTGTGCCCTGCCCTACCTTTTATGAATGTAGGAAGTGCCTGGTCTTAGAAATTAGCAAGCGCTGAAAGTACTGATTTAGTTACTGCTGCACCAATATTTTACTTTTCAGCAGTTCGTTAACTTTCATTCTTTTATTACATACACTAAGTAGATACTTTGGGAGTTCATGATTATTTTATACAAATTATCATGACTTATTTTTAATAGTTAAAACTTCATATTACTCTCATAAATAATATACTTGGTAGGCAATTCTCCTGGGTTGTGATCATCCTTCAGAAATATTTTATTACAGTGACCTATTTCCGCCAACTGTTCCGTTCCATACTGGAGCGAATTCGTTTATGAAATAAGATACTGATGAGACTCTCTCTCTCTCTCTCTCTCTCTCTGTGTTGGGAGAAACAAAAAAATGAGTGGGCTAATTGTGAAATTTTGTTCTACAACCAACACAGCAACCTTCAACTCATCATCCAAACCGTCCCACTACAGTACAGTTACTGAAAGGATATTTTTGGTAACGTTGACTAGTATCCAGTAGAAATAAAGAGATTTTACCTCTGGAGGAAATACAACTGAACTTTTCTCTTTTTGACAGATTTTCTTACAATCAGATCAATTTCTGGACCCTATCGTTTTTGTGTCATAGATACATGGATGTTAAGTACAGCATGTTACCCGCTGAATCTATTCACACTTTCACACAGCAACATACACATAACAAAGTGTAGAAATTCTGACGGGACTCCAATACTGTATCACTTGTCCTTCAAAACTTACTCACTGTGAAGTGGTTACAATTAGAAGTGTCACCTTATATTATAAGAAAAACTGATTAATCATCAATAAAAAAGTCATCATTTAATGAAACAATAATGACCAAGTCATTTCCATAATCAACTAGAAAATGCTCACAATTCGTATCCCTAAATACCCTGAAAACAAAAAATGTTCACAGTAATGACTCAAAATTAGATCCTCATAAAGCTTCTAATCTGTCTCCATTTTTTTCATATTTCTTTAATAAAAAAACCCAGCAAGTTTAAGTCAGAATTGTTCATACAAATATGAGTTAAACATTTACATATATCTCATTATACGGAAATTAAGAAGTACATTAGAAGGTTTACACTCCCACGGAAGGCACCAGATGACAGTGACTGTTTGTATTTCCCAGTTGAACAGACACCACAATATTCCTGACCGAACTAATCGCTTCCATACATTGTCTGGCACTATTAATAATAAATGGATGTTGAGAGGCAGTGTGGGAGGAGGAGGAGGAGGAGGAGGAGGAGGAGGAGGAGGAGGAGGAGGAGGAGGAGGAGGAGGAGGAGGAGGAGGAAGCAATAGCGATTCTTTTTCCTTCCCTTTTCTTCTCTCCCACAGCCGATGATGCCACACTCCAAAATCTCATTCCAGAGATTTTCAATTAAGTCATCACCTAAGGCACCGACCTAGAAAATTGGCATCAACCAAGCTCATAAACTCTCCTTCCCGGCCCCAGACCCCCAGCTGCTGCTCCTCCTCCAAACCTCCAAAAACCCTTTTCCGCTATATGGCCCTGCCTTCCTTCCTCCTTCCCCTCCTCCTCCTTCACGGGATGAACAAACACATAAGAGAAAAGGACGAAAGAGCAAAATGGCTGGGTGGCTCTGTCGCAAAAGCAGCTACAAAAGAAAAGGGCTTCCTCCCCCGCCCCACGTCTTATTGTCGATTCTGGCAACATGGAAGGAAAAATACCCAAAAGTAAGGCTCAAAGGATGAAGAGGCAATGAAATCATTTTAAAAAGTTGGTCAATGCAATACTTGAATGCATTAGAGAAAAAACCATTCGGAGGCGTCATCTTTCCTCTAAGGGAAATTACAAGATGTTCGGTTTCAATCGAGTCGCCGATCAATTCCTCGTAATTTCAGTTAGAAAATACGCACCTCGAAAGTAATTACTTACAACGTAAAATGTTACTGTCCTACCATCATCCCAAACAACAACAGACGTGAAATTAAAAAAAGTAAACGTTGGAAAGTACATTATTTCCTCTTAAGAAAAAAGGGAGGAATGAGGCAAGTCATTTTAATATTCTGTATGTACTTCACAATATCATTTTTAGGTCAAGGAAATTGAGTTTTTAATGGATTTCTCTCTCTCTCTCTCTCTCTCTCTCTCTCTCTCTCTCTCTGATTAAATATTTCTTTATGAAATTCAGGTTATCATGCCAAGCACTGAAGCACCCTTTCGGCCATTCAACGCATCTCTCTCTCTCTCTCTCTCTCTCTCTCTCTCTCTTGTTCGCATGTATTTTACAGCAGCCAAAAGGGCCGTGACAAATACGAAATTCCAATAACCTAAGAGTGTACTCGTATTTCACAGGTGACTACATATTCACCTAACCGTGAATACATCCTTCTTTAACAAGCTCTGTTATTCAACACTCGGTATCCATACTTCCATACACATTCAAAACAACGTATTCTAAGATAAAGGAACAAACGGATGACTTTATGAACTCAACTGTCTACCACAAAGGCAAACAAAACAAACAGACATGAACTTGCTCAGTCTTATTAGTCTTTCGCCCTAACTCTTCCCCCACCCCCCCCACCCAAAAAAAAATCCACGAAAGTAAATAAATAAAAAGCCCGATCCATATGCAAACCCTCTGAAAGAGAGGTAAAAAGACTTAATGAACCGTCACATCCCTATTCACGCAAAATGAACGAATTAAAACTGTGAACTGGGGAGAATACAAGATGAATAATGGATGGGGCATTTGCGGCGGCAGGAGTTAACAAACAAATCAAGAATGGAAGAAAGAAAGGACGCGGTAAGAAAGAGGAGAAAAGAAGCCGTATTGCTGTCATTACAGACAACCTGATGACTTCGATCTGTGGCTCAAACGTCGTCGAGAGTAATATCCATGCAAATTAACACCCACCTCACATATCCATATGCATCATAACGCTACGACCAACCAAAGAGGGGGCCCTCCCTCCCCTTTACCACAACCAAACCCCCGCCCCCCCAACATTACAATTTCCTTCGCTCCTAGAGCTTACAAGAACCTGTGCAATTCAGGAGGTTCAATATATTTTCCGTAAAATATCCAAATGGGATATCAACCCAAAAATAATCCCATATCTGAAAGCACAAAAAACACTCGCTCCTCACACTTTTTTAAATGCACACTCCACACTTTTATCATTACATCCACGTCCCACAGTCTTATTATTAAATCAACGACTCTGAGAGAAAGAGAGAGAAAGGAGCACTTCAGTTATAGAACACAATCAGACCTCACCGAATCATCATAAAAGCAACTCATGTCGGAACAAATTAATTATCGTTATCTCAAGATGCCTTGCAAATTCAGACTCTCTCTCTCTCTCTCTCTCTCTCTCTCTCTCTCTCTGATATGGAAGCCGAGATTTTTTTTTTTTAAAATCTTGTTTTTCAAAATACAAACAAAAGAATAACATATTACATTTTGTTAACAAAGGAAAAACCTACATCGGAGGGAAATCCAATTCATGATCTTTTTTGAAGTTTTTTGTATTTTTGTACTCTTATCATCCACCAACTGTGTTTTCGCCAACCGTTTCTCTCTCCTCGTAGAACATCTTATTATCTTTCAAGCATTCATCGCTTCTAAAACCTCCTGTTCGATAAAAAGATTTTCCCTTTGCACAGCGGCGTCTTATGCTTCACAGTGCATAGTAATGAGTGTGCCTTCAAGATCGGCTTTTTCGTAACCAAGAAAAAGGGAGGTGTGTGTGTGTGTGTGTGTGTGTGTGTGTGTGTGTGTGTGTGTGTGTGTGTGTGTGTGTGTGTTCGTGTTGTAACTGGTTAGTCAGTTGTATTTACGCCCTTTTTCTATCGACGGAAGCTATACAAGCCTTAATGTTACAATCTAACAAGGAATTGAAATCAGCTATGATTTCAATACCTTTTTTCATATCAAAAAGCTATCGCTGGTAAAAGGTCTTACTAATAATGAAAGCAAAGAATCTTTAGCATTAACAAAATTCCCTTAATGTTACCGTTGAAATCAATGGTCTCTGTCATCGGCACAAATTTGAGCATTTTTAACAAGTTACAAACGGTCTTTCAAATACCGTATTTTGGAACAATGATAACTAACACGGGTTCGCTCGAGTTGGAGTCTAATGAACATTAAAGACTAAAAATGGGAAATCAAATAATGGCCAAACTGAACAAGGATTGAAAATCAGATAGACTGAAATTGCAGACGAAAGTAAGATTAAACACGAGTCTACAGCAATCTGCATTGCTATACGTACACGAATCATTGTATGCCATTGAACTTTTTCTAAAAGATTTTGTTGACTTGAAAACAAAGCTTGAAGAATATTGGCAGTCACATGGCACCAGAGAGTGAGAAACAGGACAAGGGAGACAAGGAATATGGAGATGCCTTGGACATGCTCTTCGAACCACCACAGGGAAAACGGTACGTGATAGTGTCAGCTGGGCTTCTGCGGGCTTGGATGATTGCTTTCACACGGAATGATGGGATAAGTGGAGATTTGTGGAGGTGAAAGTACATGGAGAACATGAGTGGCAGAATTTCACAAGGGCTTTTTGCGTCGCGTGGCATTCGATGATGATGATGATGAAAGCTATTGAAAGCAGAAAAAACCTGGTATGCAAGATGATAAGAGGTACCCAGGAGATTGCAAAGTCATCGTCTGCACATGCAACTGTGTTTTAAGGAACATCAAATCGAATAAAGAGAGTAAATGCAGTTAATGCTAAACTCGCAAAATCTCTCTACAGCAGCATTTAAGCTCTCTCTATTCGCGGAAGGACACTCGCTGAAGATCTAAATCGTCAAAATTCTCTCTCTCTCTCTCTCTCTCTCTCTCTCTCTCTCTCTCTCTCTCTCTCTCTCTCTCTAAAACTTAACTTTCTTGAACTATATTTTTCTTTTATAAGAACTCTCCTGATATAAACAAAAATTTAGTTATCACCTTTTCTCACACATACATATATATATATCATATATATATATACTGTAATGTATGTGTATATATATGTGTGTATATATATGTATAAATATAAATATATAAATATATATATATATATATATATATATATATATATATATATTGTAATCTTCACTGATACGAAGAAATAATTATGTAATATCACCCACCTGAACAAAAGCTTCAAGAAAAACGATGAAGTTTAGTTTAACCCGACTGTTTCGTCGTCCACCGGCCCTTAACACGGGGGGGACGAAACAGTTGAGCTAATCTAAACTTTATCGTTTTTCTTCAAGCCTTCGTTCATGTGCATAATTTTATACACACTCACACACACATATACATGTGTGTATATATATATATATATATATATATGTATATATATATATATATATATATATATATATATATATATATATATACATACGTATAAATATACACACACACAAACACATATAATTTATGAAAAATTCACTATACAGAAAGTTTTGAATTATTGCCCTTACTGTAAACATTCCCTGTAATATGTTAAGACTAACAAGTATATAAAGTGACAGGAATGTGGCTTTTAAAGAGAAAATAAATATTTGTTATAAATGCGTGAAGCTGAAGAGAAGCAAGCACATAAAGAATTCTGCTATAGTTAAGATGATAATAAAAAGAAAAGATGACGGTGAAGAATAAATGAAAAAAGCAAAAGATATCATAGATAAATCCACAAGGAAAATACTTCCAACTTGAAAGGCATAAAACAACTTTGGTAAATTCTAACGAGACATTTTTATTTCTTCAAAGGATTCTGTGTGATTGAGAATCTTAAACAATTCCAGGACACGAGCGCACACAATCACATGGACGAAGCTTAAACAGAGTCATCCCATCCATTTGGGAAATTGCTAGACATCAGTATTCCTTGGTCCTCAGGCTATCTCCAAATACATTTCCAAGCGACGTTCCTAACGATATACTTCCTATACATTCCATTTCTCTGCTAGTGATACATGACCGTTTTCATCTCTCTCTCTCTCTCTCTCTCTCTCTCTCTCTCTCTCTCTCTCTCTCTCTCTCTCTCTAAGACACATAACACAACAACAAAATTATATACTAACAAAACACATTCATAACTTCGTATTACTGTTTGTAGGGATTACTTTTGTGCAGATGAAATTATTTGCTACATTAAATTCAGTACTTAATGACAAATGTTCACTTTTTCCAATTAGGTCGTCCAATGACCATTATATTTTTGTGAGATAATAGACTCTGCATACGGAATTTGTAAAGTAAGATACAAGTACTTAGAGAGGTCTTCAGGAAGGATTTCCAAGAAATATACTTCGTTAGCAATTGGTAAAAGAAAAGACCCATTGTATACTATTGTACTGGTATATCCTGATCCTTTTATTAGACATTCACAGTGATCTGGACAAAGATAGGAAAAGGCGCGGACGGCTTAGTCTTGCCAATTTCATTGCAGCCATACTCACACACCAACCATCACAACTTCCCTTCAAAACGTCAGCTTGGCTCAACATCCCTTCTTAGCCTACCCGTCAACAGCTTGCTTTCTTTGGTAATTTCCTTTCAAATATTATATGCATATACATTTAAAGCATGGACGTGTTGGCGCAGATATGCATATTCATTTCTCAATATCTGAATAACGAAAACAAAAGGCCCAATTCCTATCTGGCTTAATCTTCCGAATGTAAAAATGCGTCAACTAACTTGCCCTCCTCATAAAGAATAAAAGACTATAATTATTAAGTTACTGGGAGAAAGGAATTCTGGGAGCGCGAAGCTCAAGATTTCTTGAGTTCTAGGACATGAGAGACAAGGGATCACCGAGTTCAGTAGTTCACTCAAGTACATAACGATGCGGCAGCTCTTATGAGCAAAGTTTAATCATTCCACACTCCTCGGAACTGAAAAGAATATAATTTATATACTGGGCTCTTGTTCAGACTCACACACGGCAAGCATTACAAAGGCCTGGCTCGCAGTAAGATTTGATGACGCCGCATTATTCTAGATCATTTCTTCACAATGATATACGCCGTATTGTTCCCGAAAATTCATTTATATAGACAAAGCCAATTACATTACATGACCTATTTAAGATATCCTACATTTTTTAAAGTGGGTCCGTTGATGCTACAGAAGCAAAACTTTCCTATTCAATAATTATTTATCTATTGTGCACCTTCAAGTTGCCACTTAAATTTTTAAAGGTAAAAACTAATGTAATTTTTAATCATACTATATATCAAGATGTGATTTCGACAAGATCTTGCCTTATTCATTCACTTTCACTCCAGCAGTAAATATTCCCTTTGTTTTCATTATCATGGACGGTCATCAAATACTTCAGTATATATAAGACGATTCTTATATATTCGGCAAGCTCACAACAAAAAAAAAAAGCCTGCCTAAATTAATTACTTCCAAGAGGAGATCATTCTAAGAAGGGTCGCTTTGGCAAAAATTGAGACATCTTGAAACTCCATTTTTTTATTTGTTTTTTTGAGAGAGAAATTCTGGGGCACCTCAGCCTCGCAAAATATTACCCGAGTAAAACCAATAAAATTTAAAATCGCTATTCACATCCCCTTAAAAATGATAACCACGCAAATGAGGAAGAAAATCTAGAGTGCAACAAAATTCCTGAAGTGCAAAAAAACAGTAAAACAAGTAAGGGGAATTGATTCAACCTTTTCAGCGAAAATAATAATCTTAAGAAAAAGCTGAATCCAATCCTGGGTGTTTTGCATTAAAGTTCGCAGGAAAGTGTTGGCGGAAAAGATGAAAAGTGAATTTCTTGTCAAGAAACCGGTTTCTGACGTCAGCCATTCTGGTATTCTTGGCAGTTTAAAATTCAAGAATACTACGCTCACTCTTATGCTGGCTTCTGCTTTCACTGCGTCTCTCTCTGTTACAGAATCGCACATGAATCACTTACACATTTGTGCAGAAATTAATATTTCCCTTTGTGTGTGTGAGAGTGTGTCTGAATTTCTGTCAGTGCAATAGAGCGCCCGAAGCATCTGCAACGTGGTAAGATTTCAGTATCAAACTAATAACTGACATTCCATAAAATCTTTAACATACGCTTAACAATCGATCCTTTATAGATCCCACCAAACTGCAAAACATTTTTACTTTGTTTTTTCAAAGCCTTTGGCATCTCAAGACAAATTCTCTCTTCGCTTTAAAAATGATACACCTTTCTTGTGGAGTCCATTTCATATTGTGGCATTCGTTGCCAATTAAATTGTCCAGTATGGACTGTTAACGGCTGTCCGAAAATATTTCATGGATACAAGCAAACTGCTCTACAGATCTATATCAACATCTAGCATCCCAAAATAACTATTTAAACATAAATATACACACAGAGAGGAAATAAAAAACTGTAAAGAATACAATCTAAAGCAAATCACACACACAAACACAAAACCACATACTCCAACTGAAAGTTACACTGCAACACGCGTTACAGCTTCGTAATGTATTGCTAGAGCAAAGCAAGAAGGGACCATCAGGGAACTGGTAGGAGGAGAGGAGAGGAGAGAGGAGCAGAGAGGATTAAATGCGACCTAAACGACAGATCAGCGAGAGCGTCTGCCAGGGGTAGTGCCATGTCTAGGACACTAATCTGGACTGAACCAAAGCTTTGGCGAATGAGAGGACTTACAGTGGGTAGCTATTACCAACTGGGCCTCAGCAACAGCCGGTGCTGTCACTCCTGGGAAAGGCAACGAAGGGCTGATAAAAGGGAGACGTTGGGAGGAAATGGAAACGGAATGAAGAGGGAATAAGGCTGAGAAGGAGAGGAAGGGCGAATGCCTTTATTCGCCCATCATAATTGTCAAGGGCAGCCAATAACCATGCCCTGAGTGACATTTCTATCAGCCTTAGGGTTTGTCTTAAAGGCGGTGAAAAAATGGACCAGGAGGAATGCTCAAGAAACTGAACAGCGAGGTGGAGACACATCACAGAGAATCGATGAAAAGATAAACGACGAAAAGGAATATACGTGGGGCTCGAGGCACTGTTGCGAAGACCATTTAAGCGCTGCCTATAGTACAGCCGGCAAGACGGAAGGCGTAAAGAATCCCATAATGGGCGATTGCAGCAACTGTTTCAAAGGAGAGTAAAAGAACTTCGACCAAGAGATGACAGAGCGTTGATTAAATCTTGGCTATTGATTCTTAAAATAAATTCAGCCATGCAATGACTGGTATTCCGAACACCTTGATGAACAGCAAGCAGTCTCATTTCTGGCTCTAATTTTATAAAAAAAAAAAAAAAAAACTTCTTACATACAAGACGCACTTTGATTCACTCTACCTGATTAGCTCAAGACGATGTAATATACAAACTGACGTGGCTACGAGGGTAATTGCAGCTCGACTGGTTTGCTGCATTACCAGCACCTTTCCATATTACCCAGTCGTGGAGTAAAGAATGCAAACATTATAGAAAAAACATGTGTGTGTATGTATGTGTGTGTGTATATATATATATATATATATATATATATATATATATATATATATATATATATATATATATATATATATAATGAGAGAAATTTTGTTTGGTATATATATTAAGGTTTTTCCTTTCTACCACCAGCACTTTCGAGGTGCTCTGCTCTCCAGAATGTTTTACATATGTACACCATACTACCTTCCTTGTTCCGCCTATTCTATCTCTGCCTCTTTTATCCACCTATTGTATGAGTGAGTCACACCAATTTTTCCACTATCCGTACAAATATTAATTCTTTCATCTTCCTAGTGTCCATTCACTCTCACAAGCTTACTCTTGCTAATATCCACCATACACTGTCTCCTCTTGTAATCAACTTCAAATTCTTTCTGCAGTTTCCATTCACCAGTGCTGTATCACCTCCAAACATCAACCGTTCCGTTCTCGAAATATTACTCACTTTTCTTATTCCACAACTGTACACCTACAGGTGGTGTCTTCTCTCTGACTTCTCGCATCTCTCCATCCATAAACAAACTACACGGCCGTGGACACACATCACATCCTTTTCTCAGACTCACTTTTACACCAAATTAATCACTTTCCCCTCTAAATATTCTAACTCATGCTTTAACTTCATTATTGATCAACTTACCTCTTGTGCCATACATTCTCTGCACCCTACACATTGCCTCTATTAGTTATGACGTACACTTTTTTCTTGTTACACACACCGTCTTCCTAGTCTAAACCTACACTTTTCTTACCCTTACAATCCCTCTGTCATCTGTCTTCCTTTTTAATCAAAATCATATCATACAACTTCCTATAGCCACCTCCATCACCATTACCTGAATACGATGGAACAATATTCTCATTCGCCGAATCCACTCCTTCAAAATCTTTCCCTCATCCTGGTTTGCCACTTCATCACAGGAACACTACCGTAGGCAGCATCTTTCTCATAACTCCAACTACTGGTGTATTTCCATTCTTCGGTTCCTCAACGCTTAAATGTTTTTATGTCCTCAAAAATCACTTTCACTGGCATTCTCTGACAAACATTCCTCACAAGAAGTAGTGCCGTTTTTACTTCGCTCCATTCTTGCTTTCTTCCTTTTATCTTATTGTCCTGCCCCCTTATTATTACTTCATCTTGCAACTGAAGGTTTTCTCAGTTTCAGCTTTTTTATTTTCTGATATCTATTTTGCTGTCCAACCACTCCAATTCCCTCTTATTCTCCTTACATAGACTGAATGGCTACAAAGGTCTCTGTGTTTGGCCTTATGGCCAAACTATCATGATTCACTCATACATTTTAACCACACCAAATTTTTCACTCATGTGTCATTCGGCTCTGTTTCTTTCACCCGTCACACTTAAGTCTTCAAAATATTCATTCCACTGACCTAGGACAACACGTATTCTGACATTTCCCATTTGGATCTTCTAGTCTAAGATACATCTCTTCAGTTATCTCTCTCTCTCTTTGTATTTACCTCCCTATACTGTACAACAAACGTTATTCTGCACAAGTCCTTGCTCACCCTCCCCCCTCTATTTACATTACCGGTCGCCACTTTCTCTCTAACTTCTTGACTGCCCTTATCCCTCATCTTGCTTGCCTGTATATAATCATGTCTTTTGTCAAAATATTTTCCATGTACTAAGCTTCTCACAACCTCATCCAAGCCATTATAGCGTTCATCCCCACTCCCTACACAATCCCTGCTGTCCTCAAAACCCAAATACGCAATTTTACATAATCCCAATCTACTCCTTCCACCATAGTATATTTTACCTTAGCCCACATTTCCGCCATTTTGTCGTATGAGCTCTTCACCTCCTTATCATACAACTTGTCTTAAGTACCTTCACGCCATACTTTAACCTGTTCCTCTTCAGCTGACAACTGACATCTACCTTACCTTTCCATTTCTATATACACACATACATATATATATACACATATATGTGTGTATACACACACACACACACACACACACACATATATATATATATATATGTATATATATATAACCTTTACTGTTTGCCCTTCTCATAGATTTTGCAATGAAAAAAGTGGCTGAAGATGGAGGAGGTTTAAACTGGAGTGACAACAGAAACTTTACAATTTTAGAATATGCAGATGATGCTGTTTTAATCGGCAAAATACAAGATTTAAAAAGCTTGCTTAATAGAATGCATTATATATTTAGACTGGTGAGACTCAATAGAAATCTAAGACAAAAGTAATCAGATTAGAGTACACGCAAAAGGGATGAAATAACAGTAGATGGAAAAAAGGATTAATGAAGTAGAATCTTTCAAATATTTAAGAACAAATTTAAGATTTCCGTTTCACGTTCTCCTTAGTAGGAATTAAGTGAAAGACTAATAGGGTAAATCAAACAGTGTGCAGGCAAAATAAGATCTGGAAATCAAATATAATGAAGCTGCATATTAAAATAAAATTTTACTTAATTCTAGCACGATCTGGATAATAACATGGATTATGGTATAACAAGGAAACTATAAATACAAGGTTATCTGTTTGAGACTGCAGCTTCAAGAAGGATGTTAGGAAGCAGGTGGCAGGATAGTTAAAAATGGAACCATAACGGAATTGACAGAAGTTCTACATATATATAAGATAATGATGAAAGGGAGATGGGGATGGCTTGGGTATGTCCTCCGAACGATCTCTGGAAGAAGAGTATATGAAAATGCCAAATGGGTTCCTGTTGAGACTGGAGGAGTTGAAAGACCCAGACCTACTCGGATGATAACACTGTGAAGAGAGTGCAGATTTGTGGAGATAGAGCAAAAGACAGAAAAGAGAGGCCCTTTGCGTCACTCTGCGTTCACGGCGATGATGATGGCATATTTTACTATCACATGAGAGAGAGAGAGAGAGAGAGAGAGAGAGAGAGAGAGAGAGAGAGAGAGAGAGAGAGAGAGAGTTGAATACAACAAGGTGCCGGATCGAATTAGAATTACGCCCTGTATTTGGGTCGCTGAAATGGCAAGCGGCGTTGCATCGCAGCCCATCCGTTAAGATATCAACGACCTTGTCTTTCTTATCCTTGAATATGAGCACAGGTTGATTCGTGATACTTGAGATACAGCGAGGTAGACAATCCCATAGGTAAGGCACCAGTTCTAGGATCGTTCTGGGCAGGGCAGAGGTTTCCCGTTTTAATGCGTGGGTTGGTAAATTTCGAACCAAGCTCTTTAATTTTGTGAATGTATAGCATTTTACAGCGTTCATACCTACGCTGGATGCTACTTAGTATCAACGCCTTCTGGCTAGCACAGCAGGAAGGTCATGGAAATGATCAATCTTTTTTGTGAAATTGCGCAGGAAGCCTTATAGCCTATCTATACGGAGGTCACTACCCGTTTTTTTTTTTAGAGTGATTATTGACTGATTACTTGTAATACTACAATCTCACCTGCGTGGTATAGGGGAGGAAACTGTTATAAGTCAGATATATATTTGACAATCAAGTCTCGTACGATTTTCCTAAAGATTCTTAATCTAAAAGGTGGATGTTCGTGACACAGAACGGTATGACTTGGGGAGGTGGCTTTCGCCGTCTGGCTTTAGTGCTGGATAAGTGATTGCTTGCTTGAAGATTTCTGTAGTCTCATTATCTCTCAATGATTCTCGCTATAGGAGATAGATCAGCTTCTGCATTTCATTTTTGCAGGATTTTAACAGCACTGCTGCGAAGAGGTCTGGTCTGGTTGCAGAGTTAATTCTGAAAGTCAATTTCCTTTTCAATTATTTCTTCCGTCCTCAGTATTTTGTAGTGATGGGAGATCGTCGCCACCTGTATCACGTGAATCGGCCGAGACCGAATGTACGTACGTTTGAGCACTGCTCTCAGAGGAATTCACAAACCCATCCTGGTGACGTGATAACAGAGGAGTCACGCGTCTTTATATTTTTACCCTTACACAGAGATTGAGAGAGAGTGAATGGACACAGCAGGAAAAGATGAGAACTAACGGCAGGGATGTTTTTAGATTATAAAAGATTAAGTATACCTTAGTTTTACCAGACCACTGAGCTGATTAACAGCTCTCCTAGGGCTGGCCCGAAGGATTAGACTTATTTTACGTGGCTAAGAACCAACTGGTTACTTAGCAACGGGACCTACAGCTTATAGTGGAATCCGAACCACATTATAGCGAGAAATGAATTTCTATCACCAGAAATAAATTCCTCTAACTCTTCATCAGCCGGTCGGTGGAATTGAACTCCGGCCCATCGAGCGACGGTCTGAAGCTAACTTCTACAGAGGCGACAGTTGTAAAGCATCAAATGCACACTTCCTAAAGCGATGTATATTCTGCAAGAACTTTCCGCCTTGAGCGTGAATCTCATGTATTAGATAAACGAAGTTCGCTCATTTGGAACAGCTGTTCCAATAAACGCTATAAAAATGAATATAACTGAGCTCAATTTCCGTTCCCAAATAAACTTCAGTCACCAGATGTCTGGAGAAAGGCAGTGAAGGGCTCTTTGGCACCCGACTTTCTGCTTGTTTTCAGAATCTTCCAAGAGGCACCTGAAAACTTCCGACCCAGACTTTGCAATGAGGCTGTTATCGCGGCGTTTATCTGACGCTAAACTCCCGGCCATTTATACAGCCAGAACTCTCCCCTGGCGCAAATACACCTGATCGAAATGTGTTTGCTTTCATCCCAGTGCCGCACTTAGGCAATACTCACTAAGCTCTGGAATTTATAATGGAAAAAAAAAGTCCTCGCCCATATAATACTATTCCATTGGCGTTCCACTTCTAAAGCACATTAGAGATGCTCTTGCCTACTTCTGAAAAAAAATCCCTCTCTGTTCGGCTACATCTAACAGTTCTTTATAATAAAGTATTAATTTTCACTTTTCTCTCATTTGCATGTTGCGTATGAAGCACTGGCCCTTTCTTTTCTTTTTTTATTAAAGTACGAACATTTTTTATATAATTATGTAATAGTTGAAAAGTAAAAATACTAATTGGCCACTAATAACTGCGGATTTTCCATTAAAATACTTACGACTGAATATAAACGCTGAACCCTTTAGCGAATGTGGTGAACTTTGTCCATTTTGATTCATACAGGTCCTCTACCTAAGTTAAAGGTCAGATTCATATACTGGCAGCTACCTACTTGAAAACTGGCAGCTCCTTTTACAAATAAATAAACCAATAAATAGACAAATAGCCTAAATGAAAAGCCAAAGGAAAATATAGCAGTCAACGTCCATTAGTAGTTTAGCCTCATTTGTATTTAAATAATGAAACAAACGCATCTCCAGTTTCGATTTCATCTGCAAGAAGCTGGAAGGTGGCAACACCAACCGTGACAGTTCAAGACAATTAGGCTATAAAGATGATATCAATTCAAGAGATACAACATTAAATAGTTAGAGATACATCCCACAATCATATCTTTCAAAACGTTGCCTTTACCAAGATTTATTAACTGAGCAACATAAAATGTACAAAACAATGGTTGAGGGCAAATTCTCCTACCTACCTTATTAATAAAAATATAGGCCTAAAAAATGCAAGTTTTGCATTATTTGCTAAAAATAACACTTTCCAAGAAATGAACCAAACGTGTGAAAAAATTTAATGACGTTTGCATGTTCATTCACAGGAACAAAATTATATAAGAGATAAGTTAGTTGGCAATGCTCAAAACCTAACTTTCGAAAATAACCACTTTCTAGAGACCAAAGAAATCAAACCAATATATTAATATAATGGATATGGGAAAAATTTATTTAGTAAATCTCGAAATCATAGACTAAGAAACCACAAAATAGTAAAAAATATACGCAGCAAAGGCGGAAGCCCTTCCCCTCCCCCGAAATTGTCCTCCCAGTATTTGTCCGAACTTCGGTCTTTGTCTGCGGAATCAAAACTCCACTTTACACTCCCTTGAAGGAAAAATACAGGCTTTTAGGTCACCGGTCACCGCTTCTCGCTTTGCCAGAAGCTGTACAGGAACAGTGGCAGTGGAGGACGCCTGCTTATGCACCATTTCAAGAAAAAATGAACGGGCAGAGCTTAAGCAAACGGGGAATTACGAATAAAAATGCTAATATACAGTATGTATGTATGTATGTATGTATATGTATATATATATATATATATATATATATATATATATATATATATATATATATATATATATATATATATATATATATATATATATATATATATATATATATATATATATATATATATATACATACATACATATATATATACACACATACACACACAGATATATATATATATATATATATATATATATATATATATATATATATATATATATATATATATATATATATATATATATATATATATATATATATATATATATATATATATATATATATATATATTCATAGACAAGGAAACGTCTAGTGGCAATTTCACAAAGCTTTCTTAGCGAAGTTTCAAACTACAGCTACCCCTCGTTACCTGGCATAACCATATTTATCTGTGACCTTTCGCTTCCTCCCCTAGTCACTCGTCTTCTTCCCTTTGCTTGAGATGGTAATTTTCTTAGCATTTTATGTTTTGTGGATTTTATTACAAATGCATATTGGTGTTTTTAGGATGAGTCTTTTTACAGCTGTGATAATGGGGCTAGGCGCCGAAACATGGCTAATAAAGCTTTGTGAAATTGTCACAAGACGTCTCCCTATCTCCTTGTAATGAACATATCGCCCATGACTGCTGCTTTCCGCTTATATATAATATATACTCATATGTATATATACATATGTATTTATGAAAATAAGAAGGCCCATAAAACACTATTTAAACGTTGAAACCATATATTTCGGGCACTTGTTTCTGTGCCCCTGTTCACTGGTAGAATATGGACAGGTGGAAAGTTACAATGGTATATATACAAAAACATGAAGGTGTGGCCTTAGGCCTCCGATGTTAAGGAGGTGGCGTTTCTTAAGAAGGAGGAGATTGACCAAATTCCCTAGTGGTTTTTGGCCTCATTAGCTCCCGTTTGGCGATGGATGTTTTCATCGTATGGAAGCTTTATTTTGTTGTTGAAATCTATTTGTCTGTTGTGAGTGGGACCTCTGTAGTATATTTTATTCGCTTTATTAAGAGCCCTCTCGATAATGTGTGGTGGATAGAGCAGTTGCGTTAGGTGTTGGCGGATCGTGTTAAATTCTTGATCCAGGTACTCATTTGAATATATCCTAAGTCCTCTGAGGAATAGGTTGCACCCTACCATGATTTTTACGGAGACGTCGTGGTAGCTTAAGAAATGAATGTAGGAGACAGCGAAGGTGGGTTTTCTATATACTGTAAATGCATACCTGTTCTGTTTTCTTATGATCAGTTTATCTAGGAACGGCAGTTTTCCGTCCTTTTTCCCATTCTGTTTTAAATTTTATGGTCGGAACTAGCGAATTTAGCCTATTAAAAATTCATTAAAGTCCCCCAGCTATTGTATGCATTATCCCAAATCCATCGGGAGTTCGCTCGTTAACGTATACTTAAATAACAAAAGGGAAGAAGCCGGAGTTTACAAGATACCGTGTAGTAATTGTCATGACATCTATGTAAGCGAGACAGGTAGATCGCTCTCGCAAAGAATAACAGCGCACAAAAGATCAGTACGTTACGCTTCAGAGAGTTTGGGAATTTTCCTACATATTAGAAATACAGGGCATGTCATTAACTGGAGTGGGGCGGAGTTGGTTTTCAAGAGTAGCTGTCCGTACAAAAGAAAGATGCTGGAATCTGCTTCATCAATCAAACCAACAATATGAACCTGTCAGGAGGACATTGGAAATCGGACGCCATTGACACCTTAATCCTCAGACCCCTCTTGAAGAAGATGACCCAAGAAACGCGACCGCCAGATCCATCGCCAAACGGGAGCTAATGAGGCCAAAAACCACTAGGGAATTTGGTCAATCTCCTCCTTCTTAAGAAACGCCACCTCCTTAACATCGGAGGCCTAAGGCCACACCTTCATGTTTTTGTATATATACCATTGTAACTTTCCACCTGTCCATATTCTACCAGTGAACAGGGGCACAGAAACAAGTGCCCGAAATATATGGTTTCAACGTTTAAATAGTGTTTTATGGGCCTTCTTATTTTCATATTACACTGTAGTATTACAGGAAAAGACATTCATATGTATTTATGTATATGTATATATGTTTGTGTGTATATATATATATATCTTTTATATAGATAGATAGATAGATATAACAAAATCATATATACTGCATGTAAAGAAGGTTCTAATTTCGACATACATAACATGTATGCATGAAATAAATTAAATCTTTATCCTTTGCTATATTGTGGTTTCTACACCGCTTAACCAATGTTGTTCTGAAACCATATTAGAATCCTGGCGAGGAGGAGTGTCTTTATCATATTTCCAAATTCGGGTTTCAAATTTTCTGTGAATAAATTACCCTAAAATACGAGGGAACCAAAATGTTGAGTTCACTGGTGTATGCATCCTGTTGTATCAGCACAGATATAGGGAAGGCGACAAACAGATTTCTATATAATAGTCTCCTACTGATACACATACAATTTTTCCGATTATAAATGCTTGTCTCAAATTAAACGCGCGCGCGAGCACACACACACACACTCTTTACGTGTATGTATGTATGCATGTATGTATGTACGTATGTATACAATATATATATATATATATACATATATATATATATACATATATATACATATATGTAATGTGTAATACCCTGTGTTAGGGACAAACTGTAAATTCTTTTTTTTACAAGGGACAGAAATTATTAACCTTTTTGGTCCCTTACTCTTGCTTGTACTTAAGCATTAACAAGAAAATGATGTGGATGTAACAAGATCAAACTATTCAAAGGATCGTCAATTTTGTTACTCACACACATATATGTATGTGTATATATGTGTGTGTATATGTGTGTGTGTATATGTGTGTATATATATGTATATATGTGTGTGTATGTGTATATATATAAATATATACACATATACCAAACTCAAGTTTTAAATGGTTTATCACTTTTGTTGAGGCTGAATAAAAATAATTTCGAAAACAAAATCATTTTAACACAAAATCAACTCTCTCTCTCTCTCTCTCTCTCTCTCTCTCTCTCTCTCTCTCTCTCTCTCTCTCTCTCTCTCTCTCTCTCACCTATTACCTAAGATTTCAGTGCCTCGCCACTAAATCCATTACTATTCGAAGTTACTGGCCAACAATCATCTTGGGAGACGCAGAAGCCTTGGTTAAATCCACTTATCTCCAGGGTGAAAAATTAAATTGCCTACCAAAGAGAGAAATCAACACTGAAATCATACAAAATTCCACGGTGGATCTTATTTGCCTCTCATCTCCTTCCAAGGGCCATTGCTTAAGCATCCGCTCAGACAAATAGATAGCGGCCCTCATGACCTGCGTCTATATATATATATATATATATATATATATATATATATATATATATATATATATATATATATATATATATATATATATATATATATATATATATATATATATATATTGATTACTGAATGGAGAACAAAAAATAATATTAGCAAGAATAACATGGTAAATGGCCAACAGATGCATTACAAATAGGATGCTTTGGATGGATATGACCTCAACCAAGCCAAAACTGACATCAAAATTGTTTGTACCTCGATCCAGACACTGAGTCCAACGAGAGGGTCAACACTCTCTTCAAAACGAAACAAGTTAACGGGGAGTTTTTGACCTTAAGACCCCTCAACAGCAAAAATTACATTTCAGTTTATACATTAGGAATCAGAGGCAACATACAATTTCAACACTCAACAAAGCATCGTCGAACTGAGATGCAATTAGTAGTTAACAAAGTGACAGAGAATATCTATTTTTCTTAGATTCCCGTTCGAAGTTATAACACCTCTACCAAAGCAGATGCAAACATAAGTGTCCAGTGGTCTTAAATAACCTACTGTATTCCGCAAAGCGCTTCACACTATCGGATAGACGGATATATAAATAAAGACAAAGAATGGAAGGCAAAGAAAAAAATGAACAATATATTACTCAAAGGTGGTGACACTTCATCAGCTGTCGTTGAACAGCTTTTTCTTTTCGGCAAGAGCCTCCTCGAAGTTCATTCCAGAATATCTTGAGAGTTGTTCGTCATCGTCTCTGGCGTTTCCTTACAAAAAGCAACGTATCAAATATAACAATATTAATAAATACTTTCGTTCATTTTGCCAGTTGAAAATACCAACATATTTATACAAATAATAATACTAAGACCACTCAAGCCATCTCACCTTGCAAGTGGCCCTTTGGGAGCAAGTTTCAAAGTCCCAAGGCCTTCCGAACCATGACGATGCCCCCAACCAACGCTTCTCTCTCTCTCTCTCTCTCTCTCTCTCTCTCTCTCTCTCTCTCTCTCTCTGTGGAGATTCTCATCTCATAATCCCCTAGACGAGGAACCTACTTGATCCGATGGATCAACACTACTGGACACCAAATAATCGGCTGATGATCCGTTGAGGTTAAGGCCAAGAGGGGAAATGGCTGGAGGGACGAACCCACCAAACATTAAGATTCTAATCCGCAAATAATCATCAACCGATTACTGAATTGCACTGGGATGAAGTTCATCTAAAATGGAACATAAGTTACTCTCTTCCTTCCGACCTATTTTTTACTTACTCTTTGTCTAATTTATATAACGACACCAACATAACTACTTCCAACGACCCGTGACGCAAAGGGCTTCCTTGAGATTCCTCTGTTCATGCCTTTCCTATGCTATCATCTCCATACATCTCTGGCCTCCTGTCTTATTGTTTTCATCTATGTAAGTGTCCTCTCTCTCTCTCTCTCTCTCTCTCTCTCTCTCTCTCTCTCTCTAAATACATACATAAAAAATCATACGTATAGGTATATATATGTGTGTGTGTGCGCGCGCATGAACAAAATGCTTTGAGGAGAAGAAGACCGTAGCTAAAGCATGGGAAATTCCTCAAGTGTTCTGTTGAGCAACGTTGCTCAAGAGTCCATTAGAAAAATTTCGTGTCCGTACCTGTTAACCCCTTGTTACATAATTAAACGCTTGCTAGTTAGCTCAAAATAAAACAATCTTCTTTCTCTGCATCTTTTCCCACTTCTATATGGGGTCGATGTTTCTGACAGCTTTCTTCCACCTGGCTCGGTCAAACACATCATCCACTGACAATTGTTTGTCTCTCAGATCTTCTCTAACTACACCCATCCACCTTCGCTTTGGTCTTCCTCTTGCTCTCCCACCAGGCACCTCCATTTGCATCACTCTCCTCCCTACATAGGCTATGTCTCATACCTTCTCATCACATGGCCACAGTTCCCCTTACTCTTTCACTTTTGATCCTGTCCATTTTTGTTACTCCACATATCCACCTGAGCATTTTCATCTCCACCGCATTCAATTTCTTCTCTTGCATTCTCTTTACCGGCCATGTTTCTGCTCCATTAACCTTTATATTGGTTCTGCGGTCGCACAAGACATATGACATGTTTCTCCAATTTTTCCATCCAGCCTGCACTCTGTGTTATTTCAACATCCAAATTTCCATCATCAGCCACTGCTGAACCAAGACACTTAAATTTTTCCACTCGGTTCAACCTTGTCCCTTCCATACTAATCTCGGGGCCTTGATCATCATTAAAACTTAGGTATTCAGTCTTCTTCCCACTGATCTTTAAACCTCTGTCTTCAAGTACCCTCCTCCATTGCTCTAGTTTTGACTCCACTACCCCTCTGTTGGTGCTGCATAACACGATGTCATCAGCAAACAACATACACCAAGGGGATTGATCTCTCATTCCTTGAGATAGCACATACATTATCAGGTCAAAAAGATATGGACTTAAAGCACATCCCTGATGTAAACCAACTCGTACTGGTATCCATTCAGTTAACCCAACACTGGTTCTAACTTGCGTTTTTGCTCCTTAATACATATCTTGGACCAACCTCACATACTTCTCCGGTGTTCACTTTACTCGCATAAACCTCCAAACCTCTTGGCGTGGTACTCTATCGTAGGCCTTTTCCAGATCTATGAATACTATGTGCAGTCCTTTGTGCTTTTCCCGGTGTTTTTCCATCATCTGTCGGAGGGCAAACACTGCATCTGTCGTTCCTCTTTCTGGCATGAAACCAAACTGTTCTTCACCTTTGATCCATGATTCTTTCCCAGATTTTCATGGTGTGAGACATTAACTTTATTCCTCTGTAGTTTGCACAACCCTGGATGTCACCCTTCTCTTTACAGACAGGAACAATAAAGCTTTCTCTCCACATCTTTGGTATCTTTTCCTGACTGTATATTTTCTTTGCTAGGTCCCACAGCATGCCTATTCCTTCTTCTCCCGGGCTCTTCAACATCATCTTCTTCTTCTTCTTCTTTAGTGCCTTCTTTACTTCCTTCCTGCTAATAGTATGTGCCATACCAAGGTTCTGGAATCCATCTTCAAAGAATTTTCTAGGATTTTCTTCATTTAACAGGTGTTTATAATATTCCTTCCACCTCTTCTTTATCTTATCCTCGTTGCATAAAACCACTCCATTCACATAATAAAATAAAATAAAACAATGAAAAATCTATATGGTAAAACGACTTAAGAAGCCCAAAAGGGATGAGACGGACACCAGTAGTGGTACCAGGAATGTACCACAGTAGATCAAATTTGATTATTAGAACTAGCGCATTCTGTGAGCACGACTGAGAGGATGAAAACAATTTCTGTAATCCATGAAAATAGCTGTCGGTAAAACGTCTTCGGTAAGCAACGTTCTGGTAAGATCTGCTGTCCTATCACTTATCGGGTCCAGACATGACAGCCTGATTGACCTTCCCCTCAGAGCTCAGGTTCATGGAGTACACATGGCAATTCGGGTCCGTTTAGATTAAGCCAGCCTTGTGCCAACACGGCTTAATGTGGACCTCTGGACTCAATTCAACGAATAAACATGGGCAACCCCTCAGCGTACCAAAATGTGTCATCTAATGTGCAGCTTTAGTCGTGATGTCACATTATCTGATCTGATTCTCATACCTGCTTATCTAACCATCTTTTTACTATAGAGTATTGCTGGTGACAACTGAAACACGTGTGGCTGCCCTCCCCTTCATCACACTGAAACAGAATATTTAAAATATTTAAGTTTTTATGCCTCAGTAAGTCGTCAATGACGCTTTTGATGATTTCCCCCAACAGGCACACGAGAGGTGCTTAATTCACCTGTGCAGAAGGCACAGCAGCAACAACTACTTAGATTCTGGTGCATTCATGGCCCATGCTAAGTCCTCTTACCACTCTTCAAAACGAAATTTCGACAAAGCAAAGACAAAAATTTGTTAAAAAATGCTAAAAAGAGGCAAAAACAAAGTAGATAAGAGTTACGTCACCATAAAGTTTTCAGAGCTATCGAATTAAAAGAAAGAAATGCTAATATGGTCCTCCTACAATGAACTTCGGGAGTCTACACGTAGGGAAAAATGCGTGAAATCTGCTCAAAATAAGTAACATAGCAAAACATAGTCCAAACCATCCCAGGTGCTTATTTTTCTTGTATTGACAAAATCATGGATGGGAATGTTGTTCATCCGACCTTTACGTACAATATACTGAGGAAAAACAAAAAGTCTGCGACGGATAAGAAAATCGCATTTTATTCCAAGTAATTTCTCAACTCGGGGCGACAAAACTAGAAACTTCAAAAGGATAGGCAGCCCTCTGCAATCCATAAAAAGAGAGATTTTCTTTTATCAGGGAACGACAAGAGGAAACGAAGTCGAAAAAACAGGCGACCAGTCAATCGCGAGAGCTAAGAAAATGAATTATGGAGACGTGACGAAAGAGCTGTGCTGAAGACAACAAAGTCGATTGTCCTTGGCATTTCATAACCCAATTGCAGCCTTCGTGTCGACAGACTTCGAAGACGGGCCTACGTTTAACCCGCTGTCAAAACATGCCAGAGGCTGACGTATTTTTGACAACCTAAGCCTTTCTATCAGAGGAATAAATATGGCCATTCGTCAACGACGTCTGCATCTCCCATTTGAAACACGAATCAAATGACACAAATCACACGTATTAATCCCAGTATCCTTCGTTTCACAATGAAGGGCGGAAAATAAAATGTCCATCAGAATGTAAATAACAATGACCTTAAAAATGAAAAATTGTGCATGACAGCAGAAACGTCAAAATACTATCTCTGGACGACATTACTACTGAACTCCTGAGTTCCTTCATTCCTTTACAGAAAAAGGACTAATAATAATCACTGGACTTTCATATAACGCACAAATTAACCTGCAAGAATATCTGAAAACATTAAAACTCTACGAGACAACCGAGGTCTCTTCACTCTTGTACACAGAGAACACAGGGATACTGTCAGCTCCTTGCAGTTATAAAAATGACAACAGCAAACCATCCTAGTTTCAAGCACAAAACCTCAAGGATGCTCATAACGACTCTTCTTAGGGAATACACGTTGCAGACAGCTACATACAAGTCTCCATTCCAATACAATCAAGATGTTAAGCACAGGTCATACATCTCAAATTAAGACTCCACCCGAAGGCAGACAGACCGGGTCGTTCCATGTCCTTACCCGCCACATAGCAAGTGGCCTCAACAAGAAGGGGGTTATAGAAATCAGCAACACGAAAACATGTACTAGCTAACTAAATGCAGTCGAGGAGCAAAGGAATAATAATAATAATAATAATAATAATAATAATAATAATAATAATAATAATAATAATAAAATGACTGATGTTGCAATACTAAAAAATTATCAGTATTTACACAAAAACGAATTAATAACAGCAAACAAGGAAGTAACACCAAGCAATAGCACGACACAAGAGAAAATGAACAGAAGAAAACGAATGATCATAAAAATATGAACCAATAATATGAATATAAAGGTATAAAAAAATGTCTGGGGTGCCTGTGGCATTAAACGCCCACCGACCACAGTATGAGGTAGAACACGACACGAATACAACAGCA
>NC_089750.1:34835052-34915052 GCF_040412425.1 Macrobrachium rosenbergii | reverse complement strand
AGGAGAGAGTAAAAGAGAAACTCGAGTAAAAACGAACTGTAAAACGTCTGGGAAAATGAGTGGGCTGGACCAATCTCTGGAGACCAGTGGACCCACCCAACCCCTTCAACAATGTTACCACAAAAAAAATACCATCGTAGAGACGCTTTTAATATTTGGCCGTGGAACCTGCATACATAGAACGCACAAAATCTTCGAATTCCATAGGGCGAGACTCTTTTCACCCAAATATCCTCTTAAATAAACATGCATCAACTCTGGACTTTCAAGAAATGGTCCCTTTTACAAGAGAGAGAGAGAGAGAGAGAGAGAGAGAGAGAGAGAGAGAATATTTCAATGTTAAAAGACTAAAAACTTAGGGGCAATTTTCATTATCGCCATACCTCAAGCGTACTCACTCAAAGCACAAAAAGAATGCTTCCTAACAAAAACAATAAAAATTCTTTGGAATCATTCATGATGCTATGAAAACTCAAAATGCTAAATAGCTCAAGTAACAGAAATTCTGATCGCAAGGAAGAAAAATGGAGAAGAAAATGTTCAATATTATCCGTCTGAAAGAAATAAAACGAATCACTCAGAAAAATAAACTGGCCGGAAGGACGATTCCGATTTTTATAAGAGTTTTCCAGGTTACATTTCTAACTCAATAGATACTGATGGATTCCTCTTCATTGCTGGGGGCAGGGGATAGAGCGGAAGAGTTGATCATATTTCAATTTGGCACATAAAATAATATTTGATGTTACACTATAAGGAAGTACGTACAAAAAGGAGGGAAGGCTTATTTAATAAGTTCACCTATTCAGGGGATACATGGAAGCAGTAAAGATATACTAACAGTTTTTCAATACTGATTTTTTTTAAGTCTGCAGTAGTGACAGAAAAAATACGTCCAACTCACAGAGGATCAAGGACTTTGGAGCGGTAAATCTCACACAATATATTAGATATTATGCAGTGAAGCAACCGAGTTTAGTTTCAAGCAATGGGGTTAAGGTCGAGTCTAAATTAAGATACTGAGTTTGGCAGTAGTGCATTCTACAAGTCATGAACAAGGGCCAGAGGTCTGGACCTTGGTTTTATAGATAAATTACAAGGGGTTTACCTATACAGTCGGCACTGGTAGGGGTGGGGGGCGGACAGCGCTTCAAGCAAACATCTAAAATTCAAAGCTTAAGGACCTCATGGTGGCAAATCTGCCAAAAGTATATGAGCAGCTAAATTTATATAACTTTGGCCGAGAGAGAAAATGCAAGGCATTGCTCTCTAGGCCGCAAGAGAAGTGAAAGACCCACAGCTCTTCCTTGGGTATCAAGTAGAATTATCGAACGGATTCCTGCATCCCGGCGAGGGCGATGGCATGTGATTGTCGGGCCAAGATTTGCCTTCGAGAGATTACTGTGGAACCAAACTCTCGTATTATGACAAACTTTATGGCTGCATCCCACGGCGCAGAGCTTTACCTTAAAGACCATAATACGTCTTACCAGTGCTCATATTGACATTCTTGGACGTCTGACAACTGCATTTCGATACCTCTTGGGCACACAGATGTTTATAAGAGGTCCTTCGTTGCTTTACTCAAACCTTTTACTCAAACAGCATCAGTAGCATTAATACTATTATTTTACTGGTAATGTTGGTAACAGCTTTAATGTCATTATAATTTGCTGTTAACTTTACTGAAATCCTTCGCAATCAAAACTTCCATGCTCATCCACTACCAAGATTATTATTACCTTTAACTCATTGTAACTGAATTCTGTATGGTCCTGTACTGAAATAACGTTTATTATTAAATAAGAGACAAAACCTCAATAATATTTGTCAAAATAAAATCTATACAGAGCTTACAAGAGCCTGCTCACCTCTCTCTATTAATCATAATGTGAGTTAAAAATTACTCTGAAAAACTTCCCGTAAAAGTATTATCATACTTTGATGGAGATGTTAAAACACAATTCACTCTTTTTATTACAATGGTTACATTCTTCTTTATTAACACTGTTACATTCTTCTTTAATTATTATCATAGTTATTATCACTGCCTATTCCAAAAAGAATGAACGAAAAACTAAGAAAAAACATACAAATACATTAGTGTTTGAAGGACAAGAATGTGCATCATACTTGGGTCAAGACGATACACTTCAATAAAATACAAGTAAAAAATGCGCCGAAGTTTCTGTGCAGCGTATAATGCTGTATGAGTCTCAGCCACGGTTCATGAAACTCTCAGCCACGGCCCATGAAATTCAGCCACGGCCCGGTGGTGGCATGTGTTGTTGGCGCCTTTAGAGGCGCCAGACGCACGATCATGGCTAGCTTTAACCTTAAAATAAAAACTACTGCGGCTAGAGGACTGCAATTTGCAGCCCTCTGGCCTCAGTAGTTTTTAAGATCTGAGGGCGGACAGAAAAAGTGCGGACGGAAAGACAAAAAGCCATCTCAACAGTTTTCTTTTACAGAAAACTAAAAACTGAAAAACCATGCGAGGGATGTCGTCACTTCAGGTTCTCTTTCATAACGTTGGACTCACTTAATGAAAAATGACGTCACAGCGGCAACTACAGTATATGGTATTTTCAACTGACCAAAAATTATTCTTAGGCTTTGCCACTAATAGCAAGAAAACAATAAGACGTGATCTATATAAGAAAAACACAGACGGCAGAAAAATCGTGGAAGTTTCAAGGGGAAAAATACAATTGCTTCTAACTTAGGCGGGACACAATGAGGCACCGCAGAGGGGAAAAAGTGCAATTTTTCCATCCTTACTGAAGCACCCTCATTCATAAGAGTGGTATCATCAAAACACTCTCCCAGGTAATGAGTGCGATGACTCCAGCTTTATTACTTTCTCATTTCCTTTCCCGCTCTCTCCTCTAACCATGGAAACGGTGCACGCCACACTGGTTATTCTCTCTCTCTCTCTCTCTCTCTCTCTCTCTCTCTCTCTCTCTCTCTCTCTCTCTCTCTCTCTCAAGGCTTAAACACCGAGGTATTCTACAGGGAAAAATAAAGTCTTGGAAGCAGCTGGAAACTAACTAACTCTCTCTCTCTCTCTCTCTCTCTCTCTCTCTCTCTCTCTCTCTCTCTCTCTCTCTCTCTCTCTCTCTCTCTCTCGGCTTTAAACAGGGGGGAAAAATGGAGGAAACTATTGAAAATCTGTCTCTCTTAGGGCACCAATGGAATCTAACAACCAACTTGTCTTTCAAACTACCTTTAACGAAACCCTGCAGGCCAATAAGGAGGCAATTTTGTAATTAACAATAATTTTGTAGTTTCCTTCTGAAAAAAGTGCTAACTAACCTCTTCATTCTCTCTCACTACGTTCTGTTCACGATAAAAATCGCCAAACAACTTTTCTTACTTTTACGAGAATTTCCTTCAATCAGGCAACAATCAGGGATAATAGTGATATTTACAGTTTACCACAAGTTTCAACTGATGGTTATTCACTTTCAAGAGTTCACGCCCCGGGTAAAAGTAGAACAGCTTTCCGCAAGAAGAATTTTCTAATGATAAAAAAAAAAAAGTTGGTTCCTTCTAAGCCCCGGAAAATCTACCAATATTTCTGCACATCTACATTTTCTTTCATCTAGCTAAAGCAATACAGTAAAGAAAATAATTTTCATATCCATGAAGAGCGCTATGTATGTGTGTGTGCGTGCGTGTGTGTGTTCCAAGTTCCATGGCACGCTACACAGTAACAAGGAAGCTGCAGTAATTTGCAATATCCACTTAGGAGACATTTCCAAAGCAAAGGGTCCACAAGCGTTTAATAGCAGTTTCTCCGCCTTGAGAAACAGTGCACATACTTCCTAAGCCAACGGTAATCCCTAGATAGTCTCTTCTTTCTACCTGCAACATCTAAACCTTCTTCCTATTCCTCCCCCAGATGATATGACATCCACGGTGGCCTTTCGTTACTGCTTCAGGAGGTTTTAGACTTTAGGGCTACAAGGATTCTCAATTTCGCTGTTGAAGTACTGTGGTTAGTTTATCAGTTTGTTGTTGTATTTAGCATGTTTCCTATGTCAGTTAATGTTGCTCACTCACTTCAACTGTAATTTATTTTTGTTGGTTCGTTTTATTTTATTTGCATTTAATTTGGCCATTCTATGCTCTTTGTCCAATTTATTCTTGTATTCATACAAACACAGCATTATTTTCTTTTTCTTTGAGCCATAACTAGCAAAGATAATGGCATCTGGGCAGTATTCGGCCCAAATTCACAACAAACTTTCGAGCAAGTTGTCTTATGTCTCTTCCAAAACAAAATCATTCATTTTGCTTCATTTTTATCATTAGCATTACAGATGTCACCAAACGCAATGAAAGGTTTATACCCTAATGCCAATGAAAGGTTTATACCCTAATGCCATCACTTTAACTGCTGGGAAGTTCATTGCACTTTAGTATTCAACAGTTCTCGGAAGATTTGCTCTTTTAATTTTACAAACTAGCTGCACAGTAGCCAGGAACATCATGGCAGCCAGCCGAGTAAAATAGTTTCTTACGCATATGAGCCGCGCTGAGATCAGCGTCCAATTGGACGACAGATCATGGTGAATGACTTGAGCAACTGGGTAAAAACTTGATGACACAACACTTCCAAACTGAGGGCTATTTTAAGCTGGATTTATTCACAATCTTATATCAAAGTTCGTCCTTGTATTACTATAACCATTAGTGATATAAAAGAGTAGCATCATTCGAGCACTATGCGCTGACTAAACTTGTTGAAACAGAATCCTTATTACGTCAAAGCAGAACCCCTATACATATGGGATCGACTTAGCGACTTTCCCAGGGCAATGAACCGTGAAGGTACAAGAACATGATGCACGTTGAAGTGTTGGCAGTTATCTCAACTCCCTTACCGAGCCAAATCCTGAAAGGAGAAATGGGAGCTAGAGGAGGAGAATGGCTTCTCGTTCGAAGGAAGCTGAATTCTTATGATAAAGTCATAGGAGCCAATGAAAAATGTCAACATTACGGTGTCGAGAAACTGCAGTCACTTAAACTACCTATTCTGGGAATTCTGCCGTAATGCAACAACAAGTGGTGCTCTGACGAATGTTATAAAGCCAACTACCAGGAGGAAGGACTGCAGAGCATTTGTTAACATTGCCTCTTAACATAAACTAAAGAGAGAGAGAGAGAGAGAGAGAGAGAGAGCGAGCTGACGATATCCCCTTGCGATGGAGAGGAAAAGACTCGACAATCACATTAAAAAACATAGTCCACTTCTCTCTGAAAATAAATGGACCATACTGGACAAACAGATAATACCATGAGAGAGAGAGAGAGAGAGAGAGAGAGAGAGAGAGAGAGAGAGAGAGAGAGAGAGAGAGCAATATAAAGTGACCTAAAATTTTACAAATTCTGAAAATAATATATTATACTGTATAATAATAACAACTTTAGAAATAACATTTTGGTTGGTCTTCACCTTATATACCTTTAAAATTTTTCTCTGAACGTTAATACATTTTTTAAGTGGTTTAAGCTGCTTCTGCTACAAAGGTTAAAGACTGAGGGATAAATGGACGTTTATATAAGCCCAGGGTTCTGTAATGCTAATTATAATTACCCCTACAAAATACAATTGTAGTTCACCCAGTGGAGTACAACTCAATTTACGAGGATACGTAAATTGCACGGTGATAAAGAAATCTTCCTCTGCAACGTTAACAGAGAATAGCAAATATTGTGATTAGCAGTCACTCATATGGAAACGACGGTATTGGCTTGCATGCACCTCCCCATGTAATACGTCAGCTTTAGTACTCCGTAATTATCACCGGTGCATTTCAATGGTTTCAGTGGACGTTGGCGTAGAGGTGTTCGTGTGGAAGTGTATGGTGAGTTATCTATAACATGGGCTCTCTCTTCTCAAACATTTATTAGGCTTACGCACCACTTCTGAAGGATGTGTGTTTTTCTTGCATTATATACTGTTGTCTAAGCTGAAGCTTCTTCGAGTTCAAACGACTGCAATGAAGTAATAATAAAAAACTGGATCCTGCTGCAAAGCTATAAAACAATGTGTACTTTGACAAAAACGAAAACTTTACGGGAAAAATATGTAGACAGTATTGAGATGATGAGGAGAGGTTACCTCCTACCAGAAGTGTTCATGAAAATCTCACTTTAAATAAGGCGGTAAAGATATGAATAATGGTAGTACTGTAATATTTCCGACATGCACCCTGTTTTGTAAATAAGGACAGTGCTACCACACAATAAAATACAAACTGGGAATATCAATATGATAAATCTCTAAGTACAATATTCATAAAGATCAGGGTTGATATATATATATATATATATATATATATATATATATATATATATATATATATATATATATATATATATATATATATATATATATATATATATATATATATATATATACATACATACAAATATATATATATATATATGTGTGTGTGTGTGTGTGTATAATATAAATGCATTTTTGGAGGAGGGCATTTCTTATGGAATCTTCGTCCTTAAACATTCACTCCAAAATTTCGTTCTGATTTCCTTCAGCTTGAATGAACCACAAGAACTGTTGTTTGTATGAGCACTCCTTTCAATACGGGAACATTTATACCATGGAATGAGGTTCATGTTGAATCTGCTGAGTGACTCACGTTAAGAACTGCACCATGTAGTCAAGCATATAAGCCAGTGTTTCCCAAACTTTTTTAGTACGTGACCCCTTACGGCAGTACCAAACCTGTCATGACCCCCACATTTATAAGCCTTCTAAAATCGTACTAATTTTAAATGGCACAGATATGTATATGGTACCTACAATGCACTACCGGTCTGCGCATGCACTCGAGCCAGCTCCGAGACTGACTGAAAAGTTTAGCCCCGTTCCGGCAAGCTGAATGTACGGTACTGCATACAGTTGTTAGACCCTCCATGACCCCCGTTTGGGAACCCCTGACATAAGCTTTATTCCCCCCTTATAATTTTTCACATGGCAAATTCCTTCCCAAGAAACCCGAGCTTATAACTTAGCTTTTTTTTTTTCATTTTGGTTCAGCTTCTAACAAATTACAACAATAATAAAAACACAAGTTTTTAGCTACAGCGAATCAATATTCCACATTTCCTAGTAATGGCGGAATTGATAACGACGGTGAGCCTTTTCTTTAACTGATAAATATTTTCAAGACATACACCAATGAAACTACTGGCGATTTCAACAACTCCTGGATACCATTGTATTAAACCGGAAGCCCCTTCACAAAAGCTTCACTTTGGAAAGAAGCAGAATCAGTGAAACTCTAGAATACGCCACGATGCAACGAACGTCGTCTATGGACTAACATATACATTTCAGAGCAAAGGCATTTGAATAAACTATTTCGTATTATCATTCATCCTCGTCTATGTACCAGAGAGAGAGAGAGAGAGAGAGAGAGAGAGAGAGAAATCTGTAACAATGACTCATCTAATTTTTCGGGTTACAGAACCCATTTACACATATAGCTGTCATTCAATACAGAATCACGTCACCTTTCAGTAACAGGCTCATGACACCGGCATTATCTCTCTCTCTCTCTCTCTCTCTCTCTCTCTCTCTCTCTTATCAGTCGTGTATTCGAACTCCTCGGCAAATGATTGAGAAAGCACTTTAATGTTGACACGTGACTCCTCAAATGTTTGATATTCTAAGTTGCACCTCGGATGTTGGTAGCTTAATTCTTCCATTGACGTCACTCACGAGGATGAGTAACCTCAACAACAACTATTACTTGCATTCTGTTTTCATCCCGTCTTTTGTCATGTAGCAGAATTTTTATTAGCATAATTTGTTAGCTTAAGGCAGGCTAACATTCTTATGACTCTAAAATAAAAAAAAATGTGCGACAACAACAACTATTGATCTGTTTCTCACAGTTTACATCTCACAAACATGACGTCATCCAACTAAGATTCAGCCTACGTCCACCAGAGGCAGGAGAATCTCTAGCGCCTTGCTGTAAGGATGAAAACTCCCTCGACTGATGCTAGGAAATTTTACCATGTCGTCTTTACATGTAAAACCTCCTTTTTCTAAACCGAAGTGGGAAAACACGCCTTCTTCCTCTAACCCTTAGGATACGATCTCCTTCCAAGAATGACTTACACCAAAGTGAGTTTCCTTAAGAATGATAATCCAATATTTTGCTTTGCGTGTTCGCACTTAACAACATAACGTTAGGTAAAAATGGCCTTCGGCAAAGACATAAAAATTCATGCACTTCCCTGAGGTGACTGACAGATTAAAAAAAAAACTCACTCATGAGGAAGACGTTTGAAATCACACGCGTTAGAATGAGATGACATCATCTTTTTGTGAATGAGAAAGAGGAATGAATGAATGAATGAATGAATGAGAAAGAAAGCCAAGCACAAAAAGATATATAAGGTTTACACATTTCATGTTCAGAAACATAATGACTCATAAAAGCTATAATATTAAACAAAGCCACGACCATTATCATGAAAGTTCAAATGAGTCAGAGTCACAATGCTGCAAATGCATATAAAGGACCAATATGATCACAAACTCCACAGGCAACGACATGCAACCTTTATACAGCTATGTAACTTTACCTTCGGCCAGCTAAATTTTATTAATAATGACGGTCATTTTTTACGTCCATTAATCATCTAATTACTCAAGGTAACTGACACATTCAAATCACTGAAATATTGACATTTAATCAGTATCGCCAGTCAGTAAACGTTTGAAGTATCCTACTTGCGTATAAAGACCTGGTTTTCTAAAATGTGCCATACATATCAAGCATACAGTTCAAACACATTAGTTCGCGCGGAAAAAGTATGAATTATGCACTATTCGTCCAATGCCCAAATTATAATAAACAAACAGATAATATACAATAGTATCATAAAGATTCAAGTCAATGCTTATGGTCAGATGTTCTTGCCCTGTAATATACAGCTACCGATACCTTTCAACTCTAAGTTAACGCCTTTTCGCAAAACAAAATAAAATGCCCTGCAATATACAGCTACTGATACCTTTCAACTCTAAGTTAACGCCTTTTTCGCAAAACAAAATAAAATGACTAACCTATACATATTTCAAGAAGTTGGCTCCACGAATAGATACCAAATTCTCTTTGCTTTCACCCTGTGACAGAAATACAAAGAAAATGCATTGTAGCTGTTAATCGGCAGGTGACTGATTTACTTCTGGAAACTGCAGTCACATGTATGAGAAGTTTTAACATTTCAGTTTTAGGTTAGATGTAAAGCTACTAACATAAATAATGGCAATTTGTATTCTAACAACTCTACCATGTTCTAATACTGCGGTTCCGCTGCGTTCAGAAGTTCTGGGAAAAGTGACTGAGGATTAAAGGCAGAAAACAAGATTTGACACCGTCCCTAACGTTGATCACATACCCACCGACTGCCTTGGATTGTCAAGCCCTCATTTTGATTCTGCTCTACTTACAGAAACTGTGAGCATCATCAAGATCTATAGTAAGCGCATGTTTATGCTACCCTTTAACAAAACCCAGCGAATTTTTGCAAATGAGATTACAAGAGAGCTCAGCGTGGTTAAACTCTGACGTCTGAAGTGTTGGGAATGACCTTGGATGACGTCATGTCGTGAAATATATAATGTGGGAAACAGATCAGTGACTTTTGTCATGCTTATATGTTTCTCATGTTTTATTACACACACAAATATTTTCGCCTGTAAGTTTGAAAAGGAACGATGTAAATTAACGTGATAAAGAGTCTGTTAGCTGACGGAAGATGAGATGGATAACAGAGCACAAATGATAGTTGTTATTGATGTTACCATCCTCATGGCTGACGCCAGAGGAAGAATTGGCTACCATCATCCAAGGTTCAACTTCCAGTATTAAACATTTGAGGAGCCACATGTCAACATTAAAGTGCTTATTCAATCATTTGCTGTGGAGTTGGTATACACGTGTGTTCAGTTTCGTGAGAGAGAGAGAGAGAGAGAGAGAGAGAGAGAGAGAGAGAGAGAGAGAGAGAGAGAGAGAGAGAGAGAGAATGTTGGTGTCATGAGCCTGTTATTGAAAGGTGACGAGATTCAGTATTAAAAAAGCCATTTTAATGGGTTCTGTAACCCCAAAATATTGGACAAGTCTGTCAATGCTGCAATATTTCTCTCTCTCTCTCTCTCTCTCTCTCTCTCTCTCTCTCTCTCTCTCTCAAAATGTTCTGCTGTAATGTATATCACTGGATAAATATATAAATATCCTGCACAAAAAAGAATACAAAATAATTTAATGTTTAGTCTGCATGGTAATATTGCCGCAATTTTAGATGACGTGAGATTTACAGGGCTGGATTAATCGTGTATGAACGTAATCAAATATGAGCACAAGCCGTTTGCATAACAGGAAAGCAAACGAGTCTTCACAATAGCACGCATCCTTCACTAATTTATTTTTGTGAGCACTGGGCAAAGGTAAATTTCATAGATTTAAGAAAATGTTTTAGGAACTAAGTAAAGAATGACGTGCTATTACTGAAAGACTGCATTAAATACGAAAAACAAGCATACAGGGTATATCACTTTGATCTAGACCTTACAGAAAATGAGCGAACGTTTCCTCAACAGTTATAAAATACACCTTTTACTTTCCATAATGCCCGAATGTTCATTCAAAAGACAACCACAACAGAAGCACGGTAGGTTTCCCTCAGCTGGACCGCGGACCTGACAACAGCTATTTCAAGAAGTATCATGAAAATCTATATCCAATTTAATTCCTTCAAATGATCCTAATTTAGGCCCAAAGCTTTTTATGAAAAGCATTTAACGGAACGTGCGCTCAAAACTTAATGTTCCATGCACCAAGGACAATCTTCCACAGAGGTATTTTCATCAAAGACAGTGTTTCATATAAATTTTTCCATCAGAGGCAGTCACTCAAAAAAAAAAAAGTATTTCATCAAAGCTACTCCTTAAAACTTTTTTAATCAAGGGCAGTTTTTCAAGGCGGTCTTTCAAAGACATTTTTCATCTAGGATGGTATTTCAAAGACGAGACGTCTTTCACCTAAGGCATCTTTCAAAAACTTTTTTTTTTTAAATATGGGCAGTCTTTCAAAGAAGTTTTTTTTTATCAATGGCGGTCTTTCAAAGACATTTTTCATCAAGGACAGCCTTTCAAAGGCACTTTTTCATCAGGGGTAGTCTACAAATGAAGTTTTCAAGGGCAGTCTTCTAAATAAGGTTTTTTTTTAATACGGGCAGTTTCTCGAGGATGCTTTTGTTTTTCACTACGATCAGTCTTTCCGAGAAGTTTCGTGAAAATAAAGATTTAGATTTGTAACTGGATTACGATCGACCTACCCGGAGAACTCGGAATACATCAAAAGCCAGATCGCTACCGAAACTTGGTGCTGGGGAAGAAAACTGATCTAGGTTTGCTGTTGACGAACACCAAACTCATCATCAACGACAAGGCTTCCAGAAAACTTTACAGATTTTGTGTACAAGTACAGAAGGAAAACATCCTTCACTTATGTTAGTCTAAAATCATGGGCTATTATATAACCCAACAAGTGAGTATAAAAAGAGTGAAAGAAATACACCTCGCGTTTCTCAGGATTACTTCAGAGGAACAATACCCAACACAAGTGCAATAACAATGACGTTGAATGAACCACAACCCCTCCCCACTCCACTCACAACGCACCAACAGCGGGTTAATAACCTGCTTGTAACATAAGGCAATTGGCGCTGCATCCGTAAATATATCCCCTGATGTTACTGCTGCCGGAACTTTGCCAAGATCGAAACGAATGGAAATCCCTACTGGTTACATTTCAGGCGACTAACAGCCAAGACGATTCAAACTCTAACGACGCTATTTGTCGTTTCCAGTAATGACGCCAACGGAAACTCGAGTAGCATTTAAACTTTAAAGGTGAAGAAGAAAGGCCATAGGCATGGAAGGAAGGGGGAAGGTGGTGGTTCATGCAAGGGGGGGAGGAGGAAGGTGGTGGTGGTGGATGAAGTGTGCTTTTAACCCGTTTCTGTTATAGAATGAATACGCCACTGAGGGGGGACTATGGATCCACTAATGCATTAACCCAATCCTCAAGCGCTGCTTCGGAGACCTAAAGATTACTAGGTATTACGATGAGAGAGAGAGAGAGAGAGAGAGAGAGAGAGAGAGAGAGAGAGATTCATCTTTGATATGTGGTGTTACCACGAGCTAGTGAGTGAGGGAAGGGTTTTGTGTATTCATCGATGAATCGATCAACATGAATAAACAAACCATGATCGGGGTCTCGGTAACAGGAAACATAAGTGAAATATATTAACAGCTTATCTAATCGCTGTATCTGATACACATACAAACTCGTACACAGCTCAAAAGCAAATCGGGTTAATCGAAATTGACCCCTACTCTGAAACTACTATAGTCAATGGGACAAAACCTTGGGTATGATCTAATAACGACCACAGCTCTCCATTAAAGTGGTCGCTTACAGAAAAAAAAAAAGATAAAGATATCCGAAAGCAATCAAGAACTATTTTCCAAGAAAATATTCAGACAAGCTTACATTCTCCAAAGGAACTTAGGCATTCTGTTCTCAAGAAAAGAATATCACATGATGACTTGCGACTCGCTATAAAATAAGAAATAATAAATACAAAGCAGCAATTCTCATAAAGGGCTCACAGCTACAATGTTCATCTTTCAGAAGATTGGCAAGTAGGACACTCAGCGAAAAAGTATTCCATTGTCCTTGGAAAAGGATAACAAAAACCTTTTTGTTCTCCTTGGAAAAGAATAAACAAGTTGTTGTTCGTGGAAAAGAATAAACAAATTTTTTGTTCTCCTTGAAAAAGAGTAAACAAATTTTCTGTTCTCCTTGAAAAAGAATAAACAAATTTTTCGTTCTGCTTGGAAAAGAATAAACGAAGTTTTTTTTCTCCTTGGAAAAGAATTAAAACAATTTTTTGTTCTCCTTGGGAAAAAATAAACAAATTGTTGTTCTTGGAAAAGAATAAACAAATTTTTTGTTCTCCTTGGAAAAGAATAAACGAAATTTTTTGTTCTCTTTGGAAAAGAATAAACAAAGTTTTTTCCCCTTGGAGAAGAATAAACAAATTTTTTGTTCTCCTTGGAAAAGAACAAAAGTTTTTTGTTCTCCTTGGAAAAGAATAAAAAAATTGTTCTCCTTGGAAAAGGATAAGCATACTTTTTGTTCTCCTTGGAAAAGAAAAAAATTTTCGTTCTCCTAGGAAGAGAATAAACAAAATTTTGTTCTCCTTGAAAAAGAATAAACAAATTTTATGTTTTCCTTGGAAAAGAATAAACAAATTCTTTGTTCTTGGAAAAAAACAAACAAATTCTTTGTTGTCCTTGGAAAAGAATAAACAATATTTCTGTTCTTGGAAAAGAATAAAGAAATTTTTTGTTCTCCCTGGAAAAGAATAAACAAATTTTTGTTCTCCTTGGAAAAGAATCAACAAAATTTTTGTTCTTGGAGAAGAATAAACAAATATTTTGTTCTCCTTGAAAAAGAATAAACAGTTTCTTTTGTTCTTGGAAAAGAATAAACAAAATTTTTGTTCTCCCTGGAAAAGAATAAACAAAATATTTGTTCTTGGAAAAGAATTAACAAATTTTTTGTTCTCCTTGGAAAAGAATAAACAAAATTTTTTTCTCCTTGGAAAAGAATAAACAAAAAACTTTTTCTCATTGGAAAAGAATAAACAATTTTTTTGTTTTCCTTTGAAAAGAACAAACAATTTTTTTGTTCTCCTAGGAAAAGAATAAAAAAAATTTGTTCTTGGAAAAGAATACAAAATTTTTTGTTCTCCTTGAAAAAGAATACACAAAAAATTTTTTCTCCTTGGAAGAGAATAAACAAATTTTTTTTCTCATTGAAAAAGAATAAACAATTTTTTTGTTTTCCTTTGAAAAGAACAAACAAATTTTTTGTTCTCTTGGAAAAGAATAAACAAAATTTCTGTTTTTGGAAAAGAATAAAAAAAATTTTTTGTTCTCCTTGGAAAAGAATAAAGCATTTTTCGTTCTCCTTGGAAAAGAACAAACAAATTTTTTGTTTTCCTTGGAAAAGAATAAACAAACTTTTTGTTCTTGGAAAGGAATAAAGAAATTTTTTGTTTCCTTGGAAAAGAACAAACAAATTTTTTGTTTTCCTTGGAAAATAAATAAGCAAAATTTTTGTTCTTGGAAAGGAATAAACAAATTTTTTGTTCTTTGAAAAGAACAAACAAATTTTTTGTTTTCCTTGTAAAAGAATAAACAAAATTTTTGTTCTTGGAAAAGAATAAACAAATTTTTTGTTCTCCCTGAAAAAGAATACACAAATTTTTTTGTTCTCCTTGGAAAAGAGCAAACAAATTTTTTTTTCTCCTTGGAAAAGAATAAATGAAATTCTTGTTCTTGGAAAATAAAAAAAAATTTTGTTCTCCTTCGAAAAGAATCAACAAATTTTTTGCTCTGCTTGGAAAAGAATAAACAAATTTTGTGTTCTCCTTGGAAAAGAATAAACAAATTTTCTGTTCTCCTTGGAAAAAAAGAAACAAATTTTTTCTCTTTGGAAAAGAATAAAAAAAATTTTTTGTTCTTGGAAAAAAACAAATTTTTTGTTCTCCTTGCAAAAGAATAAACAAAATTTTTGTTCTCCTAGGAAAAGAACAAACAAATTTTTTGCTCTCCTGGGAAAAGAACAAATTTTTTGTTCTCCTGGGAAAAGAAGAAAATTTTTTTTGTTCTCCTTGGAAATGAACAAACAAATTTTTTGTTTTCCTTGGAAAAGAACAAAGAAATTTTTTGTTCTCTTTGGAAAAAAAACTTTTTTTCTCCCTCGAAAAGAATGAACAAATTTTTTGTTCTTGGAAAAAACAAATTTTTTGTTCTCCTTGGAAACGAATAAACAAAATTTTGTTCTCCTTGGAAAAGAACAAACAAATTTTTGTTCTCCTGGAAAAAGAAAAAATTTTTGTTCTCCTGGGAAAAGAAACAAATTTTTTGTTCTCACTGGAAATGAACAAACAAATTTTTTGTTCTCCTTGGAAAAGAACAAACAAATTTTTTGTTCTCTTTGGAAAAAAACATTTTTTTTCTCCTTCGAAAAGAATAAAAGAATTTTTTGTCTGCTTCGAGCCTGGCCTAGGTGAGACTATCGTGTGTATCTCTATGTTATTTTCCATTTCAGATATCAAGTCTTTTGATCATTCACCTTTACAAACTTTTGAAAATTAAGCCTTCTCCGATATCATCACAGTTAAAATAAATAACAAGAATAAGCAGTCTCACATGAGACACACTGTACTTGCACCTTCATGCAAAAACATCAGGTACAAACAACCTAACATCGACATGTATCGGCACCCTCACTGCCCAGGGTCTTCTGTTGACAGAGGACGATAAAAAATAATTCAAAATTAAAAGACCTGACAATCTCCACCAGAACCTTAGAGAAAGAGAAAAACGTTCCAGCTGAAACAACGTTTTCATCCATATTGTTCCCCAAGAAAACCCCATTCTAGTCTTTACAAACCAAATTTCATGCAGTATATACAGGCTAAAAATAGTGCTTTCGCAAAAAAAAAAAAAGGCTTCCAAACCCTTGCTTTATATTAAAATCAACAGAAGTAAGTCTGTCGAACAGAAGTAAGTCTATCGTACACTCCTGACAGTTAACCTTTGACATTAAACATAGGCAATCCTACTTGACTTAACATATTAGTATAGAATCGGCTTTTATAGCAAGCATTATTTAATTTCAGAAAAAACCAGAGCGTTAAACACTCACTACCAATATTCCATTTTCATTTCCTGAATGTTGCTGGAACACAAAAACCTCGAAGGAAACAGGAAACGCAAAAGGGAACCCGCCTTACAGACAACCAATTCTAGTGATTTTAAGCATCCACCATCAAGACCTTACCAGGCTACAAAAGGTTTCTGAATTCAAGCCTTCGTTTTTTGCTGATGAAACTAATTTCACAAAATTAAGTCTATTAAAAGTTACATGATGTTTCTCATTACAATTCAAGAAAAACAAAACTCCTAACAAATTTTAATTACAACATTTTGTGCCACAAAAATTACCTTCAGAAAGTTCTCGATCATGGAAAGAAAGAAAAACAAAGTGTTGTTTACATCAGTAAGTTAACATACCTCCCCCCACCCCGCCCCGCCTTCCCCTCGCGCCAACATGAGCAAATGGCACGGCTAATTAACCCTATCCAGTTAATGTTTGACTGATGGCTGCACACATCCATTAGAGCACACAGCCATCATCAATTTCCGATAAGAGCGAATCTCGCCAGGAAAGAGACTGAGAGGAGGAGGAGGAGGAGGAGGAGGAGGAGGAGGAGGAGGAGGAGGAGGAGGAGGAGGAGGAGGAGGAGGAGGAGGAGGAGGAGGAGGAGGAGAGCCACTCTGATTCCTTTATGAGAAGAAAAAATTAAAAACTTGGACTAAAAAAAATGTAAAAGCCAAGAGACGCTTCTGCTAAAGTGATTTATTTTTCTGAATATCACTCCGATACTTTCATCATCATAACTCAGACTTCAAATGACCACCGTTAGCAACATCCTCATTATTTCCATCTAATATTACTGTTAATGCTGCGAAGTGCTGGCGCACTTTCAGCACTTCCTCACGGAAGAAATGCAACTTATTACACATATGACACAAGCGATGCAAATAGATTTTTTAATCAACAAAAAAATCAAGTTTTGATTTTTGAACTCTACATAACAAAAAAAATTAAAGCATGAAATGGAAGGGCTGAAAGATAAAACAAATCAATAAGTAATGATAAATATAACTTTAGAAGAGAAAAAATAACTATAATAAATGTAAGTTACAACATAACAGGGGGAAAGGAAAGCTCGCGTAAAATATACAGCCATTAATCCACTGTTTAATAGTTATGAAGGGGCGAGGGGAAGGAACGGACAGTGGGTGAGACAATTCCATTGCAAAAGGGAATTTTACCGACCCCGTAACGACTAACATCAAGTCTGGCAATTCCTGTTTTTTCAGGGAAATAAGAGGAAGATTTTCTTTTCACACTATTGCTAATATCACTACTACTAACGTAAAAAAAAACCAGTGGGGTGTGGAAGAAATCTATCTCAATTGCAAGTCCTACAATAACATCACTTAAATAAATAACCATGCACAGATTATACCAAAGCCAGGAACTTGATAAAAAAGGGAAAAAATCCTGGCCGGACCCTACTAGCCTACTTCAGACAAACCGATACCGTGTGCTAAAGTTGCGCGTTCCACACAAATTCTAATGTGTGCTTTTATTAACAGTGCATCATCTTTTATATCGATGCTCATTACATGCATGGCAACAGTAAAAATTAAAATGCCAGAAATATTTAAAAAAGAAACAACACAAACATAATAAAAAACAGCCTCCAATCAACATTACCAAATAAACTGCACAAGGTCTAGAATATGCAACGCCAAGTATTCCAAACTAACATCCCTACATTCTTGATATATTTGCTCATATGTTCCAATGAAGCATTGCAATAGCTTCACTGGCAAAACACTGATGATCAGTTTCACAAATCAAATTTGTAGATCAGTCGTTAATTCCTCTGATATCTGAAAACAATGGATAAATGGAAAGAGAATTTTCACAAAACTAATTTGCATTTTTCAGACGATAAACTCATCCCTTCCATCTAAAAATCTGGATAAACACAGAAAACTCATAAATTGGCATTACGACTCAAAATTTCGAATACAGGTATTTCTTATATAGCAAATTTTTCTCCAATAATCTCTCACGGCTATTTGAACAGTAATACATAAACTTCCAGGTACAAATGTGTCAATAAGGATGATGAACATATAAGTAAATAAATCCAGATAATTGACAACAATGAGCGAATAGAAGATGGCTTAAGCAAGGACTTCCTTTGACCCCTTCAAATCTGCTTTTGGCCATATACAAAAATACATAACAGTTATCATCGTAAGCATTACCCAATCATTTCATAATTATCTGCTTTATACATTGTTTTAGAAAGAAGATAAAATAGATTCCCTCGGATGACGTGACGTTCATAATAAACTATTCATGGTCCTTGAACGCACTGGCAACTTTACTGGGGATACACTTACTAGTTTGCCAAAACTGCGATTGTATTTAACAAACGGAGCCAAATTTGAGTACTAGAGAATTTTCAATATGATAAATTTCTAAAGTAGTTTATCATCGACAATCCAATCCCACAAAGACAGCTTTGTTTATAAGGAATATATGACACACAAAAACAACACACACACACACAAAATATATATACATACATACATATATATATATATATATATATATATATATATATATATATATATATATATATATATATATATATATATATATATATATATATATATATATATATATATATATATATATATATATATATATATATATATATATATATATACATATGTATGTGTGTGAAAGAGGAAGCGTGTGAACGTACATATGCGCATGCACTGGCGAAAGGAAGAGCAAGTAAATTTGATCAAAAGTTGACCAACAATTAGTATATTCCACGTGTAATACACTAAAAAATAAATCACACCGTACATTCCTTTTGTGAAAATATGAAATATAAAAGGAAACAGGACATCTCCTTCAACTGGCACAGTGATGACAACCTCGGCCTTCCTTTTTCCACGATGCCGAGGGCTACATAAAGGACACCATCTCCAACCACACCATCCTTTTCTTATCAACGGGAGGGAACAGCTCGCAAGTGAGAGAGAGAGAGAGAGAGAGAGAGAGAGAGAGAGAGAGAGAGAGAGAGAGAGAGAGAGAGAAAGCTTCTCCCCGTCAGCAAAAAAGGAACTTCCTGACACCAACAGGACTCGTTAAGTAAAGAAGAATCTTACAGGATAGTCTGGTTTGACCCAAATGTGGAGATGTTTCAAGCAATGCTTGCACTTACGAATGTTAGCATGAATGCAGACGAGCATATGCATGTGTGAATGTTATGAATATGCGGAATACATAAACACTCACATCCATTTAAGTGTTCTCAAAAAGGATTCTGCATCGGTGAAAAAGGAACAACATAAGCTTAGACTGGCTTTGACAAACCATAAGGAGGATGTAACATCAGATTTTATCTTTTTATTTTGCACACTACCTTCGCATTCAGTCACAACATTTTGAGAATCAACATACTCAAATCATCACAATAGCAGTGCGACGGTTGTGTGCAAGCACGGCCATTCATGCACGTACCAGCTTGTCAATAACATTTGTTTATTTTTTGCTACGTTCTCCATTTGGCCAGATATATTAAGTTCTTTTGTTTATAAATACCATTAGCACAATGGGCAGAATGCAGATTAATCAGTGAAAGCAAGCATATAAAATGAAACGCAGCACGTAATGAATGCTACAGTTTGTAATTATAAGTAAAGATGCAAAAGGAGCCAATGCAGGCAAAGTACATGTGGGATAATAAGTATAAACACGTGAGGCCTGACGAGAGTTTTCGTCTATTCCTACGAATGAACGAGAGGACAACTTCCCTCTAAATAAAGAAAAAAAGGGTGCTATGAGACTGACATACGGGTTTCCGGAAAAACTCAACAGCGAGCAAGACTACGTAAGGAAATGCCTGATCCACAAAAGACCCTCGAAGTAGTTAGTTTCCAAACAATAAAGTTAACTCCACTTATAAGTGGCGCTAATTTTATTCTCCAGAAACGATGAACGTGCGTCTACCATGATGTTGGTGGTTCAGCCTACATCCAGCATCGTCATTTCCAAAATTAGTAAAGTTAGAACTTCAGAAGGTAGCATGTTCCCCATCAACCCGCCACCACCACCCAACCTAACCAAGAGAAAAAAAAATAAAAATTTAAATCTCAAGTTGAAAACTCTCCTGGACAAAGTCAACAGACTATAAAGCCAAGGGGCTCAAAAGGGAAATCAGTTTGCAAGGAGACAAATTAACGAAAATGTGATAAATAGTCAAATATAAGGAATACAAAATAAAACCGATACACCTAAATTCAGGAGACGTCAGCAGAAAGCAGGAATAAATTTGCTTCCCGTTTAAATATCTGGAGATCAGAAGACTCCATAATTGCACTGGGCAAACATTTTAGTTGTAGCCAAAATAAACTCCAAGCAAACTGAGTAGTATTATACCTGATACCAGAATCGAAACAGTTTGCAGCAGCCTACCTAGTGTTGTGAGCAAAAGCAGATAAGGAAAAAAAAGTGTGAGGATGTTTGTCGTTGAAGCACATTTTCAGCAACTAACATAAATAACTCACTTTACATCTATGCCGCACGTCATCATTTAGAGTTGGCAAATTGTGGGCTGACGACGTAACTCTACCCAAGAGTTTGAGATGACAGTCTGCATCCAAGGGACCCACTGGAGAACAGTACTCCAAACAAGGAAGAAGAATAGAGTTATAACACTTAGATATAATAGTTTCATCTCAAAACATTCGAAAGTATTTCCACAAGATATCAGCTTTTTGAGAAACATAGGCAGGAATATTGCGCATAAGCTTCTCAACCCCATAAATATTCTACTCCTAAAAAGAAGATCCTGTTCCCTTTTCTAAGTCAGCGTAGTGTAAAAAGTGCTTGCGCCTCAAAGTTAATATACGCGCAAGGAGATTTTAATGTTAACGTTCAACTTTGAAATTACAGTAGAGCAATGCACCAACAGAACAGATCGCTCTGAAGATATAATTCGAAACATTACCTCCTAAACATATAGAATCAATCAAAACTCATTAAATACTGAATATGCTGTTAGGACGTTTACAGCGACAGTACTTAAGTACCCATCTCCGTCAATTAACCTGAACCTGTGAGATAAAATATATATATATATATATATATATATATATATATATATATATATATATATATATATATATATATATATATATACTGGTACTTAACGATGCAGTGAATGAGTTGCATCATACTTAGAGGATGTCGAGAACTGGCCGGCTAACACCTGGGAGACTCCCCGCCAAAGGGGAAAAGGTCATGTTACACAAATCTTAAGAATTTGCTCCAAGAGCAACAAAACAAGTTTATCCCTTAACTGCTGAATTATAGGGGATCCCCCTCTTGAGTTTTCACAAATTCAGATGCTTCACAGACATACATTACAGGCTCATCAGCAGCGTGTTGACCGCGTTATTCATACCAACACCACTCTTATGTCACATGGATACTAAGGTCTTTTTTTTTCCAGTACATCTTCCACACCATCCGGTTAACGCTTCCTCAAGTCTCCCGCTCCTCTTTTCTCCAAATTGTAATGGCTACACTTTTCACCACCCACCCTCCATTCTCATTTAACCAAAATACCTCAGAACACACTAAAAATTTTTCACATAATTAAGACAACTGGTTATATACTGCATCACACTTACATTAACAATGACAAGCCTTCGAACGATTATTACTCCTCCAAATTATATTTTCATCCACATCCACCTGACTTCCGTGTAAGGAGAGGTGGCACACCATTCTTTTATACATTCCAGCTTCAGCTTCTACAGGCAATCCTCTTCTCTTTCAAAAATCTGCACTGACCTTGCTACCTTCCTAGCTTCGTTAATTCTTATACTTACCTAATCTGTGCTATCTGTCTGTGTAAATCAATCACTTCCAGCACCCATACTCACATTCACGCTTCATCTTCTAAGTTTACATTTAATCTCATAACCTTATTCTTAGCCACATTTACTTCATCTCACAACCAATTTCAAACACAGCAACCTTGTACCTTTATCTCCTGTCCTTTTTCTGACCTCTTTCAATACTCCACTGATGGAAAACCTGTTAAACAAGAATAAAGACAAACTTCTTTCATAACTTTTTCATCTTATATCGATCCACACAACCTTCACCTTGTCTAAACAATGTTTTTCCCAATCAACCCCTTAATCCTACTGTACACCTTCCAAGATATAATAATGTTTTGGTCCAGTAATTATCACGTCTCCCTAACATAAATAAACAACTACTCCAGCCGCCCAATTCTTTGGAATTTTTCCTGTATGTGTGTGTATATATGTGTGTATACATATATGTGTATGTATGTATGTATGTATGTATGTATGTATGCATGTATGTATATATATATATATATATATATATATATATATATATATATATATATATATATATATATATATATATATATAATAAAGAATACCTTACCTTAACGCAACAGTTACCTACATTCTCCATTATCCATGAGAAAACTAACAAAATAATTAACATTAACAATGACACAGCATCACTAAATCTTCAATTGCCATTCCGATGGTATTTACAATATTAGTAAGATATGCTGTGAATATACATCACTCCATAAAAACTAAGGCACAATCTAAATGACAACCGTATTAATTATGTCAGGACAATGGAACAAACACAGTGGCGGACAACCCTCACATACACCAGTGCATTACAAACACCAGAGAGACGTAGAAAGTATATCATATGGTGCCTGTCATAAACGAAAGTGTGTTCGTTCCAGTTTGACTGAACTCAGTAATATGAAAGAAAAGAAAAATAACGATATATTTTCCTCAATATGGGACGCACCAGTGTTAGAAAGGATATGCATCATGTTTACAAAAGAGAGAGTACCTACAGGCTAAAAATATAGTACGGCTTTGATACATGACCAAAGTACGTATTCCGGTACCCTATGGTGAATATAATAGATATTTAAAGAATAAAAGCAACAACATCACGGCATGTTACAAGAGCGCCAGTTAACAAATTTTCCAACATAACAAGCCTCTAAACAACAGCGCCATAAAAACAACTGAAAAATAGCCTATCAGTATACCAGACTAAAACAGTGAGGTCCATAATATTGTGTGTAACAACGCCAAGTATGCACCACTCACTCCAAATGACAGTGTAACATGAGAAACTGCCGAGAAGGATGACACACAGCCAACTAATACAAATCTCTCTCTCTCTCTCTCTCTCTCTCTCTCTCTCTCTCTCTCTCTCTCTCAAGCATAAATGCAAAAATACATACGTACATACATACACACACACACACACACACACATACATATATATATATATATATATATATATATATATATATATATATATATATATATATATATATATATCTACATAAAATAAATAAAGAAAGAACTGTACAATACAACTTCAACGAACGTGCGAACAAGCAAAAAAGCACTTCAACTTAATTTAAAAGTCGCGGCACGCAGAGAAACTGAGAGCCATCCGGCCGAAAGATAAAGATAACAACTATCACATGATGTGATGAAACGGCCCCCTCCCCCTCCCACCCCACTATCTCCAACCCCACCGCCCACCGTTCACGAGACTGAGATAAGCATGCCTCGAGTCTCGAGATTAGCGTTGGCCAATTACTCCCCTAACTACTTGACAATCAACACCATCCCCTGGCGTTTCAAGGCTAAGCTCCACCGAGACCTTGGGGGCGCCTGCATAAGGCCGCCATCTCAACGAGGCAACGCTACACAGAGGACTTCAAAGCACGACGCTGCCCCAAAACCGCTCAAGATTAGACACAAATCGTGACATAAACTCACTTCTGGAACTTGAGTATGTTCCCTTGAGCTTCTGAAACGTATGTTTGCTTCAATAAGAAATTAAATCAGCAAATAAGCCAATGAATGAATCAAATATACGGCTCGCTCTACAAACAGCGACACATTTTACGACTCATTTTTAAAGCATTTATGTTCTACCCACACATACAATGAGATTAAAATGAGCCCGTCTCCGTCTCGTCACGAGCACTTTCCATTGTCCAAAAAAACTTTCGGACTCTGCTGAAACACCGCAAACTAAAACAGTCTCTGCTCCCACGGAGACTTTTTAGCGTACTCAGCCAAGCGCTGACAATTGCAAGGGATTTACCGTTCATAAGAACCGCTTGGAATCGGGATGCGTATGGGAGGAGATTCAACAACTCGGAAACATGCAGCACATAGGCTACATGACATATCTTCAAACAAGCAAACAGATTCAGTTAAACATATATGCTCACACATAGTGAGTTTATTCTGAATCATTTTTATAAACTTAAGTATACGTCTCACAAACAGCAAGTGAAAAATAAATATACAATAATATTTTCTTCGGATGCATTACTAAAATTAAACACAAACACGCACGCGCGCGCACACACACACACACACACACACACACACACACACACACACACACACACACACACAGGCTATTTCCTTGCGGCTAGCGAAACAACAACAAAAGTGTTGAGAGAGAGAGACAGCATTTGTGCGGTCCTTATCATCAAGTTATTTACAATACAACATGAGTCAGTGTGCTGTCAGGGAATATGATATGAAGAGGCTAACTCGGAAGAATTTCACAAATGGCATGGTACCATCTACTTTCATTAACTCTTAAATGCTCTCTGTGTAAACATTTTAAATACATATTTAAACTTACATCAATGTGGATTTTTTCACCACTTTCGTGGCTCCTGTGATTATAAGATTTTATTAATTCATACATACAAATATATATACAAATTTATACACATACATGATTATAAATATTGAGCATAATACCACTCCCTTGAAACAGATTATAAAGTACAATAAAAAAAACCTCTTTTTTCTTATTAATATTCGTCACCTCAACCATTTTCATTTTTATCCTATGGCTTATGCTCAAAGCATCTGTTACACTTTCTCACTGACACATCTCAATACAAAAAGCTTCATCTTGCATGTGTGTGTGTATGTATATGTATGTATGTATGTATATATATATGTGTATGTATATATATATATATATATATATATATATATATATATACACATATATAAACACACACACATATATATATATATATATATATATATATATATATATATATATATATATATATATATATATATATATATATATATATATATATAATGTCACGATGCATATCAAGTACCTGGTTATTACACAACTAATCTCAAAATTCAAAAATATACCTCACTTCAGCCAGATAGCTGAACTCCCATAACATTAATTATTACGACTGAGTACTCTAAAGGTAACAGTGATCCCTTAAGAAAAAACTTATTTATCAATCACTTGAAAAATCAAACTAAGTCTATCAGAATATGTGTGAGGTATCAAAAATTAAACTAGAAATATTCTAGAGTAGAAGGGAATCACTCCATCAAAAAACTCTGTTTCCCTGGTCTTAATTCACTTTAGCAAAACTAAAGAACAAAACATGTTTATCACTTTGCCTTATGCACACACAATCAATCCTATTCACTGGTGTTCAATAAATGAAACACTTTCTAAAAATGTCAAATACAAAAATTTATTTTTAAATTCAAAGTTTATAATTAGAATTCACAATTAATTAGAATTCACAATCTGAAAAATTTATTATTACTTGAAAATAACACAACACTTAATTAATCCTTGAACTAAATTATGAAACAAAACTAACTCACAAAAACTTTATCAGGAATTTAAATTAATCAAGAAAAATTTAAACTATCAAGAATTATTCAAGATTTAAAAAGAAAATCTTAATAAATGAGATATCAAATATGCAATGTTAAATTACCAAGAAATATTTAAAATGTTACGTAAGTAAATGTTATATCACCAACATAAAAAATGTGAAAATATAAAGAGCTTGTAAATAGAAAACACACAAAAGTACACATAAGATTTATCAATAATGATTTCACTCGTTCAAAAATTTCCTAACTTATCATAGCATGGTATTAATAAGTAAAATTCACGTTACCTTACACAAACTTGTGAAAACCTCTGTAAACCACTTGCTGAAGCTGTGTTACCACAAAACACACTTTTTACTAGGCGCCGTTACAAACTAAATTACTTTACTGAATTCAGACCTCAAAAGTTAATGCTAATACGTGACCACAAAACACTACGTTAAAAGTAATCTCTTTCTAAGAACGAGAGAGAGAGAGAGAGGGAACCAAATCGACTGGTCTCAGAAATCAGAATGAAACAAATTTTAGGATTCCAGTAACACGTGAAACAATTACATGATGTCATTAAAGCATTTTGAGTGCGAGATACAAAAGGGAAGTTCTAGAAGCAGGGAGGTGACGTCATTAAAGCATTTTGGGTGCGAGATACAATGGAGAAGCTTCTAGAAGGAAAGTTACGTCATCCCAGCAAAACGTTTTGAACGCAATCTTACAAAACATGGCGTAGGTGACTCGAACAATGCATGTAACAACATGAAATCACTCGTCTTGAGCCCGTATGGGACGAATCGGCATTTGTTATTAAAACCTGTCATCACTAACCCAAAACAAAGCGCTCTCTCTTATCTCAACTGATGACAATGGAAATGAAACAAGTCCTGGTGGACACACACACGTGTTCATAAGCTATGCTTTTATCAAGAAAGATTCTAAACTACATTACTATTAAAATTGTATTAACAATTCTAAATTACGCTATTAAGTTACTTAATTATTAGTTCTTTCGAGATATGATGCCAAACTAAATATGACACTTCAACAACCATTATTATTACACATAACACATGAAAAAAAGTAAATATGTCAAAATTATAGGAGGATATACGATTACAAGGTAACATCATGAAAATATATATATATATATATATATATATATATATATATATATATATATATATATATATATTTATGAACGTCCCCACTGAATCGCTAACTATTAAGCCCTTATGGCAGAAATACCAGACAGTGGGGGAAGGAGGGATACCTTGGATCACATCGACATAAGTGTGTGCGCGAATGCAAAGCTAGGAAGCAACGAAGGTAATGTGCCCCGGAAAGGAAATTGGTTAGCCACTACCTTTTTCTTTAACTCATTTTATTATCTCTCTCTCACATTTCATTGCTCAAGTAATTTCTTGTCTCGTCAACTTAAACAGTGTATCTACATCTCATGTGTAATTTCTTGACAGTGTCTAACGTAATTCTCACCCCTTGCTAGCAAGTGAGTAGAATACAGGATCTCCCTCCACTTATTGCATTTATTCAATCATAAAGTATCATCTCATTGTTACTCTTACCTGGAATCATTTCATTCCAGGAGTGTTATCGATGCCGTTACTAGCATAGCTGTGTGTCTGTGTTCCTGATTGCCTGTAAATTTCCGCCCTGCTGGAACTGACAGAATTATGGCCTAATTGGTTCACAGGTCCACTTGCATGTGGCCAGTATTTGTAATTGTAATGTGTTATACATTCCACTCTGTCATTGTTGTGTGTAACCTACAAGATTAAATAATTAACAAAAGTGTCCCAATTGTCCTTGGTGATTTCTTCAATGCTGTGATTGTAAATAATGCATTAATATTAAGAAATAGCTTTCACTTGGCAACCTACCATTTCTTTGTTATTTTTGCATTTCTTTAGTTTATGGGCTTACCAGGGGTTTTCTTATAAGGAAATTATTACATCAAGGCCCAGTACATACTGCACCTCCCTCTAAGCCCGTAACAATATATAGACATATACAATATATATATATATATATATATATATATATATATATATATATATATATATATATATATATATATATATATATATATATATATATATATATATATATATATATATATATATATATATATATTATATATATATATACATACATTTCTGACGCAGTGTTAGCACCACTTCTTGAATTTATGTAATCATTCTAATTTTTCTTACTTGCATACTTTTCATTCAAAGGAGACATGAAGACAAAACCCTTAAAACACTTGGCTTCTTCTTTGGGCACAAATATATAACTCCTTTTCGTTTGCTGTCTAGTTTACTGTATAAATATAATTTTAATATTTACTGTAATACAATAAATAGCATAGTTTCACCGTAAATTCTAATATTCAACAATTTCAACTTGGTTCCTATTTACCTCCATGAAACATCTCTGATAACATTCACACGTTTATCCTCAACCCACAAGCAATGTTTAATGTTTTCAGCAATCTCTCAAAGTTCCATCGCCAAATTACGGTGTGGTATCAGCAAACGCCAACCAATGACGCATCTCTTATGACAGAAACAGGAACATCCCTCCCAGCTTCTACAACTTCTTCCAGCAGTGAACTACCAGTAAATGTATAAACACTAAATCACGGTCTAGACCTTGTACTAAATAGTCGTTCATGTACAACGAAACTTTTGACGACACAACTTTACAGCAGTACCTTTGAACCATCTGAAAAAACTGCACAGCATATGTAGGCCTATGTCTTACGAAATTGTATCCTTTATTTTTTCCAGCCCTTATTTCATGAATAATAAAATTAAACTACTACTGAACAATCTTCCATCAGTTTCCTAAAAACAATAATAAAGGCCGTGGATAACATGCACTACGTCCCAAGCACTCTGGGAGCTTTTACGCTCGTGCAAATTATACTGAAACAGTGAAGTGATGGTCTGGGCGAACGATCGTGATATCTCAACCATTTACGAAACATTACCCACCGAAAGAGTCTATAAGCCTCTGCTAAGAGTAGGCTATGTCTGAAATAAGGATGCGTTAACGACCAACGCCAACACTGTTCTCCAGTACAGAGCTGTCCATGTATCTCAACTTACTAACGAAACTAATTATCAAAACGACTTGACCAGCATATAGAAAATAAAACATCCTAGACTATTAGCTGTGAGTGGGAGAGAGAGAGAGAGAGAGAGAGAGAGAGAGAGAGAGAGAGAGAGAGAGAGAGAGAGAGTTACAAGTGGAATGGCTCCACCATTATATGGAAGGCTAATTACCTGTGCGGATTCGGATATTATTTGTAATAGTCGTTGAAAGCAATGATGGCAGGTCTGAATTTGGAATCTGAATTGTACAAGGTGTTGGGGTCACTGAAACAACCGATGGCATCGCCTCTTTGGTTCAGCCCGATAGGATATCCAGGAGCTTGTCTAACTTGACTGTCAAACTGTGCACTGTTTGATTTGTGATGTTTGAGGCCGGGATTTCTAATGGCGAAGCAGAGCAATCTCGACTGGACTTTGGTGTACTGTTAACAGGTGTAGTATTTCTTTTTATGAAATTATGTAAAGCTCCAGGCATCTGTTCTATTTCGCTGTACATAGTAACATAGGGATCAACAGTCTATTGGTCTGATCAACATCTTTCACAGGGAGCGATTGGTATTTATTGCTCTCTTGATATGTTCTAGTATCCATTCTGATAATTAGCAGCAGTTCTCTTCAATACTGTTTGAATGAGCTGACTAATCTGGGTCGTTGGAGGTGAAAACACCAAGGTCTTTAAGTAAAGGTTTTTATCAAGATGGCATTTCCATCTGCAATTTCACGATTCTTAAACAACTGCAAGTGTTCAAATGTGTCCCCATTACATATCGCATCATTTCTTTGAAATATGGGATGTACTACGTTACCTACTTCATTTTAAACCTATCCGCAATTTTTTCAGGTGTTTGATTATGACTGCAGCACGAGAATCTTCAGCGAATAAAAAAAAAAAGCTTTGCGGGCAACTATCAATCAATATATCATAATGAGGGACCATTACTCCCTTAGATGATACTTGAACTGGATTATTTTTATTTAATTATGAGGCTAAGTCTTAAGGCCAGGCGCTGGGTTTTTAAACACTCCTGAATTTACAATTTTCGTGGGCTGATACTTGAAGAATTCGATCTGAGAGTAAATTGTAAAGCCAGACTTCTTCGGGTTCATTTAGTTGCTTTTCTTTGAACTTCTGAAGTATGGTGTATATATATATATATAATAGACTTCATCAAAAACTTTAGCAGTCTTGACGGATGGTGTCAATTCTGCTGCCCGATCCTTGGATTCAGATTATCGTTTCTATCTGACTGTTCAGCTTTGATGCCGTAGGCCTCCCATGGATACGGATGACCGTTTAGTCGGAAGATCGGTACCTGTCGGAAGATTTTGCAAGGACTACAAGAAAGCTGGTAATTACTACTGTGGTAATAAGGCACCTCATCGCCATGAAGATGGTGACATTCTAAGAAACGAAAGAACTTCAAGAAGAGCAGGTAGTATGGATGGGACGCTGAGTTCTTGAATGAAATAGGAGTAACGTTTGATGAACAAGAATGATACAGTGAACAAGAATGATATCTACCAACGATGGTCGGATCAGAGCATGAGATTTGAAGTACAGTAGTGGAATATATATCTTCTCTATACATACTGGAGCTCCACGAACAACTTTCTGACAGCATTACACAATGCACTTTCAAAGGGATGCTGAAAGCATACTCGGGAGTTGAAGGAACCCCTATGCACTACCAAATAGGCTAATCCAAAACCCAAAGCAAATACTTGCCAGTGCGCAGTAAATGAGCGTAAGAGGCACGATACGACATTGGCTCATCAATCTAGACTTGGTTTTACTAAAATTTAGCCTCACGATCTACTGGCGACACTACAAACTTACAAATACGCTACCGATCTATCTCTGCAAAGGTTAACAGTGACGTCATTTTGCACCAATAAAGAGAATACCTCCATGACAGTTGCGTGACCACCAATACTGCAGTATCAGATTTTACGGCTAGCAATCATGTCAGTCGTAAAATCAGTGAGACGTCAAAGTTCCGACATTGTACTATGTGGAATATCAAACAAAACAGGTTTCAGCTTGATAGTAGCAAAAGCTCAACAACTTATTTCTGCGTGTCACCTGAATCCCGGGACATTACAAAGTTTATATATTGACGACTATTAAGTAATCACACTGGTTATTGAAATATCAATTTATCATAAAATACAACATTTCCGAATATCATGAGACGGCCAGTAAAAGTAAAAGAATAGAAATGGTCTTGGGTCGTTCATGATTTAGAGCTGGTGTGATTTCCATCTAAACCATAGCTAAGTCTGGGGTTTCCTTTACTCCCAAAATATTTCTATCGCGGGCCAGTTCTCTCAGTTTTACATAACATGAAATCTCGCAACATTTATTACTGCTATTTTTCTCTCAATTTTACGTAAATAACTTGAAATCTCGCCATTCATTAATTCTACTTTCCTCTCAATTTTGCATAAATAACTTGATATCTCACAACATTCATTATTGCTACTTTTCTCCCATTTTTCATTTATTACTGTTACTTTTTCTCAATTTTACGTAAATAAATAACTTGAAATCTCGCAACATTCATTACTGCTACTTTTCCCTTAATTTTACCTAAATAACTTGAAATCTAGCCAATTTCATAATTGTTTCTTTTCTCTCAATTTTATGTAAATAACTTGAAATCTCGCAACATTCATTACTGTTACTTTTCTCTCAATTTTACCTAAATAACTTGAAATCTAGCCAAATTCAAAATTGTTTCTTTTATCTCAATTTTATGTAAATAACTTGAAATCTCACAACATTCATTACTTTTACTTTCTCTCCATTTTACGTAAATAACTTGAAGTCTAGCAACATTCGTTACTGTTACTCTTCTCCCAATTTTACGTAAATAAATTGAAATCTCGCAACATTCATTACTGTTACTTTTCTCTCAATTTTACGTAAATAACTTGAAATCTAGCCACATTCATTACTGTTACTTTTCCCTTAATTTTACGCAAATAACTTGAAGAAATCTAGCAACATTCGTTACTGTTACTTTTCTCTCAATTTTACTTAAATAACTTGAAATCTAGCAACATTCGTTACTGTTACTTTTCTCAATTTTACGTAAATAACTTTAAATCTAGCAACATTCATTACTATTACTTCTCTCTCAATTTTACGCAAATAACTGTTAATTTTCTCTCAATTCTACGCAAATAACTTGAAATCTAGCAACATTCATTACTGTTACTTTTCTCTCAATTTTATGTAAATAACTTGAAATCTGGCAACATTCATTACTGTTACTTTTCTCCCAATTTTACGCAAATAACTTGAAATCTGGCAACATTCATTAATGTTACTTTTCCCTTAATTTTACGCAAATAACTTGAAGAAATCTAGCAACATTCGTTACTGTTACTTTTCTCTCAATTTTACGTAAATAACTTGAAATCTAGCAACATTCGTTACTGTTACTTTTCTCTCAATTTTACGTAAATAACTTTAAATCTAGCAACATTCATTACTATTACTTCTCTCTCAATTTTACGCAAATAACTTGAAATCTAGCAACATTCATTACTGTTAATTTTCTCTCAATTCTACGCAAATAACTTGAAATCTAGCAACATTCATTACTATTACTTTTCTCTCAATTTTACATAAATAACTTGAAATCTAGCAACATTCATTACTGTTACTTTTCTCTCAATTTTACGCAAATAACTTGAAATCTAGCAATATTCATTTCTGTTACTTTTCTCTCAATTTTACGTGAATAACTTGAAGTCTCGAAACATTCATTACTTCTACTTTCTCTCAATTTTACGTAAATAACTTGAAAACTCGCAATAGTCATTACTGTTAATTTTCTCTCAACTTTACGTAAATAACTTGAAATCTGGCAACATTCATTTCTTCTACTTTTCTCTCAATTTGATGTAAATAGCTTGAAGTCTCGAAACATTCATTACTTCTACTTTCTCTCAATTTTACATAAATAATTTGAAATCTCGCAACAGTCATTACTGTTACTTTTCTCTCAATTTTACGTAAATAACTTGAAATCTCGCAACATTCATTTCTTCTACTTTTCTCTCAATTTTACGTAAATAACTTGAAATCTCGCAAGAGTCATTACTGTTACTTTTCTCTCAATTTTACGTAAATAACTTGAAACCTCCCAACAGTCATTACTGTTACTTTTCTCTCAATTTTACATAACTTGAAATATGGCAACATTCATTATTGTTACTTTCCTCTTAATTTTACCCAAATAACTTGACATCTCGCAACATTTATTACCGTTACTTTCCTCTCAATTTTAAGTAAATAACTTGAAATTTCTCAACATTCATTACTGTTACTTTTCTCTCAACTTTACGTAAATAACTTGAAATCTCGCAACATTCATTACCGTTACTTTTTTCTCAATTTTACATAAATAACTTGAAATATGGCAACATTCATTACTGTTACTTTCCTCTCAATTTTACACAAATAACTTGAAATCTAGCAACATTCATTACTGTTACTTTTCTCTCAATTTTACGCAAATAACTTGAAATCTAGCAACATTCATTACTGCTACTTTTCTCTCAATTTTCATTTATTGCTGTTACTTTTTTCTCAATTTTACGTAAATAACTTGAAATCTCACAACATACATTACTGTTACTTTCTTCTCAGTTTTGCGTAACCAACTTGAAACCTCCCAACATTCACTACAGCTACTTTTCTCTCAATTTTACGTAAACTTGAAATCTCGTAACATTCATTACTTCTACTTTTCCTCAATTTTACGTAACTTAAAATCTCGCAACAGTCATTGCTGTTACTTTCTCTTAATTTTACGTTAATAACTTGAAATCTGGCAACATTTATTATTGTCACTTTTCACTCAATTTTACATAAATAACTTGAAACCTAGCAACATTCATTACTGTCACTTTTCTCTAAATTTTACGCTAATAACTTGGAATCTAGCAACATTCATTACTTCTACTTTTCTCTCAATTTTACGCAAATAACTTGAAATCTAGCAACAGTCATTACTGTTACTTTTCTCTCAATTTTACGTAAATAACTTGAAATCTCGCAACAGTCATTACTGTTACTTTTCTTTCAATTTTAGGAAAATAACTCGAAATCTAGTAACATTCATTATTGTCACTTTTCTCTCAATTTTACGTAAATAACTTGAAATCTCGCAACATTCATTACTCTTACTTTTCTCTCAATTTTACGCAAATAACTTGAAATCTAGCACTATTCATTACTGTCACTTTTCTCTCAATTTTACGTAAATACCTTGAAATCTCGCAACATTCATTACTGTTAATTTTCTCTTAATTTTGCGTAAATAACTTGAAATCTAGCACTATTCATTACTGCTACTTTTCTCTCAATTTTACGTAAATAACTTGAAATCTAGCAACAGTCATTACTGCAAGTTTTCTCTCAATTTTCATTTATTGCTGTTACTTTTCTCTCAATTTTATGTAAATGACTTGAAATCTCGCAACAGTCATTACTGTTACCTTTATCTAAATTTTACGTAAATAACTTGAAATCTAGCAATATTCATTACTGTTACTCTTCTCTCAGTTTTACGCAAATAACTTGAAATCTAGCAACATTCATTACTGTTACTTTTCTCTCAATTCTACAGAAATTACTTGAAATATGGCAACATTCATTACTGTTACTTTTCTCTCAATTTTACGTAAATAACTTGAATCTAGCAACATTCATTACTGTTACTTTCTCTCAATTTTACCTAAATAACTTGAAATCTCGCAACATTCATTACTGCTCTTTTCTCTAAATTTTCATTTATTACTGTTACTTTTTTCTCAATTTTACGTAAATAACTTGAAAGCTCGCAAAATTCATTACTTTTTTTTCGCCATTTTATGCAAATAACTTGAAATCTCACAACATTCATTACTGTTACTTTTCTCTCAATTTTACAGAAATAACTTGAAATCTCACAACATTCACTACTGCTACTTTTCTCTCAACTTTACGTAAATAACTTGAAATCTCGCCACTTCATTACTGTTACTTTTCTCCCAATTTTACAGAAATAACTTGAAATTTCACAACATTCATTACGGTTACCTTTTTTCTCAATTTCACGTAAATAATTTGAAATCTCGCAAGATTCATTACTCTTACTCTATTAGATCGAAGGTTAGCCTATTCAGACGGAACTAGACCGTACTACATTTTCAGTGAAAACATTACTAAAAATATATATATATATATATATATATATATATATATATATATATATATATATATATATATATATATTATAAGGTGTTATAATATATAAAATCATTCTACAAGTGTAATATGTATCTCTGTGAAAATTTTGATGTTTTGCTTGCAGATTCGTCATTTGTTGTGAAATGTGATGATATGATTTTAAAATGTTTTTTTTTCTTACAGATAAATTGTATATCATGTAATCTTAAAATGTTTTTATGTGTTTTTTCCATTTGTTTAATATACTGTGCAGTATATTATACAGTGTGTTATTAACTTGAATTTGTAACAGGCTGTGTAGAGAGAGAGAAAGGGTGCGATTCTTATCAGATCGCTTAGTGTTTCCTATATTTACACACATTTGGGGTGAAGGAAGTCGTGTATAGAGAAAGGCAGAGACTTCTTGTGTTACTGATGAGCTTGACAGCCAATCAGCAAATTGCTTGTTATGCATTTATCATATGTGTCCAACCCATGGTAATTAGCTGTGTCTGTGCTTATTCTATTTCGTAAACTGAGAAAGAGAGAATAAGTAAGAGAAAGAGTTGAAGTTGACATGCTGACAGCCAGCCAGTTTTGGGTCGCAAATACCTCCCTTTTGTTTGTTCAATTGTTTGAGTGTCCAAGGGAAATGTCATATTATAAGAGCCCTGGCATATTTCCTTCTGAGCCTTAGAGTCCCTGTATGTATACCATACATGTATACCTGTATGTATAATGTATGTACACTTTATGTATCATGTATTCTGGGAGGGTTTAAAGATAAAAGTGCAGTGCTGATCCAGAGTCGCTCAGTCAGGAACAGGGGCTGCTGGCAATAGGTCCTATCTCTCTCTCTCTCTCTCTCTCTCTCTCTCTCTCTCTCTCTCTCTAATACCATTCATGTATAAGGGTGTGATGTTATACTGGCTGCTCTCATATTTGTAAAAGTTTTGTTAAACTCACCCAAGAAGTGTGTTCATTTTGTAAGAGGTGTCCAAGGTGTTTATATTGTGCAAGCATTGTGTAAAGTGTATAATGTTATATCACCTAAAGAAAGGTAATGTGATGATTACTGGTTTTTGTTATGTTAAGAGTTGTGGTAATATTCTAGGTAAAAGAGAATTATTATTTTGATAAGAGATGAACAATATCTCTTATTGTGAATTCTAATGTGTCTTGCTGCTAATTATATATCACTGCATATGTCATTGTGACTTGGCAGTGTTGACTTTGAGAAAGTCTTAGAAAGACGTGAGTTTAACCTTTTTTAAAAGTGAAGGTAATCTTTTGAAAGACTGATATAATCTTTAAACATATTTTTGTCTTAGAAATGGCTATTGGTATATTTCCATTTTTGCATATTTCATTCTTATACGTCTGTGCTATCATATTACTCTAATTTTATAATTAGTTGGTTACAAAGTTTTGTGCTGGTGATTACTTAGCATTTTGTTAGTGCATACTTATTATTGAGATTTCAGAAAATATTTATGTGGATTCCAGTCAATAATATTTTGGTGAACATTCGTGTTGAGTGTAATTAATCAGGTATATGTTTAAAACTTGAGTGATACTTAATGGCTTGAATCTTACTTAACTAAATTGCTTTCTTAATAAATTAAAGTTTTGTGACTTAAACTTGATTAAGAAATACTTAAATCTTACATTGTTATCAATTAATAGTAAACCTTTTTGAGATTGTGAACTCTGCATATAACCTTTGAACTTAGAAATAAATTTGTTTGTTTAAAGTCTTAAAAGCTCAGCGTTTCATTTTGACCACCAGTAATTAGAGAAATTAATGAATGTGTACAAGCTAAGTGATATATCTGTTTGTTCACCTGAGACATATCTAGGTGAAATAGAACCAGAGAAACAGTTACAGTGTTTGTTGAAGTGATACCCATTTTCCATTAGTCTGCTTACCTCACCCACAACTTGATAAAGTTACATTGATTTTCTCAAGTGATAAGTGAGTTTTCTGGGATCACTGTACTTTTAGAGTATTCAGTCTTAATATATTTGTTATATGAGGTTTCAAGTATCTGGTCGAAGTGAGGTAACTTTTTGGTCTTATTATTTGTGTAATAACCAGGTGCTTGATCACTTTGTGACAATATATATATATATAACAAATGAGCAAAAGCAGATTTAAAAGTGACATATTACTCCCCCATCCACCACCACAACATCTAAATGTAACTCATTCATTTGTTGTCTGGGTTCTCTAGGTCAAAAAGAAAAGAAAAACCTCTCTTCAGTTCCTCGTAAGAGTGAGCCGAGTAGAAAATCAACATTTAATTAAGGAGCGTTGCACCAGGAACCTCATAATCACGTTGTTGCTGATTTCGGTGGTCGTGAGGCGAACTCGGTCACCGACCTTGGTCAAAGCGCACCTGTTTCTCTCTGCTTTCTCCTGTTTAACGCCAGAACATCCTAAGAGCAATTAGCAGACATCCGTGGGAACTGCACTCATTCACCTTGCGGTCTTTTTTATTTCCCCTCACATATTTTTGCCTGCCTCGCTTCCTTTTGCAGTTTACCCAATAGTTTTCAATTTACAGGTAAATAAAGGACAAAACTGGCTGTTCTTTTACGTAGTCATACATGTTCTCTATGTTTTCAACTTATTCAATTTTGCTCTTCCATAAATAAACAAGAAATTTAATCCACATGACACGAAAATTCATTTCAATTCTTATTAAAAGGACGAAACTTTCAACTTATATATACATTATATATATATATATATATATATATATATATATATATATATATATATATATATATATATATATATATATAATGTTTTTTTTATATACAAAATCTATATAACCAAAGGATGAATTTCATTTGCACGGCAAATATTTTTCCAGTGCCCTTCGTATTAGCAATTATGAATAAATCAAAGAACAAAAAATTAAGTGATATGGAATAAATATGTTGTACGTTAATTTCATTTCCTTAAATTTTCTCTAACTGAAAGTGAAAACAATAGCTGGTACTTAACATGTTGCAACAGAAAAGACAACCGATATTTATATTAATTTGGAGGAATGTTCTGGCTGCACTGCGCCGGAGAGAAAGCCAGTCGTAACTTGTAATAAAACCTCTCAATCTTCCATGCTAATTAAAAATCCTATTCCGAAACCTTATTACCCTCATACAAACAGACAAATTTCCAGTTACCAGTACCATTTCCTTCCAAAGGACATAACCTACTACAGCCAAGAAATAAACACACCGACCCATAGAGAGCGCGCAAACACAACTTAATTACATTTCAATGGCACCCCATTAAAACGGAAGGAAAGAATCGCACACACGCGCCATCTGAACAACTGAATGGCACCGATCTTGCAGCACCTGGCAGCCAACACCCACCAGGTGTGAGGTTCCGGGGACACGTTAATTAACGAATAAAGGGAAAAACACAGCTAGAAAAGGGTGTACCTTCATGCCGACACTAAATCCACATGGATCATTCTTAACGTCCCTATTTGTTTGTTTGTTTGTTTTGTTTTACTTCAATGAATCTTACCTTTCATCCCACTGAGAGAGAAAGAGAGAGAGAGAGAGAGAGTGAGTCTACAACAATTAACTTCTCAACTCCCCCTCTATCGGGATCGTAACGATTTTACAGCAGAGGTTTTACAATAGCAACAATGCGTTTTTATAATGTCATGGAAAAATACCAACGAAATCTCTTTTTTTTTCTCTCTTTCTCCATAACATAGTGAAACCACGGGATCTGTCTGGTCAAGGATATCAAACTTATAATAGCCGGATGCCTTACGCATCATCTAAGTAGGCTTCGCAGTGTAAGTGACATACTACCGAGACAAGGATGAAGTGATCCAAGAACGTTCCTTCACATCCATGACGTCATTGTACCTAAGCAGTCAATTGTTCTACCTAGCAATTAGATATGTTGTGCAGCCAGGGAAGAGAGAAGGTGACAGGTAGTAGAAAAGGTCATGAGATAGTCTATCTAGCTAAATATACACAAGCAGTTTGTGTAAATCTGTATGAGCGCGTGTGAGGGAAGAGGGAGACAGAAAATGCTGGCCAGACTGAGTGAAGAGATTTTCGAACGGAAGGGTATTAATATCAGTGATGCATAAGAACGCATGCAAGACCGCGGTCAGTGGTACAGGGATTGAAAGGGGTGGGGTCCTTCCTACTAAATATATGAAGACACCGTTGAGAAAGTTTATTGCATGTAGGGTTCGTTACTGATTCAGCAGTTACAATTTATTTTTCTTTGAAACCAAAACCATAAATGGGGGAAACACCTTACAGTTGTTTGTGAGAAATGCGAAGTATCTACACATCAGATCTGAACACCAGCGGCCAATATCAAAAGAAACTAAAAAAACCACGTACCTGACTCTCGAAGATGTCTGCCAATAACTGAGTTCAATAAAAATATGACTTTGGTGAAGAGGCAACACAAAAATTGAGATATATTGCACAAGTCACAACAGACACTCGTTAAGACAAGAACTAATATATATATATATATATATATATATATATATATATATATATATATATATATATATATATATATATATATATATATATACACACACACACACACACACACACACACACACATATATATATATATATATATATATATATATATATATATATATATATATATATATATTCACATATTTTCATTCCTCCCCTCATAGCCAGCTAGGAAATATTTCGAATTTGTGAATAAAAACACTTCTCATTTCACTGGTAGACCCAATGTCTTGGCGGGAAGGTAGGTCAATAGAACCCCTTTGATGCCCCCGCCCCCGATCACGTGTCCCGCAGATGAACCCATCTACAAGTGATATAGGCGAATCCAGGCTTAACCATAAGACCTATCTTTCTCCACCCTCTTTGCTGGCTGTGTGACTTTTGCAGATCGACCGAGGCCTACGATCAGAACAAAAACAACTTGGAGGAGCGCGCCCTGGACTCTCACACCCATGCACTCCATGCAAAACCAGTAACGTGTATGGTCGGGCCCTTCCACCTCTCCCACTGGGGATGACTAATCAAGTTGATCGGCCAAGCCCTCACATGTTAAGCGCAAAACATCTACAGGCACCAGGTACGTCGACCTCAATTAGTCAATAAGCCAGCTTCTTTCTCTCCGTGAAATTCTTTTCCATTTCTCCAAATTTCAATTTTCATTCTCATAAAACAAAGCCCCTTTGTTAAGCCAACCTACGAACCAATCAGCCAGTGATTCGCCCCCGTGACTTGCGTTGAGACCCATCTAATTCAATTCAGTGATCAGTATTAGATTCTTCCCTCCATAGTGTTAACTAAGGGCTAATTAATTTAAGTAATTCAAGTGATCAAGTCCTCCATGCTGCATAATTTTCATGTGAGAGAAATTCTTTGTACTAGATCGCTAAACCTGGCTTTTTTCCAGGAGTTCTGCCCCCTCTCTGCTCAGTCAAGACCACCGCCTTGTGAATCAAATCCTTAAAGAATATTGCCCTCTCTGAAACCAATGAAGTCTGGATGGCATTCCCCCCATTTGTGCACAGAGCCAAATACGGAAATTAATTCAAGCCTTATCATGCTTTCCAATTTGAGATGTGCCATTCATGTCACCGTAATTTTCATTTTCTTTGAGTTTGATAGCCTGCTGGATCCTCAGTTCCAGCTTCATTTGATTGCTTCATGTGTAAATAAATTCATTGTAATGTAACCACTGACTCATTTCCTATGGTGACCTTCCATTCTTTGATCAAACTGGTAAAATAAGGTAAGTTCTTCAATTTTCCCTTCATTTTGGTTACAGCTTGGTGTTCTCCTTTGGCCCCTCTAGCAGTAAAAATTCAGGAAAATCCCCATGCATTCTCCCAAAGAGACCTCATCTGTAATAATATATATATATATATATATATATATATATATATATATATATATATATATATATATTATATATATTAGTTATATATGTATTAATATATATGTCTGTTCTTGTGTCTTAACGAGTGTCAATATATATATATATATATATATATATATATATATATATATATATATATATATATATATATATATATATATATATAAAATTTTATTTATTTTTTGGAGAGAGAGAGAGAGAGAGAGAGAGAGAGAGAGAGAGAGAGAGAGAGAGAGAGAGAGAGACTATATTTAGAACACACTTACTGAAGAGAACCACAGACATAATTACAGAATACCAAAAATCTCCAGGCAGTTAATGTTAAAAAAAAAACTGTCTGAACATTAAACAGTTTCCTAAAATAAATCTTAAGAAACGTCATATGATGTGTTTCATATCCCTCGTAACAACCGTTATTTACAGTTATCTACTCCTATATAGTTATCAAGTGATTTCGACCCTTATGAGGAACTGCAACGGCAAACTTTTAATAGAAGTGAGAAGAGAAAGATAGGAGGAGGAGGAGGAGGAGGAGGAGGAGGAGGAGGAGGAGGAGGAGGAGGAGGAGGAGGAGGAGGAGGAGGTAGTGTTAGAGGCGACATACCCACCCAAATACTTGCTGAAAACTGGAACTGTAACACCTTCTACAGGCAACCCTTACCAGAGGAAAAGGGGCGAAGTTGCATGAAAGCACATGCTATGACTGGCACCAACAACAACAGAGGTAACACTACTTTGTAGGGAGTAAATCAAACTAACGACTAAAATTACAACTGCGGTACCTGAGGCGGAATCGTCAGGTGAGTATTTTCCGAGGTAAATCTTACCAAAGCATGTCAAAAGAACCTGACTTTTTCAAATATACTGATCAATAGCGAAGTTTAAAATTACGTAAGCCATAATAACTAAGAAAAAAGGGCCAATACCACTAACAACTGGCAACGGCGCTAGTTATGGTCACTACGAGAAGAAGGCCTCTTCATTTTCACAACGCGGGCGCGAACACTAACTACGAAACGCACGTACACAAACACTATCGTTTATGACTATACATCTAAAAGGTAATTAAATACTCAGTAAATATTGGGTAAAAGCATTGGCACAGACTGACAGATACATATATATATATATATATATATATATATATATATATATATATATATATATATATATATATATATATATATATATATATATATATATATATATATATATATATATATATATATATATATATATATATATATATATATATATATATATATATATATATATATATATATGAATCAGAGAAAATGCAAGAGGTGACGTAGTTGCATTTATTCACATTAGTAACCAAAGCTTACAAGTAACTACAATGCATCTAGGCCTGGTCTGAGGACTGGGTAGCACTCTAGAATTTAAATTTAACGTGTACAACCTTCATTACTGCATGCATCTCATGAAAATTGTAAGTTTTATGCACAAAAGTACAGAAAAAGTTACATACGATAAACAACAGTTAAAGTGGAGTCAACGATGGACAACAAAAAAGTGTGTATATATGTATATACGAGTAAATGTATATATATAGTGTGTGCATATGTAACGGGAACTGTAAGTTCAACGGTTACAGGGGTCACCTCATGCACAAAAGTTCAAATTTCAAAATCTACAACAAGGAATGAACTATGTACCTGGCAGTCAATCCACTGAAGTTGGTCAGACCCACTGAGAAGGATATATCGTTAGGTAGCTCATCCTAAAAAACTTATATCGAACACAGAAGGCTGAAAACTTCTGGAGCCAGTCCCCCTGAAGGGAAATGGCGTGCATGTCCATTATGTATGTATGCACTTCGAGGCATAAAAAAAAAAAACAACCCCAACCACTCTGAATTCAAGAACGACACTCTCTAGCTCAAAGGACACTTAGCCTGCTCCACAAATGAATTAACAACCAGGCAGCTATGCTCAAGTCACAAAGTCAAGACGTGATTAGAAATATTCACTCCCTCTCTAGCCATGTCATGAAGCCTTTGTAATTCATGGACAGCAAAAAGAAATCATGCAAATCAGGGAGGCACTGCCAAATATGAAAGTTAATTGCAAGAAAGACAAGACATTAAGCCAAAAATCCCAAAGAACTCTTGAACATCCTAATGTCCCAATAAACAATCAGATTCAGGTTTCAAAACTAATAAAACATTCTTGAACTGTAGGAAGGAAAAGCAATATTTGAGTATAATGAACGAAATCACTGCCTTTCCATCTCTGAGAGAGAGAGAGAGAGAGAGAGAGAGAGAGAGAGAGAGAGAGAGAGAGAGAGAGAGAGAGAGATTCAGTAAAAACAACTGCTATTATTCACTGAATTTTTTCAGTAAAATTCTTTGTCCATTTTCTTATCAACCATTTCACTAGAAAAGCACTGCAGACAGATTCATCCCGAACTGGCAGTGGAGCGTATCTGCGCTGTTGTGATGTGCACTGTATGTCTTGGTCTTCAAAACTAGTTTCTACTATTCGTCTTACATGCTCACCCCTTCTTGCCTCATACCTCTGATCATGATAGGCGTTTCGTTGCCAGTTCCATTTACATCGGCATATGAATAGGAAATAATATCCTCACAGTATACGAACATGGAATATGATTACATCACAATACGATTTATAAATGACATTTCTTCTTAAGCAAACGAATAAGAAATAGCACTCTTACATCACTATATGAATACGGAATACTTACTCAACCTCACTATGATAAGATCCTTTTTTCTTTCGTTCTAAGCATGTTTTCCATTTATAAGTTTAAAACTTCCGTGTAAGAAACTGGTGGCAGACTGCTTCGTCAATCAACCCATATAATCTTACAGAAGTTAAAGAAACTCGAACGTCATCATACATGCCAAATTAAAAGTGACGTCTAATGGCCGTGATTCTTTAAACAATTCAAAATGACTGTGCTGAAAACGTGCTCCTTCAAAATATGTTACATAGGTTGTAATTATTTACATGGTATTCATAATAAATAACGCGTACATTAGACAATATTCATATACTAGCACACCCGTGCCATCATAAATAACAAAATTTAAGTAATTTACAACTGCATCTTATTTATACCACATATCAAACACCTAATGTACATATTAGGCAAAGGCAAAAAAAGCCATTGTTTTTATTCCCGTGCTATAAATAAATATAACTACTGTACGCAATAAGAGCAATTTTTCGCTTACAAGAATAGAGTACCGAATTAAAAATATCGGTAATATACTTTATCGAGCAGCAGCAAGCATAAATTGCACCTAAACTGTACCGTATATCCTTGGGAAGGCAATTTATCTGTTCTGAATTATACAAAATTTTTAAATCGCGTATAACTTTATTTCAGCAGATTTTTTACAGGACAATATAGAAAGCATTAAGTCAACTTCAACTTACCATTCTGACATTAAATGCTTGTTGTTTTGCTTTATAAACGTAGTGCAATAAATCATTATTATTCACCTTTAAAATAATACAAAATGGGTATCCTAACATGAACACTAAAATAAATACATTGCCAAGCAAGTTCTCAACAGTCATAAAATGTTTTAGATGTTTCCCCTTACATTTCAGTATGTATTAGTAGAATTAAATCATTGGAATTTTATGGCTCTTATACTTTATTTTTAACAAATATTTCACAACTACAATTGGTAATTGTTCTGGCAAACTTCAGCTCATCATTTTGACCATTTATTGTTGTTACTTTGCTTTCTCAACATACTGCAATAAAACAATTATTCAGCTTTAAGATTACACCAAGATCTTTACCATACCAGAAAAACTACACACACACACATACATGCAGACAAACACACACACACACACACACACACACACACACACACACATATATATATATATATATATATATATATATATATATATATATATATATATATATATATATATATATATATATTGTCATAAACAGGGTCCTTGGGGAGACAGAATTTTGGACAATTTATTATTAGGGACTGCCTTCGGTGCCAAGGGGGGTCCCCAATTATAAGCAAAAGGAATACTACTGGAATTTACCTTAGAATTTTCCTTGATTTACCCAAATAATGAAGGTCGCCATTTTGGAACTAGAATTCTTTTACATTTAAAAGGAGTTTATTTACAGAAAATGGGACAAGTATGTAACAATTTACAGACACATAAATCACCTAGGATAGATCACAAATGCAATAAATTAAAGACACGCCACGCAAATATGAGGGGCCACAGATGCAACAATTCCCATTAAAACAACTAACTCTGATATGCCCAAAATACATCAATTCACAGGCAACAATGCAATGAAAGGGGTGAATTCCAGGATAATGGAAATAGTTTAGCAAGATGATTTCTGGGTTGGCAATGGATTCTTGCAATCAGGCTGCAACCAGGAATGGTTCTGAAATTTGGATGGCAGTCAATAAAGGGTATCCTGGCATAGATTTGCAAACTGGGCAGGATATGCAGTCTCCTGGAAAGGAATTCTGGAGTTAATACAAACACGTGGGGGCAAATGAAATTTCCCTTGTTACTAAACAAAGCACAATGAACAATCTTACCTTCTAAATCTTAGTTAGCCCAATTTAACACTTTAAAGGTTATGAGGATACTGAACAAATGCGCTGAGTGGGGATGGCGCAGCTTACACAAAGGGAACGCCTGAGTAGAAAAGAGAATGTGAAAGTCTTGGAGATGCACTAAGAAAGGATTAAATAGACTGAAAAGGGGGACAGAGGTTACTGGTGCAGACTAACTCTCAGACTTTACACCTTAGACGTATATTTGAGCTCTGAATACAGCGTCAGTGGCCATTCGAGTCATCGCTGACCAGCACCCAGAGAACAGGGGACAGACGTCTGCCTGGGAATATGGCTGGGAAGTCCCTGCCCTTGTTTTCAAAATCGACGCGGGCTTGGCATGTTTACACACATCCAGGTGTACATGAAAAAATAGTCTGGTGCCAGTCAAGAATTCAAAGGAAAAATGGTCTTATAGATTAGGTGTTTAAAGCTTAAGATCCTGGCTTCCCCTTTGCACGGCTTGCGCCCTATAATACCTATATCCTCTCTGAGCTGACCTCGCAAACACTACCCCACAGAAGGGGGGAAATCTAGGTGTGCTCTTGTAGTAGGGGGGTTGAAGGTGGAGGAGCTATTGTTTAGCAGGCCCAGGCATTTCTGGCCAGGAGAATGGAGTGTGTCTTGGGTTCAAAAAATAAGTAGGAAACCCTCTTTGTCAGCCATATTGGTTTGACTCTCAGTTAACTGATATAATGAATTTTATTAGAAATGAATTACATGGCGATTCACTAGGAGGGAGGAATATAAATTTTGACAATATATATATATATATATATATATATATATATATATATATATATATATATATATATATATATATGTGGTAAAGATCTTGGTGTAATCTTAAACTGAATAATTGTTTTATTGCAATTTGTTGAGAAAGCAAAGTAACTCCAATAAATGGTCAAAATGATGATCTGAAGTTTGCCAGAACAATTACCAATTGCAGCTGTGAAATATATGTTAAAAATAAAGTATAAGAACCATAAAATTCCAATGATTTAATTCTACTTGTTAATGTCGAATTCCCAGGTTCATTTACATGAGTTGAATCTTGCATTGAAAATTACTGAATTGATTTCGCATACGTGCAACCTACTGAGGTAGCAAGAGTCGTGTTCTCGATTCTCGAAATTAGTATAAATCTCTGGGCATCTCAGAAGGTGGATACTGGTCGAGACAGAAAAGCTGCGTATGCTCTGAATGAGGCGAGCATGCGCAGAAGCCCAGTCTACTGAGAGATTGAATGAAAAGTGTCATATTGTTCGCTAAAGTTCCAAAACTCCCCACACGAACCTTGGAAATTCCGTTATGCTCTCCTACCCAAAACTATCGTTCACGCATTTCATTCATCTCATTCATTCATTCTTTATACAGGTCACATTTTCTCATACGCAAAAGAAAAACTATTTCTTGCAAGGAATCCCATTGGTTGACTGAATGACATGTTCCGTGCATTTTAGTTGAGAACATACATGCATACGACCCACTGAAAAACAACTAAATTAACCCCACCCCCACCACATGTAAGCCACTCTAATTTCTACATAGTCTCTCATTACTAAAACTCCATTGAGGTTTACACCCTATTATTTTGATTGATTACTGATTTATGAACATGCTCATGACGAGCTGCTTTGACTGATTGATGAACACGCTCATAACAAGCCCCTCTTTATTGACTGATGAACACGCTCATGATGAGCCCCTCTTGACTGGCTGATGAACATGCTCATGACGAGCCCCACTTGATTGAACCTTAATTGAATATGTTCATGACAAGCCATTTTAATTAGCACAATAGCAGTGAGTTCTGTAGTACCCTCCCGAACAAGGGTTACCCCTTTTGCACTGAGTGCCAGAATTGATTGTTTGAAAGTTCTACTTAACATCCCTCCACACAAGGCACCTCAGAGGGCTCTTGTATTTTGATTGATTGATGATTGATTGAACCTATAACCTCTGCACTAGAGCCAATACCGTCAGTGTGCACGTTATCCTCATTCATTAAACGAAACCTGAGTTCTCCGGAACACACACCCTAAGTGCAATTGAAGACGTGCCAATTCTCGTGCCAGTGCCTGCACCATCTAACTCTGAAGCAACATGTCACTCGAAGAACAGAAAGCCGTCATGGAGCTGGGGAAGAGTGCGGGGCTAAAATGAATTGAGCTCCTCCAGTGGGACAACAAGCAGCTTAAGCTCCTGAAGAAGGAACAACAACAGAAAAGGGAAGAAAGAAAGTGGAAGAAGAAAGAAAATAGAAGCTGAAAGACAAGAAAGAGAGGAAGAAAGATGATGTGAGCTCGCCCTCTAGGAGAAGGAACTCGAGATCGAGCAAGCAAGACGAGCTGCTGCCGATGCCCAAGTTGGCTCTCCCTCAGCCAGTCCAACTCCCTCCACAAGTTCCCATTCCTCCCTACCTCTCATCCATGCAATGATCCCAAAGTGGGCTGAGGACAAGCACGAAGCATGGCTTGATCACATGGAAGACCTCGTAATGGTGTAATCCCCTTCTGCTGCCGAAATCGCCTTGCTGCTCATTCAACACTTGGACGGCAAAAACTTGGCCACCTTCCACGCATTAGACAGCAGGCACAAGGGCAACCTGAATGAGGTACAATGAGCCATGATCAAGGTGCACGAGATCACGTACAAAGGCTGGAGACAGCAGTGGTGCCAACTCCCAAAGGAGGCAGGTCAGACCTGGTCTGAATGAGCGTATCATAAGACCAGAGCCTACGACTGCTGGTTGGAAGTTCTAGAGTGCAGGGATATCCAAACCTTGAGAGAACAGATGCAGCTTGAGGACCTCATGTCCTACGCCCCAACAACCTCACAATGTTCCTGTGCTGACAGCGTCCTGAGACTCTCAGCACTGCTGCCACCTCACAGATGAATGGGACACATTCCACCCCGACACAAGTTCCCTAAACCAGAAGATCCACCCAGACAGCAGCGCCTAGGGGTTGCAATGCCCGAAGAATGGCACCCTCATATGCCAGCATTGCAAGAAGAGCGGCCATGCCACTGAAGAGTGCCACTCCAAGGCCAACATGCCCCCAAAAGCAACCCTCCAAACAAGCTGACGGGACCCCTCCCAACAGGAAGCCTGCTCCTGGCACTGACGCGTCCTCCTCAATTTCCACCCTGGCGAGATCTTACCACAACGCTGTTGGGTGATTTTAACCATATGATGTATATATTATAAATGTATATATGTTTGTGTGTGTATATATACATTTGTCAAGATAAACACAAAAATGGGTAAAAGAAGCCAAGAAATACTATATTTCTTCTATACATGTGATACACAAACAACTGAAATTTATAGTGCAACTGCCCCAACTATAGTAGAAAATTCAACAACGCCCGGGGTTTCTGAAGCATTTTAACGTTCCTGTAGTACTCACGGTGCCTTAATGTTGAAAGTAAATGAAAATATTAAATCTTAAGACAACAATAATGAAACGAATGACTCTCAATCACCACAGCTGAAAAATATTAGCAGACTTAATATATTTAGGTACTGCACTGCAAAACCAAAGGTTTTACCCACAAAAATACCCCAGTTCTGTCCCTGAATGTTGCCTTATTTCAAACTGTACAAGCAACAATATGAAATACAAGAGATGACAGGCAATTAACATCCAATTAGGAGGAGAGCTTGCAGTGAGGAAATCGAAAGGATAAACTCAAACACAGCTGTTTCACTTCAGGTACCTAATACTCGGGGGAGGGCAGGGCAGGATGAGAGAGGAGGGCAGAAAAGGTTACCTCCAAGAAGGATACGTTGAAAATCACTTTGAGGGGAAGAGGGCTCTTGCAGGATGAAGGCTAATCTTCAAGGCTCGAAAGTCTTGGAGATTATTACTGAAGCATCAAAGACATCTCCAAGTACTACACATTATTGCCCTTCAAATGACGCTTTGTATTATCATAGTTAATGCTTTTACAAAAATGATTATCACAAGAGAAGGGAATGATATGAAAATTGTGAAAAAAAATTAATTGCTATTCATGTTGTTACTATTGCCATCATACTCGGTAAGGTTCATGGGTTACTATAGCAAGTATTGGTTTGACAGTAACACCACCCTAATAAATAGTTCAATTTCAGGCCACGGCCACTTTCATACTCGAACAGCTGAATCATAAATAGAACTTCCATGACAGTGACTATTAGTTCATTTTTCTGGATCCATCCTTTTTTTTAGATGGAGCTGTGTGAAAGCCTTGTTGCCAATGTCTCAGGCTCATCGCCCATGGAAGGCATGTCTTCACACCAAGGGCTCCACACCCTCTCACTAATCACTCCCCCGCTTAGGATGTATTATATCTGTATTTCAAACAACTAGCTCTTCCTAAGGAGGCGATATTCTGGTTGTATCAGCCACTTCCACTGCAGCAAACACGATGATCTACCATTAAGGAGCATTTCATCCACCAAGGTGTTCACAAACCTCCAGTAGGCACTTCTCATTACTATACGGCACGCATGTTAAGAATAACAGCTTTTTTTCTCTAAAATAACCCTTGCATGCAAACTGATAAGAATTCTCCACCAAAGGAAATCCGTGCTGATAATTTTCGGTTGCGAAACCTATCAACAACTGTTAGTAACTATATTTATTCGGTCAGAAATCATAGTGAAACTAGGCTGATCTTGAAACAAGGCTGATTCACACTCAAACTGACGTGTCATGCCCGTGTTTGACACATACTGTATACAAAGACAGTCACAATGGCGTGCAGAACTTGAACAGCCCATGCAACGCAAGCTCAGTTATCCTGTAAATTCACGGGTTTCAGTCCTTTTGGGTTGTAAGTCTGATTAAGGAAATTCCAGGCTTACGAGCTTGTAGACTGTCGAGGTAATGGAAGTGCAATAATGTGAATAGCTTTATTTGACATAATAACAGTACTACGTTATTTCGTCTTAATAAATACTGAAAGTTCCTAAAAAACCAGCCTTTTAGTCACCAAAAGACCTCTTAAGCCCTGCTTGCCTAACATCCACGGAAAGCAGCAAGCAACTAACAACGTGATGGGTGGTTCCAGATTCATCTCGTCTAGAGGGCGGTGCTGGCAGTAATGGGAATAACGGAATAACTTTCTTGATTCCATACTCCGATTTCCTGGAATACATTTTTTGAACATCGGTGTCCAGTTTCAATACTGTCTGCAGGTTTACCTAAAAATAAACTTATTTATTTGTTAGTATCCAACTTATTTTTTAGACTAATTCTGCAGTCCAGTGTAGAAATTTCCACTGCAAAACTTCTCCGGCTGATTAGGAACCATTTATTTAAATGAAACACAAGTTATTCACCGAGATCAGTATAAAATGATTATAACTTCCATCTTGAAAACAGCAGTTCGTATGGCACTAAGAGTTTTCACTACCGAATTACAAGAGGATGTTAATTCGCAAAATTTCACCTAAACAATTTCCCTTACAAGGCCAAACATACAAAAAAAAAAATACACATCATTGACAAACTAAGTGACATTTATATTAACAAAGAGCAAACAAACTCTAAACAGCGAAAAAGCCAGAGTGCACAGACAAAGCAAATGAGAAACAAGCAAAAGAATGCAAATCCATCAATCGACATGTTGACACTTTTTCCGAACACCGTTCCAATCCATAAATCACCCTTCAAGCGCAGATGCTCCCGAACTTTGCCAAAGGCAATAACTCTCCTTTGTTCAATAAAGCACTACACTTTCATTTCCATTTTTTTATCGGGCATATGAAAAGAAACGCCTTTTGTCACAACAATTGCATTTGTCTTTATACCTGTTCTTTAATATTTCCAATCTACGTTACCACCGCTTCTTTAAACATTTTCTTTCATCTGGTCCTTCCTAGCACCTGTTCAGTAGTAATTCCACTCTGCGTTGCGATTTCTTCATTACACTCATCTTTTATACTTACATACTTCGCTACTATACCGATTCTTTACATATACGGTAATCTTTGATAAATTCGTTACTATTCTTTATTTAAATTGATATTTCTACTATACGTTACTACTAATCCACGGCTGCGACAGTTTCAATTCCACCAAAAACTGAAAGAAAGAAGGATCCATCCTCTTCACAAATCCCTGGACATAGAAAGTCTTTACCTGTCATGAAAATCCCCATGGAGAATAATCTGCGGACAATGACAGGCCATTCAAAATCCAACAAACTTTCCGTTCCTTCAGAATGAATAAAAAAAATATCTACAAACACGTGTAGCATACTTATACCTTCAGTAATAGATATTTGAATATTATCATCTATACAAAAATAGGCGTTTCATTTGCATGCACAGGCTAACAACTGGCACTTGTTTTTTAGACGGTTCTACTATAAACGTCGTGTGGAATATTTTGCACAGCTGCACACGTTTCCAGATTTTTTACTACGAGTGCATAGACCATTACTATCAAGAATATTCTTTCCTCTGATGTAGAATATCCAATTAGTTAACAACATACTTTGTAAATAATCATACATATTACCAAATATTTGAGGCGTTCCATTTTTTGCCTCCTTCCTAGACAGGGCTAGATCTAAAGGAATCCGTCTCGTCAATTTCTAAACGTGCCACTGGTTCTTCCTTCTCTCCCTTGTAGGGTGGCTTTCTTTCTTCAATATGCTCTATTTACGGTGTTGTTTCGATGACCTCAAGGGAGGAGCTCCACCACCTGTCAGACGGACTAGATATACCCGTCTGCGCACACTGACTGTTGGAAATGGTTAACACCCGAATTGCATGGCTCACTGACGGTTTTCCCCCCTTGAAGACCACTCTTTGGAATTCTTCTCTTGTTTTTCTGGCCGTGCAATCTTGATGTGGCAGATCTATCGCTTCCTTACCGGCAAAGCGCGCCCACACCCCCACCCAAAAAAAAAAACACGCACACATACACCCACCCAATTCTTCCATCATTTTCTTTTTCTGCTTTTTCGACCCTGGGCTAGAACTGGGCATTAAGATGCGAGTCTGACTGGCAATTGGACTCGAAAAAGGCAAGAAAGGTATGTATCGCTTGTTATAAATAAATGAGAATGTGAGTCCGTATGAAACCGTTTGCGTAGCTTCAACATATCACGTGCACATCGCACCGCAATACACATATAACAAAAATAATAACCAAATGCCCATGAAATTTTCATTTCGGAAAATCCGCAAGGTAGCCTATACGAGAGGAACCGGCAACTTGTCTCTAAATAAATTCTCATGAGGGCTACCTGACCTGCATTTCAATTTTACAGTAGTAAAGAATAAACATTAGAACTGTATCTACAATTTTCAATTACAGTGTTCAATTTGCACCTTTCAACTGTGAGTAATTAAAGGCACTATATGAATGTACGTCAAAATGAAAAAAAAAATGTAATACAAACTTTAAACCAAATCCTTGAATAAACGGTGTGTATAAATTCAATGTTAGCCCAACACCAACCAGTAAAACAAAGACAAACAAATCGATAGGTTATTTTGCACAGTCCTCTGGGTTCCCGAAATAAAACACTGCTGAAGCTGACTTACCTTTTCGCTATCAATTATAGATGAATTGAGCAGAATCGCCAATCAACAGAGAGAGGGATAATCATCGTAGTGAAATATAAATAAGCAAAACCCATAGCGAAATACAATCGCGAGTACAAATATGTCGACTTGTTTTCCGCAACTCTGCACCTTTGTTTGTAAGAACAACTGCGTGCAAATATGAGAATTCAAGCAAAATGTCAGCCACCTATTTGAAACACGATTAACGACACACTGGAGTCATCAAAGTGAAACGATTCAAACTCGAATGTGACGGCGACTGGAATTGGGGCAATGGAGTTAGCAGGCCACAGCTGAAAGTGTGAGAACGTTTTCAAAGAAAATCTACCAGCGAGCGCACACTAAAGCACGATGGCGATATTAAAGGAAGCCATGACAGCGAGAGGACATAACAGCATTGTGAAGATGAAGAAAAGAAAAATGGTCCATCCATAACGATCTGAGGGAGAAAATGTACCGTGATAGTAAAAGGAGTGAAGACGAGACCCATAAAACATAAGAGGCAAGAAAGGCAGAATAAGCCACACAGAATGAAGGGGAGAAGGGAACTGCGTCAAGGGAGATAAAAGCTGGAATGCATGAAGGAACTGATGCACCACGTCTTCTTTGTCGAAGTGAAGTGGCGTTGAATCCCCACCAAAGGAAGAGCGCAAGCAGCCGAAGTAAAGCGCCTGCGAGTAATACAAATGAAAAAAGTTGCTATGTTGGGAAATGAAAATCTCTGAAAGCTGCGTCAAGCTATACCATACTTTAGCTTAAAACTATATAAATTTTTGCTCCCGTGATAGAGAACGTGACAAAACTGGTAGCGTGTAATGTAGAAGTACGTAGGTGGTGAATAATGTTACATCGATTTGAACACTTGAAAAAAAAAGTTGTGGAAAATAACAAGCTAAAATCGTGATTTGTAAAGAGTATGTCCCAGACTAGGGCGAAATTATGGTGGAAGTTTTAGTAGGTATGAGTTTCTGTTTGCAACGAAAAGAATTCATACGGCCCTTCAACAATACCCGATAGGATTTGTTGGGCCGGGGGGGGGGGAGACTGGAACGTCAATTCAATGATATCCTCAAAAACCTTGGTTTAAATGAAGTAAGAATTCCATTATAAGAGCACCGATTCACATAAAAGGCATAACAAAACAGGAGCTGTGGTTCCGTAAGTGCTGCAGAGGGTACAAGGGAGGCAGAATTCTGAATGTGGAGCGGAAGCATTCCGTAAAAATTTACTATTGAAAAGTGGTATGTATATGGTGGTTACGTGTAAGGGTAAAATAAAACGAAAGGTACTGAAACAAATACGAATGTTAAAAGGCAGAAAAATATATTACACAACAAAACATGGTGAACAAACAAGCTCGCTTAACAAGCTACAACTGGTTTGACCCCTGAAGTAGTTTGGCCATGTACGTGGCTGGGGAGGACAAAGGAAAGAGAAACCAGAGGCTAATGACATGATGTACTGACTAAACATCTTACTAATGAAGCCCTTAACATTCAATAAGCATAAGAAGGCGAGGCAAATTGACATGGCAGAAGGGCATCGAGATGCTGCTAAAGGGGTTCCTATATAGGTGAGCCACAAGACGACGCTAAGATGCTTTCTTTTCGGGTTCACCTCTGAAATCTATTATTTAACAATGACTGTACTTTTATTATTATTATTATTATTATTCGATGAAAAGTCTTAATATATATATATATATATATATATATATATATATATATATATATATATATATATATATATGTGGGTCCTTTGGCTGATGAGTTTTTATTAATTACTGTAATTTATGTAGCCCTACTCTACCTAAGACCCATGTAATCCTGTCAATTACAACTAAAAGTTACCACAAGAGAGAAACAATTACTTAATTAGATTACGTCGCCAGTCGGAACTATGTACTGAATAATTCAATTATTTCTGGAACAAATTAATTACATGAAATCCATTCATTACCCACCTGGACCCAACAAAGAAAGAATGTGCTGTTACAGTGAGGGAATTTACATGAGCCAATGGGTCTTCTTTGGACACAGGAATATTTTCCCTACTTCCATTAAAATGCAACGGGTGATTGTTCTCGCAGCTCTATCATAAGCAACTGAGTACATTAAAGGCTATTCGTCTTCCATACAATGTTATGATCAGGTTCCAAGGCTTGCCTGAGTATTACTTATACTTGACTTCTCCCTAATTCCTACTTACTGCAAGGGGGGGGGGTATCTTATGCAATCTCACCAGGCAATAATGGTTATACATATACCGTACTTGACTTCATACAGGAAATATGGTTACACCGGATCTCTAGTCAGTGGCTGAGGAAGGGGGAAAATGGAAATGGAAGTACAGTGGGAGAAATACCAGCAGTCGGCAATACTTGTCAATTCCAGACTTACCGTTCACGTAGGCTGCTTGTGCACTACAACGGACGCCCGGGATGCTGGAACAACGCGTAACGTCGATTCACTTAGTAAATAAAAGACGGGAATGGGACAAAGGACAGAGTTATCAGGGGCACTGACGCATACGTGTGCCCTGGAAGATGGTTGGGTTCTCTCGGAGGCGGGGTCGCTGTGTTCTCGCAGTCAGCAGTCCTTTCATAGCCTCCGGCAGTCTGAAAAAATGACACAAACATCGCCGATGCATAGGACAAAGAAAAGGAATGCTTAAGAACACCCTCACTAGAGGTGACCTAGTGAAAAGCTCCCGCTTCGCTCTGCTTTTCCCAGAGAGTTCTTCTTGTCTTTGTTCGGAGTATATTCCTACTAAAATAATGCAGGGAGGTCGAACAGCAGAATATTTATGAAAAAAAATATATGTCAAACCAATCAGTGCTGAAATATGGATGGATGAAAAAAAAAAGCTTTCATATAAAAATACACTAACAAGACGGAATACAGTATTCCATAAATCGAGTCATGCCCCTTTTCTCAGCCATAGAGGCATAAATCATGAGGCCTGAGTCACCTTCCTGAACGTGCAACGAGTACAGTTAAGACTCATCGGGATGCCGCTTACAGCAACGTCAGCCATAAACTAATCCCGAGCACAAATTATCGGTGGACGTTTACGTAATCCATCTCCAATTCAGGAAAACTAACTTTCATACGGTTCGTTAATAAAAAAAATTATCACTTGTTTCTATTCATAATATCACTGATTCATATTTACTTTCAATCTCTTGGGAACATACCGTATGTTGGCTGTTAAACACAAAATGCCTTCCAGTTAAACAGAGCAAATGAACACCGACAACTTTACGAAAAAAAATCTTCAGCAACTAACTTGGTAAATTAATGAACAAAATCACGTTCACCATATGTACACCTTAACACAGAAACAAATTCGTATAATATATATTTCATGCATGTTGAAGATACACAGCCTATTCTAAAGTTGTCCTAGGGCTGAAGATACACAGCCTATTCTACAGTTGACAGAATCACCAAACGGTTGCTTTCTTTCATTACACTCCGGTTTTTTTACATAGTTTAACCTTCGAGGAAGCCCCAATTTCTTGAAACACCTCGTACTAAATCCTCATGCAGAAATTCAAGTGTGTTTTTCACTGTGTGGGTCGTATCACCCTGTGTATCTACACACCCCTTCGTTGCAAGTTACCGAGGGAACATTTCCATGTAACCTCTCTCTCTCTCTCCCCTTTAATAAATAGTTTTCTAGTTTTTTCAGCCTCAACTTCAATTAAATTGAACATTTTCTTGGCAAGAGTTCGAAAATCTCATGCCAGCACCGCAAACTGAAAGCCATATGGTCTACTGTGTCCCTCTAAATTCGAGGTGACAGTTCTCCAAGCCTTTTCTGTTTCAAGAGAGAGAGGCACTGTTTCCCTAACGATCATAACAACGATTGTTATTTTTATCGTCAGGGTAGGTATCATTTTATCAATATCATCGTTATTTACGGTCACTCAAAAGTTCCAAAGGTCAGCAAGGTTTCGCAAGTCAATCCAGTATCATAAAGTTGCCTCCTTTTATTAAGTTTCTTTCACAATACCAGGAACAAACGGCTAAGGTTATACTGAAACACTTTATTAATTCCAAATATTATAGATCAGACATCAAAAACATTACATTAGGGTAATAAGAGATTGGAAAACACCCTTGTCGCTTTGGTTAATGCTACTTCCTAACAGTGAGCAAGCCATAATGTAGATTACGGCAACTTCACAATATACTAATACTGCATGGTACAAAGCATATCTATTTTTATGCACATACAGTCACGCAATACATTTAGTAACTTATAAACCCATGGGAAAACTAGCAACAGTATAAATATGCTATATAATAGAACATGATATACTAAATACTCATGAAACATTCACGGTCTCGTTTGCTATCCCTTCTACTTCCGTCCGTCTTTCATACATGCTCCTAAGATAGCGTATTTTATAAGTCTAAGTTAATGCGACTAAACAACAGATTCACTAGTTTCTAAAAGAACATGAGAGAGAGAGAGAGAGAGAGAGAGAGAGAGAGAGAGAGAGAGAGAGAATCTGTCGATCAAGTGAATGGCTACAAGTTGATGGGTTCAGGATACCTTCTTGGAGGCACCTACATTTTCGTTTTTTTATGTGATATATAGGTCTTTATGCGTAGCTTGACAGAAATCTAAGATAACTTCTCTTCCTCATTCCACCATGAGGTGCAACTGATTAGAGTAGACAAAGTTCCACCAGGTACTGTTCCCAATTAACTATTGTTCCACCACATTCACTGTGGAGGAGAGCGCGCTACCAGTGACACCATGAGACAGACAGACAACCAAGAACTACTCAATTACATCAAACACGAGCGTCAGATGAAAGAGCACAGCTGCCAACTGATATGATATTATTGTTTCAAACGAAGTTAATGAAATACTTGGGCTGCACTAACATGGTGGATGATGCGTTCATATTGAAAAAAACGCTAAATCTACAAATAAGGAACAAACAAATTGTTTAACGACACGATTAAATTATATATTGAAAAATACAGCAACGCGGTCAAATTAACACCTGTTCAAATCCCAACAAAGGACAATACAACTCATCAACTTTTATCGTGATGGGCACTTTTGATAAAGCCTATTCAGATCAAAACATTTCCAGTGTTAAAACTTCATTTACAACAATCAAATTAAGCTTTATTATTATCATTACTACTATTATTATTATTACTTCTATTTTTCCTACTATATATTTACATATACACCATTGTGGATTTCTTTACCATTACTATTATCATTAATTAATATTAACGACGACTGCTGCATCAATTTATAAAATCCAAGCAGCTGCGGGTAGAGTTAGTTTTCAATAAGAATGCTTCAAAGTTTCAAATACCAAATTATTATTATTATTATTATTATTATTATTATTATTATTATTATTATTATTACCTGAACAATCTACCCGAACTACATCAAGTTGAATTAGTTTCAAAATCCCTGCTATGTTACCGGTTCCAAGCTCTACTACGAAAAGCAAAGGTCGGTTACTTATAATTTCTTATTTAATTCTCCAACACGGAGCAAATGCAAATTAGCCCATATATTATGTATTATTTCAGATTCCTGTTTCTACCGAGCAAAATTGAAGTGGATACGGGCTTACTTCACCCATTTTTAATTTGTCTTATCATTTACAGTTTATGGAACAGGCCTGGTCAGTACCATTTGAAGTGTTTCGTGTAACACCTACATTCAAGCCTATCAGAGATTTGTAACAGCAATCCCTTGGGTATTTACACTTTAATTTTACAAATAATTCAACGGGTTCAAATTATGACAACTGGTTAATTCTTCCATTAAATTCTAACATCAAAGAATTAGGAGACTCCCAGAGACCATAATCACAGCTGAAAAATAAGGGCACATCCGCGTAAACACAAGCTTCAAAAACAAAAGCAGATCCCTATCAATAACCCTCACCATTTCACTACAGGCAACTTTTGAAATTAAAGACAAATAACCGAGGTACTTCTCTCGCAGTCACTTCAACTTGCTATAAATAGATGATAACTTAGTAACGTTATTATTTTGCGGATTCATATATTATGTAAACTGAAGGAATGCATCACCACAGAACCATATGAAATAATACAGCACCATAAATTAACAAAATAACCTCAAGTGTCACGAGGTTTTTATTTAACTGTATCACTTTTCAATTTTAAACAAAACATTTCTCAAGGAAATAAGAAAACGCAATTCCCCAACAATACATCACCCATACACCATAAATAATGAAAGACACTAAATCTTACTGACTTCTAACCATCACATATCTCTGTGCAAGAAGCCCGATAAATTTACAGAGCCTCTATGTGTTTCGCAATGTATTTTGGGAAAAGGCGCTTGTTAGCGGTGGACCATTACCCACTTAACTCGGAGCGAAGGTCAGGATTCTGCTTGGCACACGCCAAAGTTTCTAATTATGTTTCTCATATATTTGACGTGACCCTGAAAACCAGTTTATACCACGATCCTCTGAAATACTCTCTCTCTCTCTCTCTCTCTCTCTCTCTCTCTCTCTCTCTCTCTCTCTCTCTCTCTCCCCATGGAAGGTTGATACTGAATCTTGCTTAAACTAAGTCGAAAAATGCATGCATCCAAATATCAATATTTTTTAATTCAAACAATTTCAGCATCAAATGAGCACACGAAAGTTTCAAAAGCATTCAACCAATCGAATACACATCAGCCACTACAAAAGGGTGACTAAAATAACCATTTCCCAGTTTTCTCATACCGAACGAAATTTCACTATGCCTGACGTCAGTTTTTAATTTCCCTTTCTTCTGAAGTATATGAAATGTGGGTTACAATATCGAAAAACGCCTAACTATCTAAAGAAAAACAAAAAAAAGCACTGAAGCATAAGTGTGATAGCGCATTTTTTTCCACATTACAAATATTAAAGGAAGGTTGGGCATTTCGTTACACTGCACCAGAAATCTCCCAGAATGGTCAGTCAAAATGAAAACAGGTAATAACCAAAGCGAAGCGGCGCCCGTCCTCTAACAAAAATCACAGCGTGTTCTTGAAAAGGGCAACATGTGACACAACTAGAGGAAAAATAAAAAAGAACTGCGGAAAGAGTCAAGTTGGATGCTACAGAAATGGAACATGAAAAGGAAAAAATAACGATTAAATAAGGAAAAGGATGCAGGCCAGTCTGATACGAAGCAAATGCAACACAAACCATGAACAAATAAGCACGGTGGTCTTCGTAATAGTACATGTCTTGCTACCAATTTCATCGTTAATCACTAAGAGGGCACATTCATAAGTAGCACACAAGAAGGGTTATTAACAAGGTAAATAACAAAAATGACAAATAATGCATGATTACTTCCAGAATGAATGAATTGACAAATATATAAATAAATACAAAAAATTAAATGAAAAGGTAAGTGTTCTCGAGTGTCCCTTAATAAAATGAACTCAAACCTAAGATAACAGAAGGCCATAGCGAGGAGTTAAGGTTTGATAATATGTAATGAAATGAAACACAGGCCGCAGCTGACGGCGTAGATATTCCAACCAATCAATTTATAAATAACTGGAAGACAATGGCTTTGGGTCCACCCCTAACAATCAATACTTCTTTTCGAATTTTTCTATACAGGAGATCCTTGTAAGCATCATTCACACTGCGAAATTTTCGCGGTACTCACTTCAGGTTTCGAGCGGGCGGAACCTACAAGTAATTATAGAGGTAACGTAAATCTACCTTTTCCTACATATTCACTTTATTCCAGTCGACTAGAATACGAGCAAGCTATTTATTTATTATAAAAAAAAAACCTGAAAGAAATTTGGCTATTCATACATCTCTCATAATCGACAATGTACGCATTTATATTTGTATGGAACCAAATTTATAGTACGGCAAAGGTTGTATTATTGACTCTTGAGAACAAAGCTCTTTTGTCTAAATGACTTACAAAGGCTGAAACAGCAAGACTTAGGCTCCGGGAACGGATATTATATTGCGATCTACAGACATACAAAAACTGAAAAGAATATAGAGGAAAAGGCGGAGAACCATCACTCTTCATGAACAACTGAAATAATGTCGAAGGATTTACTATTGTTATGAGTTTTGTCATTTGTACGATTATGCTTACTTCGTTTTTGATCCAGTTTGTCCAACCCCAGTGTGCGGAGACGAAGTAGCGCAAAAAATAAGATTACAATCACGGAAAGAAACAAAACTTGTGCAAACACGTGGACAATTAATTACATGAACCAAATACTGCAATTACTGAACACACTGATTTGTAAACAACTCGCCCAGTTCAATAAACATCTGGGTTCGGTTCCAACATCAATACTAATGAAGTGCTAAAAGATCGAAGAAAATTTGGCATTCTGGGTGTTCAGTTGTATCCACATGAACGGCCTATTTCTTTAGTTGTTTTAGGCTAGTGGGCCACTCTTAAGGATACCGAGTAACTTACACCACACCGTCAGTGAGTAGACTAAACTAAAAGTCGAATATATATATATATATATATATATATATATATATATATATATATATATATATATATATATATATATATATATATATATATATATATAAAAAAAGTCTTAACAGCCACAGAATGGAAACGGCTCGAGAAACCCTAAATGGGTGTTGTTTTTAATACTATAGAATTTTAAATTTACAATGTACGTCTTTACATACAAGAATTTAAACAGGAGGAAAGGCAAAGGAAGCAATATCATTAAAGCCAAGTTTCAATTTGTTTAAATGTCAAAATCTACATAAATATTCTGAAACACTATCAGAGATAATTTAATGCCTTTAAAGCATACAGGATCGATCCTTCATGGCAAATTGACACCGGAGAACCATTCCACCGCTATGAGGTTCACATTATATATGCATACATAAATACACACACACACACACACACACACACACACACACACACACACACACACACACACACATATACACATATACACATATATATATATATATATATATATATATATATATATATATATATATATATATATATGTGTGTGTGTGTGTGTGTGTGAATTTTTATCACATCTCCGTGACATTTTATAAATAAACATTAAACTATGGATGTTTAATAAATAGCCAATTCATGCTACTTCGAGATATTTATTAAACAACATCAGTAGCTTAATGTTTGTATACATACACACACATTATATATATATATATATATATATATATATATATATATATATATATATATATATATATAATATATATATATATATATATATATATATATATATATATATATATATATATATATATATATATAATTATATATATATATATATATATATATATATATATATATGTGCGTGGGTTTTCCTTTAACAGCTACAGTGTAAACTGTGCCTTAGTCCTCCTAATGTAACAACACCTGTAAAGCAGCCGAAATCATGAGTTCGAGTAAGATCAAGTGGTGGATGCAACACAAACCACAAACCTTGGACAAAAAACTATGCTGGTGATAAATGTCTTCCACAAAAACCCGTATACGCAAAATTTATGTCAAGTATAAAGTATGAAAGCTTTTAAGGATGCGTTACAAAATATAATGACCTGATTAAAGACCAATAATATAATAAAGAGCCCAATGAAGACAAATATGGTGAAAAAGTGTCTGTGAAAATGTTCAAATTCTAGAAATACCCGGAGAAAAGAGAAAACTCCAACTTGTTGTAAACTGAAGGGAACACATTCCACCAAAGTTCATTTTCAAAAAGCAAATGCTGCTTCAAGAATCAAAGACCACCTTTCCAGCTAAAGTTTTTCGCCGCTCAATAAGGTCATATAAGTATCAGTGCTAAAAATGGTACACCAAGCAGACTAAAATAAATAACCAGCGATTCAGACAAAAGAAATATCCGGGCACAATATTCTTTCTGTTGGTGACAGCTCTTTCCTCGCTTAGATACGCATAAACTATTTCTGGCATCTTTCTTTACAAACCGTTTGTTAACTGCGACGCAATAACTTCACAAATGAACGGTGGCTGTAATTAAGAACTCACTCACTCAATGCAAATCATTCTACATTCCAAATCATGAGGTTTTCGAAGGATCTCATACATAACAAACGTACCCAACAACACCAACCAATGTATGATTGTATTTGTGACATTTAAGAGAGGTCGTTACACAGAAGAGCCCCTTCAAAAATCGTTCCAACTGAAACTCAGCCGATTAGCCAATCCAAAACAAACAACATTTCGCAAGGCCGTAACTTCGACCCGGTGGACATCATGTTTTTATATTGGAAACCAATAATTGGCCTCATTTGAACGATAACTGAAGCGGAGAAAACATTAATGACTTCGTCACATCGTCGTTAACTACAATTTCCCAATAAATCTTCACAAAAAATGCGCGTCACTACACGCACACAGCCGTCTTGCCAACAGATAATTCCATGCATACAGACTGACAAATATATTTAAATGTATATAAGTGTTAATAACTATTCGAAAAAAATAACAACTGAAAAAGAGACCTTTTATCAGGTCTGCAAATTTAGAATGTAAACGCGGGCTACAGGACACTAGGCAATGTCATGAATACAAAACTTCAAATTGCGACACAGGTTACGTTTGTATGAAGATACTAATACTTCAAGACAAAATAACATGGGAAAGACTTCACTCAACACAAATTACAGTTGAATGCACGTGTTCAAAACCCAACACTTCAACACAAAACCTAAAGCGTCTGACATACAAGAACTTTCGAGCTACAAGTTTGTTTCACTGACCCTGAGAAGAAATGTCCATCTTTTGGTAAGTACCATTTCATAACAAATAGTCTTGAAGTTTAATGTTAAAACAACACAGCCTATGGAACGCTTTATAAATGAATGAAAATAACCAGAAGATCAGAATTGATCAGGTAAGGAGAAACAACTGCATAAAAAAATTTAATATATGCTCATGCTGATATTAAATTTGTAAGGAACGGGCCTCTCTCTCTCTCTCTCTCTCTCTCTCTCTCTCTCTCTCTCTCTCTCTCTCTCTCTCTCACATATTTCCAGTCTTCGAATTTGCTGTCGAGGTCCCAGCTGTGCCAAGTTCACCCCCATAAAAGCAAACGAATGGAATTCAGCCATGCAGATGGTCAACATTTAAACCCGACCACCTATGGGATTCACGACTTAACGAACTTCGTATTTTAAAAAAGAACTGAGAAGTTTAAGTTTTAAAACGATTATCATCGCTACCATAACTTCTTAATTTTGTCTGCATCAAAATCAAGATTCATATAATATGCAATTGGTGCAAAAGGCATCCAGCAATATGAAAACTTGGCGAATTTTTAAGCAACTGAGAAAACGTATCAATATTTTCTAAAATGAATAAATGGATAAAGCTTTCACCATAATTCCGCCTCAAGCTAAAAAATGAACAAAGGCGCTAAGAAAGAATATTCTCTACGACACGTAACTGACAAGCCCCGGTGCTTCAGGCGTGGCAGAAGGATAAAACTATTCACATTTCTTTAGCTTGAACTTGATCGTCTGTGTCGGCGGCTCAATCAGACCGAACACAATTTTCAACATCTCGTTGATAGCACAATCGAGCCTTACGCTCAGACCAACAGAATACCCCCTCTCTGCAACATGAACAGCACTTCGCTCAAAGAAGAAAAAATCAGGTAGCTATTCTGCAGCTAAAGATGATAATCATTCAAAAAAAACATATAAGATGCTCTCCTCTCTATCTTACATAGTTCTTCCATTTAACATCAGGGCGATCACAGTAATGCTTGCGGGAGCTTCTAGGAAATGTTTACGACTTTCCTTTAAAAACATGAAAAAGATATTTTGCTCAACGCTCATGTCCAGTTATCTTTTTACATTCCTCTGGCGTACAACAGGAAAATGAGGTTAGAAGACGCTCCATACGCTGCAAATCGATAACTCAACCCTCGAGGAGTTACAAATAAAAAAAAAATCATCAGCCCTAGGATGAGTTGGCTTACGCGGTCTCTCTTCAGCATGACACTGCACGTCTAAATATTATTATTCATCTAATAAATATTCTGAAAGTGAAGTGAACTAAACTATAAACGAAGAAATGACAGCATTCAATAGACGAACTGATGTACAAGAGGCGAAACAACCATTGTTATCTACAGTGTTGTTTGGAGCTGCGGAAGCTGCTATGGGATATCAGTCTACTGACTGTTTCTTATGGAACTGAATAACAGATTGATAACCCAAGTCCTCTGACACTGCAACAACAGGGGGAACAGTGATTGATCCATCACCAAAAGTTTTCCGGTGTCTTTACAACATTGGGAATTGACTGACATTATCAAAAGTTTTTCGTGCTGATATATATGTGTATGTGTGTGTATGTACAGTATATATATATATATATATATATATATATATATATATATATATATATATATATATATATATATATATATATATATATATATATTCACAAATACCACTTAATGTGGAATTCACTTTATATTGGAAAACTTACACCCCAACGGAATTCCATTCGATAAGCACATGTGACCCTGCCAAGGTCTGAGCCTCTATCTATTGGTTTAGATCAGTGGTTCTCAATCTTTTTTCAGTGATGGCACCCTAAGTAATGTAATCATTACCATGGCACCCTTCTTCACCATCCCACCAAATCGCATGAATTAATATATATATATATATATATATATATATATATATATATATATATATATATATATATATATATATATATATATATATATTTATATATATATATATATATATATATATATATATATATATATATATATATATATATATGAGTAGAGAAACTGATAATAATTATATGAAGTCTTCTGGTAACTTTATTTATTTTTTACAAATGTTCATTGAGATGATCAAGCCAAGACAAAATTCACGACAATCTTGCGGCACCCCCAGCCACTGTCTGTGGCACCCCAAGGTGCCACGGCACCCAGTTTGAGAACCAGTGGTCTAGATACAGCGACCGACAGCAGAGTCATCCATTCGGCGAATCCTAGCCAAAGCAAATGCAATTGTTAATTTTTATAATTTCCACTAGGGGTTAGTATTTGTGAAAATATAAAAGTTTTGTGTGCACAAGTGACCTTGTAAATAAATAAATAAATAAATAAATACACACACACACACACACATATATATATATATATATATATATATATATATATATATATATATATATATATATATATATATATATATATATATATATATATATATATATATATTAAATATTTATATATATTAAATATTTACATCACACATTACCACAGGTAAAAAATGAAAGACTGGATTATGTCCTGGTCCTGACCTATATATTTCAACTTTATTTCCAAGCCACATATATACAGTGTATATATATATATATATATATATATATATATATATATATATATATATATATCATTATACATAAAATAATGAAAGATTGGATTATGTCCTGGTCCTGACCTATACATTTCAACAGGTTTCCAAAATAATGAAAGATTGGATTATGTCCTGGTCCTGACCTATACATTTCAATATATTTATTTCCAAGCCACATATATATATATATATATATATATATATATATATATATATATATATATATATATATATATATATATATATATATATATATATATATATATATATATATATATATATATATATATAATAACGGGACCTCATTTAAAGTGGATTTAAACAGGATGTTATTTAGCGGAGATATTTATTCAGGAAAAGTTACAAGCTTTCTAGGGCTAACAGTCCTAATCGTCTAAGGATACCAGACAATGAGGATTGTTAGTCCTACAAAGCTTGTAATTTTTCCCGAATAAATATCTCCGCTAGATACCATCCAGTTTAAATGAAGTCCAATTATTAACTGTATTAAAGCACACAACAATTGTTTGTGTAAGTGATAAAGTTTATATATATATATATATATATATATATATATATATATATATATATATATATATATATAATATATATATATATATATATATCATAATATAAATTTCTGAATCTTTCAACTCTTTCAACTGAAAGGCAGGGCGCTGCCCACTAGGCCATACAAGAAGTCATGACTTGTATGGCCTAGTGGGCTGCGCCCTTGCCTTTCAACTGAAAGACCTGGGTTCGATCCTGATGTGAGTCAGAAATTTATTTCTGTTCCACACGTGATTGTGTGTTGATTATTTCTATATATATATATATATATATATATATATATATATATATATATATATATATATATATATATATATATATATATATATATAACTTGCAACTAACATCTGAGATATGCTTTCTTTGACAAAGAATACTTTCACTGCTCGTCAAACCAAAGGGGAATTTTTCTCCTGATGTTTAGTCATATTTTCATCAGGATTTACATACTCATCATTTATTGGGTCCTCTATGGAAATTAATAATAATGACCTGTATACTACTCCAAAATCCCTACTTAATCTAATCTCAACAAACATTTTCATCCTTTATCAGAAGTGACTTATGTCTGCTTTCTTCCCCAGATTCTCAAGAAATGTTCAACCCTTCTCTATTAATGACTATCTTCAATGTGTATCTTACTTACTTTGCTGCCACCTAAGATTCAATCCCTGTTTCCTTCTTTGTTGCCAGCCATCTTATATAACATACACTCAAACTTGAATAACTATATCAATCAATCTTTGGTAACATTTTAATTCATTCTCTGAAATGCATCGTATTTCAGTTAATAGCAATGTCTACTCTATCCAATACTTTTCACATCAGGGTTCTTTTGGGAGTTTTGTTTTGATACAAATCAATTATTTGGTCAGACTGAATAAAGCATTAGCCTAATCCATCTCACTCTGAAATGATGCTTTCTTATTTAAACGCTTCCTCTTTTGTCTCCATTCCTCAGAACACTCTCCAAGAGCGACGTGTCTTGATAATAACAACCTTGCTCTGACCCTGTTTTTCTTGACCGCTGCAAAACGGCTTTGCGCTACCTTATTTTCTAACCCTCTTCCTGCCCTGTCTGGCTGAAGGCAAGAATCCTGCTTTTCTCACGCTACCTTGTAGTACCTGCCACGCCCCTTCATCTTATATTTACTTAATAAAGGCCAGTTATCCATGGATTGCACACTTAACGAATATTCGCTTCTTAGGTAAAAATTCTTCCCCTGCCATTTTTCAAGGCAGGCATATATTTCTAAATCGGGCAAGTTTTAATGGTTTTTATTCAGAATTCTTTGTCTCACTTTCACTTCTTGTAGGTCTGGGCTGCCCGATTACATTAAAAATTGGCTCTATTGTCGCATTTTTTCCACGTTTTCCAATTCTGACAATATAGCAGAGAGTGTTGGAACCCCAGGAAGTCTCTTTACAACAGCTCAAGGCGCAGGATGATGTCATCTACACCTTAATACATTTAAAATAATAGGAGACCGTGATATCGCAAGCACAACACACAACACACACACACACACACACACAAACACACACTCGCGGAAAGTAAGAGGTGCATTACGACTATAAAACTTACATATGTATCAGGAAAAACATGACCATTTCATGGAGAGAGGAAAACATATCAACAAAGTATACTATATGGATTAACAGTGTCAGTACTACTTCAGCAACTCATTATTTCTTGTATATTATCAAGAGCACCAGAACATCTACAGTAAAATTAGAAAATATTTTCAAAACATCGTTAGTTTTACAAACTTCCAACTTCTTTTCAAACCCGTGAAGAAGAGAGAGAAACGCTTCTCTATGCAGCACTGAGCATTCTTCTAAGGAAGGAGGCAAAGAGATCCTTCAATCTTCCTGTCCAAGTACATCGTCTTTAAACTGCATTGGTACTGTGCTCCCACCAGACGGCACCCGGGAGCGAATGCATCGCAACAGATGCGGCTCGCTTCTGTCTCCGCCATCACAGGCGGCGACTCATCTCCCGTCTCTATCTTCGTAATCCTAGTGAGTGTATAACTACACTTATAGCACAGTGGAGTTTTCTGTCCTATTCCAGGATATATACACGTTATCTGATGCAACACCATACAGTAAATAATTAAAAAGTAGGTTACAAACATACACATATATATACACACACACACACACATATATATATATATATATATATATATATATATATATATATATATATATATATATATATATATATATATATATATATGTGTGTGTGTGTGTGTGTGTGTGTGTGTGTGTGTGTGTGTGTGTGTGTGTGTGAACTTCACGAAAACTAAAACGACAAGTGGTAACGAAGCCATAGCAAATTTGGATAAGGAATGAATGAACCAACTTTCCATAAAAATGGCCAAGTGTCAAATTGGAAGAATAAATGAAATATTATGAACATGAATTGGAAAGAGGCGATCAATTATGCGTGTCATTTTGATTGTAGTGATAAAAATGAGCCTTATTAAACCCACCACGTACAACACTCCATCAAACTGGACTAAATCGAATGACTCCATCAAAAAGGGAGTGCAGTAATATGAATAAACTTGTTGAGACTGGAAACGTCGAATCCTGGCCTCCAACCCCCTCCCTGAGGTCTTGGGAACTCCTTGAGGTCTTGGGAACAAGAAAAAACGATGATAAAACCTTGGTGGCTAGAATAAACAACAAAAAATACGCCGAAGTTTCTTCGGCGCAATCGAGTTTTCTGTACAGCGTATAATGCTGAATAAAACTCTCAGGCAGGGCCCATGAAACTCTCAGTCGCCGCCCATGAAACTTTCAGCCACGGCACTGTGGTGGCCTGTGTTCCTAAGCTGACCAAATCGAAATCAAAACAAGCATCTTTGAGGATCTAGACGAGCCTCTCGACAAGCCGCAGTGTCACGATCTTGTTGCAACCGTCTTCGATTGACATCAATGCGAGCCTCTCGATGTGCTGCAGTAAGAAACTCTCAACTACGACCGGGCATCGCTCAGTACGCCTCCGGAATTGGACTAGGCAGTGCCAGACGCACGATCCATGGCTAACCTGAACCTTAAATAAAATAAAAACTAATGAGGCTAGAGGACTGCAATTTGGTATGTTTGATGATGGGAGGGTGGATGATCAACATACCAATTTGCAGCCCTCTAGCCTTAGAAGTTTTTAAGATCTGAGGGCGGACAGAAAAAGTGTGGACAGACAGACAAAGCCATCTCAAAAGTTTTCTTTTACAGAAAACTAAAAAACCTAAGACATAAACAATGTCTGTGACAGATGTAAATCGGGTGGCTCCGTTCTAATATCTACGTCTTTACTGGACGTTACGTTTAAATCAACACCGTCAGTAAATAACAGCTTCTGCAACTGATAATACGTTTCTGAACAGAAAATCAATTTGCCATGGAAACGTCTCCTTGCGTTAGAAACCCCCACCGTAGCGTCCAGTGAATCAAATTAAGGATCTCCCGAAATGTAATTTCCTTCAGAGAAAAACTAATACAATGATGTTTTTTGGGGTGATCGTACAACTTGATATAGGACACATAAAACACATCTGCCCTCCAAGACCGTCTCATCTTTATACCAAGGCGGACAACAAAGGAATTTCCAATTACAGCCACCAAGCAAGCTTTGTGGGAGCCGCCATGTCTGCGAGCTCTCTCTCTCTCTCTCTCTCTCTCTCTCTCTCTCTCTCTCTCTCTCTCTCTCTCTCTCGGGGGTATTACGTATCTCCAAGAGCTACAGGAAAAAAAGTTTGGAACCATAAGCTAATATGTCATCAATAAGGCCACAGTTTGGCTAGAGTTCAGTCTAATCCCCCTCTAAACTGTTCTGGTCTAAAATTTTATCGTAACTGATGGCAGGTAGCGCCATTGTGCGTTTGTGAGAACGAATAACTGCAGCATGAGTTGGATCATCAACATACAGCACACTTATTCTGAAGACTAAAAGCAACAAAGGACCAACACTCACTAAAAACACCATCAAATCCTCCCAGCTGCCCGATAAAAACTAAGATCATCAATTCGAGCAATTAAGGGCTCGCATCCTCCATTAAGTATTAAGGATGTCTCCGCCATATCCAGTTACATCTAATAAAAGATCACGCGTAGTCAGCTATTTTCTATTAGCAAACTGTCTGTGAAGAAAGAAGTGTCTACTACTAGATGCAAAGTAAACGTAATTACTGTACGTAAGGGAGTTTCAGATCCTCTTTTCAAAATGAGAGAAAAACTGAAGACTAGAGATTTGTCTGTCATTATTTCAATCAATAATAAAAGAACTCTCTGGAAAATGGAGAATATTATAAAAAATGTTTGGTTATAAGGTCAAATGCCATTTAAAGTCGAAAGAAGGAGAATAGCAGGTACCGTATGTTCTTACTTGACGAGAAATGACTCTAAACAACTTAAAAGTTGGGAACACTTTCATCTGGAACTTCATCAGCCCAACCGCTCAGATTGCAAAGCTGAAGTGAAAACAAACAGATGAGACGTGACTCAAGAAGTCTGTGAACTAGCTCAGCCTTGACCTTAGGGCTGGTTATTACTTTCCCATCATCATCACGTTAAAAAGGAAGGGTGGATGATTTTAACTTGGTCCACCAAATATAAAGCTGCTTTCATACATATTTGAGAGTGTGTATGACTATGCAACCAGGGAGAGCTTATATGTAAAAATGATTACTTAGGTTTTCGTAAATAAGTATTTTATGTAGACGAATGCCCACTGTTCATGTGTATCTACTTAACATGAATATAAAGTATATTTTTATATACTTACGTTTTATGTGTTTATTCACAATGAAGGAAAAATCCTATTTATTTTCTCTCTCTCTCTCTCTCTCTCTCTCTCTCTCTCTCTCTCTCTCTCTCTCTCTCTCTCTCTCTCTCTCGGAAGAGGTAAACAAATTAGTCAAACCAATGTATGTAATTGTAATAACATTATGCCGATTTCAGTAAGACAGCAAATGGAAGAGTAAAAAATATTTACTATTTAATACCAATAATTGAACTATGTTACGATTGATAAATGTATCCATATAATCAACAGAAAAGAAAAAAAAATAAAGCGTGCTTGAACAAATCCTCCATTAAGGGAACTCCTGAAAATAGAACAGGGGAAGGTAATGGTGGCGAGGCAATGGCACAAACCAAGGCCAGAGAACACTGGTTACGTTACCACCCGCTGGAACGCAGCTAAATAAGGCGCCCAAAATGACCCAGCTTTTGCATGTAGCACGAAAAGTACTCCAATCCACTGTGCAATACATAATTGGATGCAGGATGTTGAACGGCCCTCAAATACCACAACATTACAGCCAATGAACCAAACAAAAACTTCTTTCAGTTTTCTTCTGAAGATGGAAAGAGAAACCCACAAGATTCCTGTGTATAACAAGTAAACAAGTTATACACAGGAATCTTGTGGGTTTTTCTTTCCATTACAGCCAATGTAAATCAAATGTAACAATATTCTGATGACTTGGAACAGGCTCAAAATAATTAGCCTCCCTTTCCTTATCATCCTTTACCAGCTTCTCTTATGCTCCTGAATCACCACAACCACTACCACCACCAACACCTCCTCCTCCTCCTCCTCTCTGTCCCGCAGAGACCCTGTCCCTTAGAGATGTTGCAGCCAAGTGAAAGAACGTCTCCCCAAGGAGTGAGGGACGCTCTACAGATATCACAACACCCACAAACTCTAATCCACAGTCTAGTTTACTCTTCAAGTTTACTCTATAACCGACTCGATGGTCAAAATAAAAGCAGACTAACCTTTTCCTCTCAACCACGAAAGGAGTGGTTTTATTTGCTCTCTCTCTCTCTCTCTCTCTCTCTCTCTCTCTCTCTCTCTCTCTCTCTCTCTCTCTCTCTCTCCTCGTCTAACAGTGAACAAACAAGGTCTTTGTGGGCAAAATGATAACTGGTGAGGAGGGATTCTAACTCCTAAACACTTAGAACGAAAAACTGTTACACCTAAATTCACTAAGGAAGATCAGTCAAATTTGTAGTGGCACACAATCATGCAGCACATATCAAACATGCTGACATATATGTAAATAAAACGTCAGTAATAAATACAGTATGTTTAAACCACTTTTTCTAGTTTCTTTTCCGTGTATGAATATATATCTAAGTAATTATCAATGACTATAAAATGTTTTCTATTAAAAAGAATTCCATATAATAAAGATTGCCCCTAAAAACACCAGAGAGGGTAAATTTTACACTCAATTGGTGTATTTATGGGCAACCTACGCACACACACAAACACACACACACACACACACACACACACACACACACACACATATATATATATATATATATATATATATATATATATATATATATATATATATATATATTGTATAATTTTTATAACATGCATTATACATTTGTACATATAGTTTGCATGAATGCAGAAGTAGCAGTGATATCAGTATTTCACTTCAGTAGAAGTATTAATAGTGAGACTGTGTTTGTACAAAGCTATTAGCGCTGATAACGGAAAAGATCGTAACGTATGAGACCTACTCATACAGAGCCACTCAACAACAGAAGAAGCGGAGGTCGAGGGGTGAGTCAGGAAAGGAGAGAAGCGAGGTAGGTGGGCGGGCGTCAATCATTATCGCTCACGGCTAAAGGAATAATATCAGCATCATCGCTACCATCACAGCACCGCTGGTAACTTAACCATTTAAATGCTTAACTGTGGGAAAGAGGGAGGTCGGAGGAGAAGAGGGGAGGGGGGAGGGGGGGGGGCAGGAAGGAAGTGCGAGTAGGCGGCAAGGAGGGAAGCGAAAGGGTGAAAATAGGCTCCAGGGTAAGTAAGACTTTCACCAGATTATCAACACCGAATTCCCTCCTTCCCTTCCTCCCACTGACTGACTGACTGACTGACTAATGCATGCCAAACATTCACTCGCCCAAACACACACACAAGGTAATGAAGAGGATCAATTCTAGCTCGATTCTTCTACGGTTTGCAAGTCAAGATATTTGCGATTCAAACCAATAACGCAAAAGAAAGGTATGCAAAATACTGACTATACTGAAGTAAAACACCACTACCCACAATGGTAAATATGAAAATGCTGTAACATCTAGCCTAGGGTTCAGGAGTTAAATGAAAATACTTTCCCAGTATCAAAACAATGCATTCTCTGATGATACTGAAACATCAAGGGAACTTAACAGTTAAAAACAACTGTCTTTCAATGTCGAACGAAAAACAAATAGGGTTGTTGCAAAATTCACAGCTACCGTATCGTCTTCGATATCTCAAAACTTGTAATGCATTCTATGAAAAAATCGTCAAAATACATTTTTTTGTCATATGAATATCGAGAATGACACAATGTCTCCAAGTCCAAAAATGAATTAATAAAAAATATTTAGAGATAAATGAAGTAATACAAACCTGAGGTATAATGAGCAACTCTTCCATAATATCATTAGTAAAAAATGAGAAACATTTTTATTAAACACTGTCTGACACTTCATAATATTAACAAATTATGAAATGATAAGGGACTAAGGAGAAAAGAATAATTGTATAAATATGTTATACATTAATATATTTGTACATCCATACATACATATTGCTGGGTCCCACACGGCCCCACGCACCGTCCATTTGACCCAGGACCCACTTAGAGTGACCTGGCGGGCTGATCTCCTCACAATGAGCATCTCATTTCTGCGCGCCAAGCACAAGCCCACAAGGAACACAGCAGACGTCTCGCATCCTTTGTACATATATTCTCATTCATATTATTGTTATGGTAAATGTATCATTCTTAGCGCAAGCTATACGTATCATAACTTCATTCATGTCTTGATATTGATTTATATGCATCTTTCCATCCTCCAACAAACAGTTATTGTATTCTGATCGCCTCATGTCAGGCACTACATTTCCGCTTGCAAGAACTATTGACCTGTCTGATTGTTGTTTGAATAAATTTGTAAGTTTGCAGACGCAGCCTCTTACGCACGCCTTTGCTACATTATATTATATATAAATTTTTTCACCTAATTGTGAACTGATAAGATGTTATACAGAAATAAAAAAATAATCTATATATATAAGTGAATGTTTGTATATTTATTTGTCCACTATAGAAATCCGAACCACTTGACAGACCCAGACAAAATTTTGCACATGGCCTCTGTCACCCCAGAAAGGTTTTTAACTCAAAATCATACCCCTACCCCGTGACAGACATTCAAACACAGACAAAACAAATGGAGTTTTCGTTTTTACGTTAACTTTTTCTTCAGCGCTACTTGGATAATTCTAATTTTTCTCCTGATGCTCCATGCACTGTCAGACGTATGGTTAACCAACAATAATAAATCCAAATCCCCTATAACAAATTTTTTTATCAGAATTTAGTGAACTTTGATCATAATTTATGAGAATTAATAATATAAGTGTTAAACATATATGTCACTGCTTGGCTGTATTGCTAAATTAAATATTTTTGGCTTCGTTACAAAACATACTTCATAGCTATAAAGCAATGAACACAAATAGCAGGTCCAAATATTTTCTCTCTAAACAGCTGCTTTCCTCATTCGAGCATGAGTAGTAGCTGCTAGCCCAACACGATGTGCAAGATGTATGATGACAGCGTATCGTTTTTCTTTATTAGTTCAAATGCGAATTTTCTCATTAATTCGATAGTTTCTTCTTCATTTTTATCTTCGGAATTCATGATAGCGACTATTTTGTGGAGTCACGATGGTGTATACCACTATAAATTCGATTTAAATGACAGACAGACCTTCTCCCCTCCCACACACACACACACACACACACACACACACACACACACAAACACCTGAGTGCAAATTGTAGAAATACGATAGTTTTTATTTAATGTCTTTGTTCAGTGGAGATGCTTTTTATTCTCTTCTGATAGAGGAACTAACTTGCCCTCCCACTCTATCTTCCCCTCCCCTCTTCCTTTCTTTTTCCCTCCTCCCCCCCCTTCCCTTTCCCCTCCCCTTCACCCTCGCCCACCCAATTCTCCCTCCCCTCCCCTCAGTTCCTCATTGGGAAAGTGGGTTCTGTTCTCAGCTAGCACTCTGCTGGTCCCGCGTTCGAATCTCCGACCAGCCAATGAAGAATAAGAGGAATTTATGTCTGGTGATAGAAATTCATTTCTTGGTATAATGTGGTTCGGATTCCACAATAAGCTGTAGGTCCTGTTGCTAGGTAACCAATTGGTTCTTAGACACGTAAAGTAAGTCTAATCCTTCGGGCCAGCCCTAGGAGAGTGTTAATCAACTCAGTGGTCTGGTTAAACTAAGGTATACTTAACTTTTTCCCCTCCCCTCCCTTCTGCCCATATACTGTGATTCAGAGTTTTCCCAGGCAGTGTTGCGTTGGTCAGCTAGTAATTTATATATATATATATATATATATATATATATATATATATATATATATATATATATATATATATATATATATATATATATATATATATATATATATATATATATATATATATATATATATATATATATATATAAAACTTTTTTATCACATCACCGTGATTCATATACAAGCATTAAGCTACAAACGTCCTTTAATATCTTATTCGCTCTACACTCAGAAATAATATATTTTCATATATGTTACAAAGGGAATTTTTTAGTTGATAATAAGTTCATGTACGAACTTATTATCAACTAAAAATTCCCCTTCAATAACATATATGAAAATATATTTCCGAGGTAGAGCGAATAAGATATTAAAGGACGTTTGTAGTTTAATGTTTATATATATATATATATATATATATATATATATATATATATATATATATATATATATATATATATATATATATAAAATACACAGTAGATGTTTGATTAATAAGTGTGGCTAAAGGCATTGGGAAGAACCTTGAGAGGATGATTAGCTGCTGTCTGGTGCGCATCCTGATTAGAGAATTGTATACGTGTTAAATACATCAGATATTCTTGAGATGTGAGAACATCCCTGCCTAGCGATGAGACTTTCTGAGTTCGTTCGCCGGAAATGTCCAGGTTCCGGTAAATTAATTCATATGTGTTTTTTTGGGGGGGCAGAGTTCCTGGGTGTGAAGGGATTAGTTATCAAACAAACTGTCATTCGAAGATCAACATCGAATATTGTTAGTTGTCTTCGGTGAAGACTCTGTGGTTCGAGACCTGTCGATTAAGAATTGTGAACATAGCTGTTTGGAGGTAGGAAACATTTTAGACTTCCCAAACAGTAGATTGTTCTTTTCTTTTAACATATATCTCACTTGAATTTGACCATTTTTACATTGTGTGTACTTTATAAGTAACATGGGAGAAATTCCCATAGTTTTATTTTTATGCATTTGTTTAACAAAGGTTTTATTTGATTTCTTCAGATGTTTCGCTGAGAAAGAGGTTAAGATGTACTCATTGAGAATATACTGGATTTTTACTTATTTTGACCTACTGTGGGAAAAGTATTTAGGGAGAATAGTTAGTTGAATATGATAGACTGTAATATGTTTGATCATTCGGTGAACATTAGTATTCCATTTTTATTTCATCTCTTGTTTCTTGCAATCCAGATATGTTAGATTTTTGTCAAATAAATTAGTTTGGGTAACGCTTGTTTCGCTGTAGACCTGAAAGAAAGAGAGAGAGAGAGAGAGAGAGAGAGAGAGAGAGAGAGAGAGAGAGAGAGAGAGAGAGAGAGAGAGAGAGAGAGAGAGAGAGAGAGTGTATGTACAGATGTGCATTGACAGTAGCTTTTGATGCAGTAACTATCAAGCTACAATAGATGGGACTTCTTGACTTTCCTAGAAAAAGGTAAGCAATGAGACTGACTCTCGACTGTGTAACACACACACACACATACAGTGTATATATATATATATATATATATATATATATATATATATATATATATATATATATATATATATATATATATATATATATATATATATATATATATATATATATATATATATATATATATATATATATATATATATGTTGTTACACACACATACATACATACATATATATATATATATATATATATATATATATATATATATATATATAATATAGGCCTATATATGATGTATATTATCCAATACAGCACGAAGGAACGCGTGCTTGAGAATATCACTAAGTCCACGTCGGAAGGTGAGTGAAAACCGTGACTTGGAACAAGTACTTTCGTAGTTTATTCTGCATTTTCAAGTTCACACTGAATACAAAACATGTTGTTTTGTTGTTCTAGATTTAGCTGGCCTTGTGCCAGCACGGGCTCTTGCTCCTAGAGCAGCCCGTAACTCTATGTTGATGATGAGTCTGTGAGATGGGTAGGTTAATGAAAACTTTATGATACATGAAAGTGATTTTGGTGGGGGTATACAAAACAATTTGACAGAGGTTTATATACAAAACAGAAGGTGGGGGCGGGGTTACAGCTTGTTAATCTGGGCAGCATGTTCTTTAAACAAAAAAGACAGGGACAAGGGATCAAGGGATAATCCAGGGTGGAGATTAACATTCCTGGTGGAAGTAGCTTCGATGAAGAGTGTCTCTAGCAGATTTTTTTTTCGATGGTCGTTGACCTTGTAGGCTAGATGACCGCTGACTTATCCCAGTTCATCCCATGGCCTGTCCTAAGCCAATGATCCACAATGCCATTATTTGAATGTATATTATATATATATATATATATATATATATATATATATATATATATATATATATATATATATATATATATATATATATATACACACACACTGTATATATATGTATATTACTAGCTGACCAATTATTGAACCAACTATGAAATGCTTAAGGATTAAGGTGAGAAGATTAACTGTATAAATATGCTAAGCAGTGTATATGGCTATGAGGAAAGTGAAATGACTGTGACTGAAGCAGTAGGCTTGAAAAAGCATTAGAATACTGGTAAAAGATCTTACATTCCGTTGTTTCACCTTCCTCATTGCCACATACTCTGTTTATATTTTCATCATCGCCTCAAACACTGCGCGATGCTAAGAGCTATGACAAATTTCGCCACTCACGTCTTCCCTGCGTTCCGTCTTCCACAAATCCCAACCTCCCTTCTCACAGTTCTTATCCAAGTACTTCTGGGTCTTCGAACTATTCTGGTTCCTCCAGGAGCCAGGCTGACACTACTATCGTGTACTGTTCTCCCTGGGGTTGAGCAAAGGACATATCCACGCCATGTTTGTCTTCCTTACTTCCCTTCATTATTATCATATTTATACATATGGAAATTCCGTGATTTCTCTCATGGTACTATCTATAACTATCTTTCTATAAGATTATTAATATTCTGGGAGCTTTTGCTCAAATTGACAAAACCTTTTAGTTTCACTAATATAACATAATTCGTGTCCGTATAGCAAGACTTATCGTACTACTTATGTGTGATTTTACTTTCGCATTTGTTTTTCAAATCTTGTTCAGCCCGCAAATTGTTTACTCTGCCTTTTTTTCAGTTTTTCAAGAGTACCTGTATTGGATATACTTGTTCCTAAATATTTTTACAATTCAACCTCTTTAGTCCTTTCTCAATCAAATGTTCTTTTATCCTTCTGTGCATATTTGGTCCTTATTACTTCTGTCTATTGTTACATTTATCTTGAGTCCCATCTCTCTCGGTATATAAAGCATTCTACTATGAAAACTTTATAAATCTGGTGTTGCTTTACAAAATAAAACTGCACTATCTGCATATTATGATTCTGCCAGCTTTCCATTATTACCCCAGTCAAAAATTCCCCCTCCAACGCCCACCACTTTTTGCATTATAAGATATATGAGAAGAGCAAACATCGAAAGTGCAATAATATTCCCTTGCAGCACCCCACTATTTACCTCAAATCTACCTGACAAGACACC